>NC_090334.1:15229802-15829802 GCF_035084215.1 Heptranchias perlo
TGTTCTCCAGAGGTGCAATTCAACAATTATAGAAGGTCTTGGCCAGCTGGCTGTCTATTTACAGGGAAGGAGCATCTGGAGGGAGTACTCTGTACACAAGTTCTCTTCCAATCTCATATTAAAAAAAAATCGATATTCCTTGAGGTTTTAACATCTCCTACCCCTGCTGTTTCCGCTCTTCCTCCCTTCAGAGTCAGCCTTGGCTCAGTGGGCAACACTCCCGCCTCCGAGTCAGAAGGTCGTGGGTTCAAGTCCCACTCCAGAGACTTGAGCACGTAATCTCGGCTGACCCTCCCAGTGCAGTGCTGAGGGGGTGCTGCACTGTCGGAGGTGCCGCCTTTTGGATGAGATGTTAAACCGAGGTCCCCGTCTGCCCTCTCAGGTGGACGTAAAAGATCCCATGGCACTATCTCGAAGAAGAGCAGGGGAGTTCTCCCCGGTGTCCTGGCCAATATTTATCCCTCAACCAACATCACTAAACACAGATTATCCAGTAATTATCATATTGTTGTTTGTGGGATCTTGCTGTGTGCAAATTGGCTGCCGTGTTTCCTACATTACAACAGTAACTACACTTCAAAAAAATACTTCATTGGCTGTAAAGCACTTTGGGACATCCTGAGGTTGTGAAAGGCAGGTGCCCACCACTGCCCTCCAGTCACTCAGAGTGGTCTGAGGGAGGGCCTACCCTGGCTGCCATGCTACCTATATTTATGTGGCATGTCCAGCTGGTAGTGTAGGTTTGCGTTAGAGCAAGAGACTTATTGGGGGTAGAAATTGGGTCTTGGGAAGTGGCTCGATAGCGAATCACCAGCCCGTTTTATACCCCGCCCCTTTTCAAATCGGGGTGGTGGGGCGATGGCGTTTCGCTATCGACCCGTTTGTGCTATAGCCCAACATTAATTTCACCCCCACCATCCCTTTTTTTGTGGTGATGGTGGAAGTTATACAGACCAGGATCATCCCAGGCTGGATTCCTGGTGTGCCCTGAGCTGGACGATCGCAGCCAGGGTGAGTGTGGGGTACCTATAATTGGCCTCAGCACCCCGCATCAGGGAGGGACTGGGGGAGAAATGTCAGCCATAGATCTTAATGTATTGACCCCCTAACGGAAAGTGAGTGAGTGAATGTGGCAGGGTCAGACTCAGCCAAGATACCCACCATAGTCGAATAGTCCATCGACACTCATTATCGAACATCAAAGATGAAGAAAGGAGATTGGGACAAGGTACCAGAGAGCAGTTGTGCTCGGGATTAATTCAAGTACAGAATGGGTTCATTATGGAGTGAAGCTCCATTTACACTGTCCCATCAAACACTCTCAGGGCAGATACAATGCGGGTTAGATACAGAGTAAAGCTCGCTCTACACTGTCCCAAACACTCACGGGGAGGTACAGCACGAGTTAGATATAGAGTAAAGCTCACTCTACACTATCCCAAACACTCACGGGGAGGTACAGCACGAGTTAGATACAGAGTAAAGCTCGCTCTACACTATCCCAAACACTCACGGGGAGGTACAGCACGAGTTAGATACAGAGTAAAGCTCACTCTACACTATCCCAAACACTCACGGGGAGGTACAGCACGAGTTAGATACAGAGTAAAGCTCACTCTACACTGTCCCAAACACTCACGAGGAGGTACAACATGAGTTAGATACAGAGTAAATCTCACTCTACACTATCCCAAACACTCACAGGGAGGTACAGCACGAGTTAGATACAGAGTAAATCTCACTCTACACTGTCCCATCAAACAATCCCAGGGCAGTTACAGCATGGGTTATCTCTGGAGTCTCCCAAGAATCTATCCTTGGCCCCCTCTTATTTCTCATCTTCATGCTGCCCCTCGACGACATCATCTGAAAGGCTAAGAACACCTGACCGGTCACAACCTTGGCATCCTATTTGACCCGGAGATGAGTTTCCGACCACGTATCCTCTCCATCACCAAGACCACCTACTTCTACCTCCGTAACATTGTCCATCTCCGCTCCTGCCTCAGTCCATCTGCTCTCATCCATGCCTTTGTTACCTCTAGACTCGACTATTCCAATACTCTCCTGGCCAGCCTCCCATCTTCCACCCTCCATAAACTTGAGCTCATCCAAAACTCTGTTGCCCGTATCCTAACTCGCACCAAGTCCCGTTCTCCCATTACCCCTGTACTCGCTGACCTACATTGGCTCCTGGTCCAGGAATGCATTGATTTTAAAATTCTCATCCTTGTTTTCAAATCTCTCCATGGCCTCGCCCCTCCCGATCTCTGTAACCTCCTCCAGCACTACAACCCTCTGAGATCTCTGCGCTCGTCTAACTCTGGCCTCTTGCACATCCCTGATTTTCATCGCTCCACCATTGGCGGCCGTGCCTTCAGCTGCCTAGGCCCTAAGCTCTGGAATTCCCTCCCCAATCCTTTCTACCTCTCTACCTCTCTCTCCTCCTTTAAGATGCTCCTTAAAACCTATCTCTTTGACCAAGCTTTTGGTCACCTGTCCTAATATCTCATGTGGCTCGGTGTCAAATTTTGTTTGATAATCGCTCCTGTGAAGCGCCGTGGGAAGTTTCACTATGTTAAAGGCGCTATATAAATGTAGGTGGTTGTGGCTGTGGTTGTGGTGGTTGTATACAGAATAGAGCTCCCTCTAGACTGTCTGATCAAACACACCAAGGGCAGTTGCAGCAGGGGTTAGATACAGAGTAAAGCTCCCTCTACACTGGTCCAACAAGATGCCTTAATCCCACCCACCCCCGAGGATCATCTCCCCTCCTCCCACTGCGTGGACGTGATAGTTGCATTTCCCACAGCGACCATCACTTTAGCCCCTTTGAGTCATAAATTAGCCCCCAGTGATGCTGAATTATAGTCAGTCTAATGCTGTGAGTATATGGTTACTGGGTTGAGACTGCCCCCAGAATCTTACAGCCAGCAGGCAGAGGCTTTCATTACTTTGGCCAGGGTGGGGGCTGAATTTAAATGCCGGTCCCAGGGGTGAAAATTGGCTGACCCAATGCACCGCCCAGCCCCCAGAAATGGAACTGTCGCCTCAAGCCTTGGCAGGTTAAAGATGTTTTCAGAACAAACACCGTGTTAAATTGGAGAACTGAACCACCCCCATGACTTGGAATCTTCCTTCAGTTCTCCTCCTGTAGCACATTATGTCCCAGACTGTGACAGCTGGAGGGAGATGATGAGAATGACACAGAATTATATAGAAATTACAGCACAGAAACAGGCCATCTGGCCCAACATGTCCATGCCACACGAGCCTCCTCCCTCCCTACTTCTTCTATTCCTTTCTCCCTCATATACTTATCCAGCTTCCCCTTAAATGTATCTATACTATTCACCTCAACCGCTCCATGTGAAGTTCCGCATTCTCACCACTCTCTGGGTAAAGAAGTTTCTCCTGAATTCCCAATTGGATTTATTAGTGATTATCTTACATTTATGGACCCTAGTTTTGGTTTCCACTTGTGAAAGAGACATCTTCTCTACATCTACCCTATCAAACCCCATCATAATCTAAAAGGGTCACCCCTCAGCCTTCTCTTTTCTAGAGAAAAGAGCCCTTGCCTATTCAATCTTTCCCGATAGGTATAACCTCTCAGTTCTGGTATCATCCTAGTGAAACTTTTTTGAATCCTCTCCAGTGCCTCTATATCCTTTTTATAATATGGAGACCAGAACTATGCACAGTGCTCCAAGTGAGGTCTAACCAAGGTTCAATACAAGTTTAACATAACTTCTCTGCTTTTCAATTCTATCCCTCTAGAAATGAACCCCAGTGCTTGGTTTGCTGTTTTTATGGCCTTATTAACCTGCGTCACTACTTTTAATGATTTGTGTATCTGTACCCCGAGACATGGGGGGGGGTGGTGGGGGCGCTGTGCCACAAATTTCCCTCCCTCCCTCCCCAAAGAAATTCCTGGCCATCAGTTGCATCCCTGACAATCCACTAGATGTGGGGAATTTGACACAGGATGCTTTCAGAGATAGCAGTAACCAGATCCAGTCCTATCACTTTGCGACGCACTGCCAGGATGCCAACCTACCGTGCCAACATCTCTGTGCTTCCTCCCAGTGCTGCGTCCTTCGCAAAATAAACAGCCCCGACTCTTGCAAACTCTTCCCGCTCTCAAACACCGCTGTTGAAGGAGCCAAGCCCTCACTTCAACACAGATCCCATTGATTCCAACAGAGTCAGCTGTACAAACACGAGCAGCCTCCCTCTCAAACAATGACCTCCTTGTAGCCCAGTGTCAATACAAAGGCGGTAATGGTTGGCAGCACCAAGCAGCACCATTCCTGCTCCGCAGTCTGTACACGTTGTAGAGGGGACACAAGGAAATAAAGAGAAAGAACTTGCATTTATATAGCGCCTTTCATGGCCTCAGGACATCCCAAAGCACTTTACAGCCACTGAAGTACTCTTTGAAGTGTAGTAACAACCGTAATATAGGGAAACACAAAAACCAATTTGCGCACAGCAAGGTCCCACAAACAGCAATATGATACATGATCAGATAATCTGTTTTTAGGTGTTGGATGAGGGATAAATATTGTATAGGACACCAGGAGAACTTCCCGGATCTTCTTCGAAAAGTGTCACGCGATCGTTTACATCCACGAGAGGGCAGACGGGGCCTCAGTTTAAGGGCTCATCTGAGAGACGACACCTCCGACAGTGCAGCACTCCCTCAGTACTGCAGTGGAGGGTCAGCTTGGAATATAGGCTCAAGTGTCTGGAGTGGGACTTGAACCCACACCCTGCTGGCTCAGAGATGAGAGTGCTACCCACTGAGCCACGGCTGACACCTCACCAGCCGATCCACAGACATGCCAATCACTCAGCGCAGCCGGACTGGCAAGATCTGAAACTTTTAACTGTAATTGGACGGATGCATCTTTCATCTATCGCACCCTGCTGTTCCCACCTAGTGTGGAGCTGGCACTAGGTTTATTCCTTACAAAAAGCATATAGAGGCACTGGAGAAAGTGCAAAAAAGATTTACAAGGACAATACCAGAACTGAGAGGGTACAACTATCAGGAAAGACTAACAGACTGAGACTCTTTAATCTAGAAAAGAGAAGACTGAGAGGTGACCTGATAGAGGTCTTTAAAATTATGAAGGGGCTCGGTAGGGTAGACGTAGAGAAGCTGTTTCCACATGTGCAGGAGTCCAAAACTAGGGGCCATAAATATAAGATAGTCACTGATAATTCCAATAAGGAATTCAGGAGAAACTTCTTTATCCAGAGTGTGGTTAGACTATGGAACTTGCTACCACATGGAGTAGTTGAGGCGGACAGCAATAGATGCATTTAAGGGGAACCTAGATAGGTACATGAGAGAGAAAGGAATAGAAGGATATGTTAATAGGATGAGATGAAGTAGGGTGGGAGGAGGCTCGTGTGGAGCATAAACTCCAACATTGACCTGTTGGGCTGAACAGCCAGTTTCTGTGCCGTAAAATTCCAGGAGACTGTTTGCAACCTCAGCATCCTATTTGACCCTGAGCTTAACTTCCGACTCCAAATCCTCTCCATCACCAAGACCGCCTACTTCCACCTCTGTAACATTGCTTGTCTCCGCCCCGTCTCAGCCTATCTGCTGCTGAAACCCTCATCTATGCCTTTGTTACTTCCAAACTCTGCTGCCCGTGATCTAACTCGCACCGTACCTTTCACCCATCACCCCTGTGCTCGCTGACCTACATTGGCTCCCAGTCCAGCAACGCCTCAATTTTAAAATTCTCGTCCCTGTTTTCAAATCCCTCCATGGCCTCGCCCCTCCCTATCTCTGTAACCTCCTCCAGCCCTACAACCCACCGAGATCTCTGCGCTCTTCCAATTCTGGCCTTTTGCACATCCACGATTTTCATCGCTCCACCATTGGCGGCCGTGCCTTCAGCTGCCTAGGCCCTAAGTTCTGGAATTCCCTCCCAAAACCTCTCCACCTTCCTTCAAGATGCTTCTTAAAACCTACCTCTTTGTCGCCTGTCCTAATATCTCATGATGTGGCTCGGTGTCAAATTTTGTCTGATAACACCCCTGTGAATCGCCTTGGGATGTTTTATTATGTTAAAGGCACTGTATTAAAATTGTTGTTGAATTGAGGAGACCTTTTTGCAGGAGCAAGCAAAACCACAGCGATCAAGCACGGCCGCTGCGATCTGTACATTCCTGTAGTTAACCTTCAACCTGTAGTATTTGCAGAAAGAACTGGAGATTCAGGCTGCCACTTTCAGAGGCACAAAGTGCAATCGCCCTTCAAAAAAACCTGGCAGCAACAATGCGTCCAAAGTGAGCCAATTAAAAACTTGATACCATGGGAACCGTCAACAACGGCACACCCTAATATAGCCCCTCTAAAGTAACAAATCATTCCAAGGTGTCTCATCAAAGGGGGCTGGGGAGACAGGGAAGGGGAGGTACACAACATAGAGCAGGGCTTAGGGAAGGTGAAGACGTAGGTTTTGAGAAGGGTTCCTGAGGTGGGGAGAGATAGACATGGTCAATAAAAGCAGTACAAGTCAATGCAACCATTTTCTCTTCAGATGATTCTTTGCAGTACATTCCATTCAACTCATATCTGGTGACATCGCTACACCTTCTTGACGCTTGGAGAATCTGTTGTCAGTTTTTATTCCAGATGTACAAGTAATTTATCTAATCAGAAGTTGACCCACCTCTGCTCCTACCTGTGGAATGAACAAAAGGCGAGCCCACTGTGTGTGATATCATCCATGGCCTCGCCTCCTCCCTACCTTTGTAACCTCCTCCATCCCTACGAGAACTCTGCATTCCTCCATCTCTGGCCTCGTGCACATTCCCTACTTCCTTCGCTGCATCATTGGCGGCCGTGTCTTCAGCCGTTTAGGCCCTAAGCTCTGGAATTGCCTCCCTAAACCTCTTCTCTCTCCTACATAAGAACATTAGAAATAGGAGCAAGTGTAGGCCATACGGCCCCTCAAGCCTGCTCCGCCATTCAATAAGATCAAGGCTGATCTTCGACCTCAACTCCACTTTCCTGCCCGATCCCCATATCCCTTGATTCCCCTAGATTCCAAAAATCTATCCATCTCAGCCTTGAATATATTCAACGACTGAGCATCCACAGCAATCTGGGGTAGAGAATTCCAAAGATTCACAACCCTCTGCATGAAGAAATTCCTCCTCATCTCAGTCTTGAATGGCGATCCTGTATCCTGCGATTATGCCCCCTAGTTCCAGACTCTCCAGCCAGGGGAAACAATCTCTCAGCATCTACCCTATCAAGTCCCCTCAGAATCTTATATGTTTCAATGAGATCACCTCTCATTCTTCTAAACTCCAGAGGGTATAGGCCCATTCTACACAACCTCTCTTCATAGGACACCCCTCTCATCCCAGGAATCAATCTAGTGAACCTTTGTTGCACCGCCTCTAAGGCAAGTATATCCTTCCTTAGATAAGGAGACCAAGACTGAACGCAGTACTCCAGGGGAGGTCTCACCTGTACAATTGTAGTAAGACTTCCTTACTCTTGTACTCAAACCTCCTTGCAATAAAGGCCAACATGCCATTTGCCTTCCTAATTGCTTGCTGTACCTGCATACTAACTTTTTGTGTTTCTTGTACGAGGACACCCAAGTCTCTCTGAATAATTTCTCACCATTTAAAAAATATTCTGTTTTTCTATTCTTCCTACCAAAGTGAACAACCTCAATTTCCCCACATTATACTCCATCTGCCACCTTCTTCCCCACTCACTTAACCTGTCTATATCCCTTTGCAGACTCTGTGTCCTCCTCACAGCTTACTTTCCCACCTAGCTTTGTATCATCAGCAAACTTGGATACATTACACTCGGTCCCCTCATCTAAGTCATTAATGTAGATTGTAAATAGCTGAGGCCCAAGCACCGATCCTTGTGGCACCCCACTAGTTACAGCCTGCCAACCTGAGAATGAACCGTTTATCCCTACTCTCTGTTTTCGATCCATTACCAATCCTCTATCCATGCTAATATATTACCCCCAACCCCATGAGCCCTTATCTTGTGTAACAACCTTTTATATGGCACCTTATCAAATGCCTTTTTAAAATCCAAATATACTACATCCACTGGTTCTCCTTTATCTATCCTGCTAGTTACAGCCTCAAAAAACTCTAATAAATTTGTCAAACACGATTTCTCCTTCATAAAACCATGTTGACTCTGCCTAATCATATTATGATTTTCCACGTCCTTAATAATGGATTCCAGCATTTTCCTGACCACTGATGTCAGGCTAATTGGCCTGTTGTTCCCTGTTTTCTCTCTCCCTCCTTTCTTGAATAGCGGGGTTACATTTGCTTCCTTCCAATCCACTGGGACCGTTCCAGAATCTAGTGAATTTTGGAAGATCATAACCAATGCATCCACTATCTCTACAGCCAACTAATTTAGAACCCTTGGATGTAGGCCATCAGGCCCAGGGGATTTGTTGGCTTTTAGTCCCATTAGTTTGTCCAGTAGTTTTTCTCTAGTGATATTAATTGTTTTAAGTTCCTCACTCTCATTTACCCCTTGGTTCCCCATTATTCTTGGTGTCCTTCTTGTGTCTTCTACTGTGAAGATAGATACAAAATATTCGTTTAATGTATCTGCCATTTCTTGATTCCCCATTATAATTTCTCCTGTCTCAGCCTTTAAGGGACCCACACTTACTTTTGCTACTCTCTTCCTTTTTATGTACTTGTGGAAGCTCTTACAATCCATTTTTATATTTCTTGTTAGTTTACTTCCATATTCTATTTTCTCCCTTTTTATCAATTTTTTGGTCATCCTTTGTTGGTTTCTAAAACTCTCCCAATCCCCAGGCTTATTACTTTTCTTGGCAACATTATAGGCCTCTTCTTTCAATCTAATACTCTCCTTAAGTTCTTTAGTTAGCCACGGATGGATCACTCTTCCCATGGAGTTTTTATTTCTCAATGGAATGTATTTTTGTTGAGAATATTAAAATATTTCTTTAAATGTTTGCCATTGCTTTTCAATTGTCAAACCCTTTAATCTAATTTCCCAATCTATCTTTGACAACTCGCCCCTCATACCTATATAATTGGCTTTATTTAAGTTTAAGACTCTAGTTTCTGACTTAAGTATTTTACTTTCAAACTCAATGTGAAATTCTATCATATTATGATCGCTCTTCCCCAGAGGTTCTTTTACTGTGAGATTACTAATTAACCCTGTCTCATTCCACAATACAAGATCTAAAATAGCCTGTTCCCTGGTTGGTTCCATGAGTTATTGCTCTAGGAAACCGTCTCAAATACATTCCATGAACTCGTCCTCCAAACTACCTTTGCCAATTTGATTTGCCCAGTCTATATGTAGATTGAAGTCCCTGATGATTACTGTATTACCTTTGTTACAAGCTCCTATTATGTCATGATTAATACTCTGTTCAATGGTATAACTACTGTTAGGGGGCCTATAAACTACTCCCACCAGTGTTGTCTGCCCCTTGTTATTTTTTATGTCCACCCATACTGATTCTACTTCCTGATCCTCTGAGCCAAGATCCTTTCTCACTACTGTCATCCTTTATTATTAGGGCTACCTCCACCCCCACCCCTCCTTTTCCATTCTGCCTGTCTTTTCTAAATGTCATGTACCCTGGAATATTTAGTTCCCAATCTTGGTCATTTTGCAACCGCATCTCTCCCCTTTAAGACACCTCTTAAAACTTACCTCTTTGACCAAGCTCTTGGTCACCTGTCCTAATATCTCCCTATGTGGCTCAGTGTCAATTTTTGTCAGATTTCATTCCTGTTAAGCACCTTGGGATGTTTTACTACGTTAAAGGTGCTATATAAACGCAAGTTGTTGTTGTTGTTGTTGTTGTTGTTGTTGTTGGATCAATGCCTCATCACATAACCCAGCTGGCTCAGCTTGGTACCAACTCACTGTCCGGAGAAAACATAAAGGCCGATTCCATGACCTCCCACTCCCACCGAGCACCCTCACTCTCATGGGTTGAAGAATCCAGGCACAGCAACGCTGTAGCCCCATCTCCGACCCACTCTCGCTCTGAGGCTGGATTCCCCAGTGGGAGTGCGAGACCTCAGAGTCATCCTCATAAGTCACTTCTTCTGTAACACTCAACTCTTCACCTCCAATAAACACCCACTACATCACCACCAGACCAGTAACAACCCAGCACTTCACCCTCAACTCCAAATAGAAAGAAAGAATTAACTCGCACTTAAGACCCACAAGGACCCCAACTAAAATTAAATTAAGAACTCACTGGGCTGGTCATCTTCTGGCCCACGATTCCCCCTCCCGGCAGATTTGAACTAGGTTGGGGGGGGAGGGGGGGGAAAGAGAAGCCATCACAGTTCTCCAGCTCAGGCCTCTGACTAAATTTTAAGATCGTGTCCCGATGATGTCTTCGGGCCTCGGTCTGCATATTTAAAGAGGGCCCCGTTTCCTTCCTCCAGGTGTCCCGCTCGTCTGCTCAAAAGAGTAGGTTAAAATCGGGACATAGCAGGATAGCAGTGGGATCAGAAAGGGTAAGTCACTGCTCTCACGCCCGGTTTCTGCCAAACGGGGGTGGGGGTGAGTTAAAATTGGGCCACAATCTGCAATCTGGTCTTATAATTTAACCCTTTAAGCCCTGGTATCATTATTGGTTGAATCTGTGCTGAACCCTCTCTAAGGCCAATATATCCATCCTTCACGAGGTGAGGTGCCCAGAACTGCCCAGTACCCCAGATGGGGTCTAACCAGAGCTTTATATAACTAACATAACTACCACCCTTTTGTATTACAGTCCTTTTGAGATAAAAGTTAACATGGCATTATCCTTTTTGATTATTTTTGGTATTTTAGCTTTTAGTGACTCATGTACCTGGACAACTAAATCCCTTTGCTCCTCCATGGTTCCCTCGCCATTAAGAAAATATTCCGATTTGTCTTTCTCAGGTAGGTTTACATTGAGATTGTTATTGGCTGCTTAAGTCTGGACCAGGAAGCATTAGGTCCATTAGATTGAGATGGCTGCCAGTCCCTGGACGCTTCATGACTGGGTGTCTAAGAGACAATGTGAAATACAAGGCACTCAGAGCTCCCTACCTGGAAAACAAATACTTTGAAAAGAAAAGTTCATTTTTGCCTGTTTTCTCCCCTGAAATTGCTAACACTTCACCGGTGCAGTACTGAGGGAGTGCTGCACTGTCGGAGGTGCCATCTTTCGGATGAGGTGTTAAACCGAGGGTCACGACTGCACTCTCAGGTGGATGGAAAAGATCCCTCGCACTATTTTGAAGAGCAGGGGAGTTCTCCCTGGTGTCCTGGCCAATATTTATCCATCAACCAACATCACTGAAACAGAGCCTTTGCATTGGCCGCACCTCATTTCAGTGCGTCCCGCAGCACGTACTCCTGGACCTTAGAGTGTGCTAGTCAGCAGCACTAGGTTGTGGACATCTCCTTCAGCTGGAAGACCAGCAGGTTTTGGATGCACCAAAGGGCCTCCTTCACCGAGTTGATGATCTTCCAGCCGCAGGTGACGTCTGTCTCAATGTGTGTCCTGGGGAACAGCCCATAGCACACAGCATCCTGTGTTACCGAGCTGTTGGGGGATGAACCGGGACAGATACCAATGCATCTCTCCCCACACCTTCTGCACGAAGGGGCAGTCGACCAGGAGATGGGCAACGGTCTTGTCCCCACTGCAGCCTCAACGGAAGCTTGTGGTGGAGCTGAGATGCTATGTAAGGTCATCCTGCTTTTGTATTGTACACCATGTATCATAAGAACGGTAGTGGACAATTAAACAACTAACGGGAGGAGGAGGCTCTGTGAACATCCCCATCCTCAATGATGGCAGAGTCCAGCACGTGAGTTCAAAAGACAAGGCTGAAGCGTTTGCAACCATCTTCAGCCAGAAGTGTCCAGTGGGTAATCCATCTCGGCCTCCTCCCGATATCCCCATCATCACAAAAGCCAGTTTTCACCAATTCGATTCACTCCATGTCATATCAAGAAATGGCTGAATGCACTGGATACAGCAAAGGCTATGGGCCCCAACAACATCCCAGCTGTAGTGCTGAAGACTTGTGCTCCAGAACTAGCCACGCCTCTAGCCAAACTGTTCCAGTACAGCTACAACACTGGCATCTACCCGACAATGTGGAAAATTGCCCAGGTATGTCCTGTCCACAAAAAGTAGGACAAATCCAATCCGGCCAATTACCGCCCCATCAGTCTACTCTCAATCATCAGCAAAGTGATGGAAGGTGTCGTCGACAGTGCTATCAAGCGGCACTTACTCACCAATAACCTGCTCACCGATGCTCAGTTCGGGTTCCGATAGGAACACTCAGCTCCAGACCTCATTACAGCCTTGGTCCAAACATGGACAAAAGAGCTGAATTCCAGAGGTGAGGTGATACTGACTGCCCTTGACATCAAGGCAGCATTTGACCGAGTGTGGCATCAAGGAGCCCGAGTAAAATTGAAGTCAATGGGAATCAGGGGGAAAACTCTCCAGTGGCTGGAGTCATACCGAGCACAAAGGAAGATGGTAGTGGTTGTTGGAGGCCAATCATCTCAGCCGCAGGGCATTGCTGCAGGAGTTCCTCAGGGCAGTGTCCTAGGCACAACCATCTTCAGCTGCTTCATCAATGACCTTCCCTCCATCATAAGGTCAGAAATGGAGATGTTCGCTGATGATTGCACAGTGTTCAGTTCCATTCGCAACCACTCAGATAATGAAGCAGTCCATGCCCGCATGCAGCAAGACCTGGACAACAGTGGCAAGTAACATTTGCTCCAGACAAATGCCAGGCAATGACCATCTCCAACAAGAGAGAGTCTAACCACCTCCCTTGATATTCAATGGCATTACCATCGCCGAATCCCCCACCGTCAACATCCTGGGGGTCACCATTGACCAGAAACTTAACTGGACCAGCAACATAAATACCGTGGCGACAAGAGCAGGTCAGAGGCTGGGTATTCTGCAGCGAGTGACTCACCTCCTGACTCCCCAAAGCCTTTCCACCATCTACAAGGCACAAGTCAGGAGTGTGATGGAATGCTCTCCATTTGTCTGGATGAGTGCAGCTCCAACAGCACTCAAGAAGTTCGACACCATCCAGGACAAAGCAGCCCGTTGATTGGCACTCCATCCACCACCCTAAACATTCACTCCCTTCACCACCGGCGCACAGTGGCTGCAGTGTGTACCATCCACAGGATGCACTGCAGCAACTCGCCAAGGCTTCTTTGACAACACCTCTCAAACCAGTGACCTCCACCACCTAGAAGGACAAGGGACAGCAGACACATGGGAACAACACCACCTGCACGTTCCCCTCCAAGTCACACACCATCCCGACTTGGAAATATATCGCCGTTCCTTCATCGTCGCTGGGTCAAAATCCTGGAACTCCCTTCCTAACAGCACTGTGGGAGAACCTTCACCACACGGACTGCAGTGGTTCAAGAAGGCGGCTCACCACCACCTTCTCAAGGGCAATTAGGGATGGGCAATAAATGCTGGCCTTGCCAGCGATGCCCACATCCCAGGAACGAATTTTAAAAATATATACTGTGTTTGAAATTTAATATTGGGATCGTATTGTTTATGATCTGTATTGTATTGTTTTGAATTGCATTGCTTTGGAATTGTAATATTTACATTGAAGTGTGTGTATCTTTGAATTCAATGCAATGAAACATATTTTGAACTTAAAAAAAAATCACTCGAACAGAATTAACCCATCGTTTATCTCATTCGTGGGACCTTGCTCTGTGCAAATTGGCTGCCATGTTTGCCTACATAACAGTGAGTGTATTTCAAAAGTAATCGATTGTATGTGAAATGCCATGGAATGTCTCAATAAAGTGTTATATTTGTTGCATTCCTATTGTTGGACGATACTGTTCCCAGCCCTGGTGCAGCTGCAGTATCTCACTCAAATAGTCATACTTCACAGTGAGTGTCAGCAGCTAATTGAGCAATGGGAAGGGAAGGGAAGTCGTGGGGGAGGGGGGAGGGGGGAGGAAGGGGATCACATCTGAGTCCGACCCTGCCCTCACCCATTGAGCACAAATCCTAACTTTGCAGCAGGGTTCACTGGACAGTGCGGAGGAACAGGAACCCTGGCTGATTATTGTGTCTTCCTTTTTCCCAACGCAGCAAGAAAGAAAGGACTTGATTTTATATCGTGCCTTTCAAGCTGGGGCTCGGGCGCAGTGATTGGGGCCCTACAATTCTCCTCGTGTCAGCTGTGGCTCAGTGGTATTAGTCAGAAGATTGTGGGTTTAAGTCCCACTCCAGCACATTATCTCGGCTGACACTCCAAGTGCAGTACTGAGAGAGTGCAGCACCGTCAGAGGTGCCATCTTTCAGATGAGATGTTAAACCAAAGCCCCATCTGCCCTCTCGGGTGGACGCAAATAATCCCATGGCATTATTTTGAAGAAAAGCAGGGGAATTCGCCCCGGTGTCATGGCCAATAATTATCCCTCTATTGGCTGAATTGTGGGACCTCGCAATACACAAACTGGCTGCTGTGTTTCCTACATTACACCAGTGACTACACTTTATTGACTATAAAGCGCTTTGGGACATCCTGAGGTCATGAAAGGCGTAATATAAATGCAAGTTCTTTATCTTTCCGTCCTGTAGTATTAAACAGAGTGCATACAGCGCCAAGTAACCCGGCTCAATTTCACTGGAACCAGTTCCGTAATATACATGGGTTGTAAATCTGTCAATGCTAGATCTGTAACAATCACTACTTCACCCCAGCGTTAAAAACGTTCTCTCCAGACACTGACCAAGTTTGGAAGGTCAGAATCTGCTGGTGTTTTCAATTCGACATGACAATAACACACCCACTTTACTGTGATGACCTTAACCAGTCTCAACTGGTATTCAGACTCCCCCGTGTCTCTCTGTAAACTAAAACTGCCGGTCAATAAATGGTCACTAACTACACTCGGGCAAGTGATAGTTCGCAGGGCAGAGAGCTCCGGTCTGACACGCAGAGTTTAGCTCTCCCTTATATAGAATTACAGAGTCCACAGCACAGAAACAGGCCATTCGACCCAACAGCTAGTGTTTATAATCCACACGAGCCTCCTCCCTCCCTACTTCATCTACCCCATCAACATATCCTTCCATTCATTTCTCCCTCGTGTTTATCTAGCTTCCCCTTAAATGCATCTGTACTATTCGCCTCAACCACTTGTGGTAGCAAGTTCCACATTCTCACCACTCTTTGGGTAAAGAGGTTTCTCCTGAATTCTTTATTGAATTTATCAGTGACTATCTTATATTTATGACCCCTAGTTTTGGTCTCCCCCACAAGTGGAAACATTTTCTCTACGTCTACCCTATCGAACCCCTTCATAATTTTGAAGATCTCTATCAGCCTTCTCTTCTCGAGAGGAAAGAGTCCCTTTTCACTGTACAATTAATTGTGGCTTTTCAGGATAACAATAACAGATAAAAGGCAAGCACATCACATTTCTCTGTCAACACAGCTGCATTGCTGTGATTTTCCCGACCATTCAATTACCGATGCCAATTAACAGCAGAGCCAGAGGACTAAGTCGAAAGCTTGTGCCAGTGTCATCGCTGTGATATTAACACAAGTGAGGCAGCAGTTTCACAGTGATATCGGATCTTCACTTTACATTGTTTACCAAACCCTTTCAGTAAAGGGAAGGTTCCTTTAAATCACTGAACCAAACCACAGGCTCTCATCTCCCACTCTCCGTGCCCTGCCTCCATTGCCTCCTCTCCGTGTCCTGCCCCATCACCCAATCTCTCCATGCCTTGTCCCCAATCTTCCACACACACTGCGCTCTGCCCTCATCGCCCCTCCCCATCGTCCATACACTCTGTGCCCTGCCCTCATCGCCCTTCCCCATTACCCACTCTCCATGCCCTGTCCCCATCACCCACACGCTCAATGCTGCCGCATCCCTCACCACCCTTCCCCATTACCCACTCTCCATACCCTGCCCCCATCATCCACAACCTCCATGCCCTGCCCCCTCTCTGTGCCCTTGCCCCGTCGCCCCCTCTCCGTGCCCTTGCCCCGTCGCCCCCTCTCCGTGCCCTTGCCCCGTCGCGCCCTCTCCGTGCCCTTGCCCCGTCCCCCCTCTCCGTGCCCTTGCCCTGTCCCCGTCGCCCCCTCTCCGTGCCCTTGCCCTGTCCCCGTCGCCCCCTCTCCGTGCCCTTGCCCTGTCGCCCCCTCTCCGTGCCCTTGCCCTGTCCCCGTCGCCCCCTCTCCATGCCCTTGCCCTGTCCCCGTCGCCCCCTCTCCGTGCCCTTGCCCCGTCGCCCCCTCTCCGTGCCCTTGCCCCGTCGCCCCCTCTCCGTGCCCTTGCCCCGTCCCCCCTCTCCGTGCCCTTGCCCCGTCCCCCCCTCTCCGTGCCCTGTCCCCGTCGCCCCCTCTCCGTGTCCTTGCCCCGTCCCCCCCTCTCCGTACCCTGTCCCCGTCGCCCCCTCTCCGTGCCCTTGCCCCGTCGCCCCCTCTCCGCGCCCTTGCCCCGTCGCCCCCTCTCCGCGCCCTGTCCCCGTCGCCCCCTCTCCGTGCCCTCGCCCCGTCGCCCCCTCTCCGTGCCCTCGCCCCGTCGCCCCCTCTCCGTGCCCTCGCCCCGTCGCCCCCTCTCCGTGCCCTTGCCCCGTCGCCCCCTCTCCGTGCCCTTGCCCCGTCGCCCCCTCTCCGTGCCCTTGCCCCGTCGCCCCCTCTCCGTGCCCTTGCCCCGTCGCGCCCTCTCCGTGCCCTTGCCCCGTCCCCCCTCTCCGTGCCCTTGCCCTGTCCCCGTCGCCCCCTCTCCGTGCCCTTGCCCTGTCCCCGTCGCCCCCTCTCCGTGCCCTTGCCCTGTCGCCCCCTCTCCGTGCCCTTGCCCTGTCCCCGTCGCCCCCTCTCCATGCCCTTGCCCTGTCCCCGTCGCCCCCTCTCCGTGCCCTTGCCCCGTCGCCCCCTCTCCGTGCCCTTGCCCCGTCGCCCCCTCTCCGTGCCCTTGCCCCGTCCCCCCTCTCCGTGCCCTTGCCCCGTCCCCCCCTCTCCGTGCCCTGTCCCCGTCGCCCCCTCTCCGTGTCCTTGCCCCGTCCCCCCCTCTCCGTACCCTGTCCCCGTCGCCCCCTCTCCGTGCCCTTGCCCCGTCGCCCCCTCTCCGCGCCCTTGCCCCGTCGCCCCCTCTCCGCGCCCTGTCCCCGTCGCCCCCTCTCCGTGCCCTCGCCCCGTCGCCCCCTCTCCGTGCCCTCGCCCCGTCGCCCCCTCTCCGTGCCCTCGCCCCGTCGCCCCCTCTCCGTGCCCTTGCCCCGTCGCCCCCTCTCCGTGCCCTTGCCCCGTCGCCCCCTCTCCGTGCCCTTGCCCCGTCGCCCCCTCTCCGTGCCCTTGCCCTGTCCCCGTCTCCCCCTTTCTGAGACCTGTCCACATTGCCGCCTCTCTGTGCCCTGCCCCATCAAGTTCTCTGTGCACCGATCGCTGTACCTTGACCCACACCACACCTTGTGCCGGAATCACCACACATTCCACACCCCAGAGGCTTATTTCTTTTGATGTAAACGCAAAGCAAGTTCCAACACGTCAGCAACTAAATCTCAAATCCACAAACCATGAAAACTGCGGCCAGCGAGAATCAGGCGGGCGGCAGCAGCTGCAACTTACCGGGGATCTGCACTAGGGTGCGCCGGGGGTGGGGGAGCAGCCGTTAGTTAATCCGCAGACAGTGGCGTGGGGAGGGACAGTGGGGATCTGTAACACCCCCTGCTTCCGCCTCCTTCTCCCCGGTTCTCTTCCTCTCCGACTGCCCGTTTCCTTGAAACTGTCGAAACCGCTCCGCCGCTTGTCAGTTTCAGCCGTGCAATGCGCATGCGCCAAAACTTTCCCAAAACTTTTCAAAAAGTTTTCCCAAGTCCCCGCCCTGCCCCCATTGATTCCCAATCCGCCCACTGACAGGACATTACCCCCTTTTTAAAAAAAAACTTTAAAAAAATATATTAAAAAAACACAAGAAAGGGAATTGAAAAGACAAAAGATAGTTTGATTGGCTAATTTAAACTCAACCATCAACAATGTTCGCCAAATAATTCCACTGCCCAGTAACCAAACCTGCGCTTAAAAACTTGAGAATTTTCACAAGAATGGGTGTCACTTAAAAAACTTTATCAAATGTGTGTTTTAAGCATGCAATAATGTGCTGAGTGTTTTATATATGTGCAGAAATTTGGTATTTTGCAAAAATTAATGGTGAGGTCATTATTGGACTGCAGTTTGGTTTTCATTGGGCAATGTTTTCAGCGCTTCCTTTGAATGCTTCACACGTGGCTGGAATCTGGCAAACGCGAATTTGAAATTATGAGTAGAGTGCACACGTCCTCCAGATCCACTGAAAACTGACTCCAAGCATAGGTCAACATCTCCTGTTAATATTGAGTACACAATCCAAAGGGCCCTGTATCCCTCCACTCCTAAACTTAAACCTGGGGAATTTTTTTAAATAGTTTTTCTTGGGATGTGGGCATCGCTGGCAAGGCCGGCATTTATTGCCCATCCCTAATTGCATATTGAGAAGGTGGTGGTGAGCCGCAGCAGTCCGTGTGGTGAAGGTTCTCCCACAGTGCTGCTAGGTAGGGAGGTCCAGGATTTTGACCCATTGCTGATAAAGAAACGGCAATATATTTCCAAGTTGGGATGGTGTGTGACTTGGAGGGGAATTTGGAGGTGATGGTGTTTCCATGCACTTGCTGCCCTTGTCCTTCTCAGTGGTGGAGGTTGTGGGTTTGGGAGATGGTCAAAGTAACCTTAGTGAATTGCTGCATCAAATCCTGTAGATCGTATACAGTACTGTCACAGTGCACTGGTGATGGATAGAGTGAATATTGTGGTCAGTGGACAGCACACTGATAAAGCAACCTGGTCGGTCCTGGATGATGTCAGGCTTCTTGAGTGTTGCTGTGGCTACACCGCTCTAGGTATGCAGTGAGTGTCCCATCACACTCCTAACTTGAGCCTTGTGTATAATGGAAAGCCTTTGAGCGATGAGATGAGTCACTCACCACAGCATACCCAGCCACAGGGTTGATATGGCTGGTGTCGTTAAGAAAAGAAATCCTTGCATTTCTATTGTGCCTTTCACAACTACGGGACGTCCCAAAGCACTTTACAGCCAATGAAATACTTTTGAAGTGATGTCACTGTTGTAATGTAGGAAAGGTGGCAGCCATTTTGCACACAGCAAGATCCCACAAACAGCAATGAGATAAATGACCAGATTATCTATTTTAGTGGGCTGTTTGGAAAAATGTAAAATACACTTTTTGCTGAGTTTCAGGGTTTGGAGGAATGAGTTACCGAGATTTGAACATTGCTAAGCAAAGCAAAAAAAAACCCTGAACTTAATCACACCCCAGTCCAGTTTTACACTTGGCAAAAGGTGCATTCCCTTTTATCTAATTAAACATGGACCCCACCCGTGGGTACAAACCAAGGCTTACTCTGTAAATACAGCTATTACACTTTACAATCATCCTGCATCACATTGTATAAAACCTCGGTCAGTCCCCATCAAGAGTACTGCATTCAGTTCTAGGCACCGCACCTCAGGAAGGATATATTGGTCTTGGAGGGGGTGCAGCACACATTCACCAGAATGACACTGGGGCTAAAAGGGTTAAATTATGACGACAGTTTGAATAAACTTGGCTTCTATTCCCTGGAGTTTAGAAGGTTGAGGGGTGATCTGATCAATGTGTTTAAAATGATAAAGGGATTCAATAGAGTGGATACAGAGAAACTATTTCCTCTGGTGGGGAAATCAAGAACAAGGGGGCATAACCTTAAAATTAGAGCCAGGGCACTCGAGTGAAATCAGGAAGCATGTTTACACACAAAAGGGTAATAGAAATCTGGAGCTTTCTCCCTCCAAAAATTGTGGTTGCTGGAACAATTGGAGTTTTTAAGACTGAGATTGATAGATTTCTGTTAGGTAAGGGTATCAAGAGATATGGAGCAAAGGCAGTTAAATGAAGTTGAGGTACAGATCAGCCATGATCTAATAGAATGGCAGAGCAGGCTCGGGGCTGAATGACCTACTCCTGATCCCAAGTACCAATATCCCAGATACAGCAATGGTATGAGTGACCAGTTGATCTCATTTGTTAGTGTTTGCTCGAGGGAGGAATGTTGGCCAGGGCATCAGGAGAACTCACTGTTCTTTTTCGAATAGTGCCATTGGGGATCTTGAATGTCCACCCACACAGCAAGGTGGGACCTCTGTTTAAATGTCTCAACTAATAAAACAGCACCTCCGACAATGCTGCCCCTCTGTCAGTGATGCACTCTAGTGTCAGCCATGGCAGCAGGACTGATGTGGGACTTGAACGCACAAACCTCTGACCTCAGACAAAAATTACTGAAGGAACAGAGCTCTACATTGAGGTCTCCAAGTTCCTGACATCTTCACCTCTGAGGAAATAAAAAACAAGGAAACACACATTTTGAAACATTAAAAAAAATCTCTCAGCTTTTTAAACGGATTCTTAAAAAGGTGGTTAAAGTGAAAGTAGTTAGAAAAATGGTTGATTCAAGCTAATGGCGGTTATCTTACCCATGTGCCTTAGCGAAAGTGAAACCGCTCTAAACATTAGCGCCATAGAGTGGTTTCACTCTCTCTAAGCAGTATGGGTAACCTCTGCCTCCATTAATTGTGAGGTTGACCTGTATTACTGCAGGTGAGGTCGGCAGCTGTCTGGTTTTTGACTAGGGTGTGTGTCTGGATAATCAAAAATTGAAGTCTGCTTCTTAAAATACAAGCCCACTTACTCTGTTTTTCACGATGTAGAAACTTCAAAAGATTTTTAATCAGCGTTGACAAACGTTGATCAACGATCTCTTCTACAGCCGAAGAGGGGGCACGTTGGAGACTGGGCGGGGGGGGGGGGGGGGCAGGGGTCAGAGGTTCTTTAAAAGCCAGCATGTCAACCTTATTTGACCATCCCCCAGGCACAGAAATAAATCTCTTCCCATCGAAATTCCAGTGTCCTCACAGGAAAACAATGTACCAGCAGCTCCACCTAGTGACAGCAGTGGGGAAATCACACAACTGCTCAGGTATCAGGACCAGCAGGGGGAAACTTTATAATGCGAAATGAGTTCACGCCATAAATATGGATGAAGGAGGCCATTCTCCCATCCCAGCTTATCCATACACACAAAAATAAAACTTACCAGCTCCCTCATCATGTCACCTAACCATTCCTCGAAAGACACCGAATCTCCATTTAAAGAAAGACTTGCATTTCTATAGTACCTTTCATGACGGGACTAGATAGAGTGGATGGGGAGGACCGATTTCCCTTAGCAGAGGGGTCAATAACCAGGGGGCATAGATTTAAAGTAATTGGTAGAAGGATTAGAGGGGAGTTGAGGAGAATTTTTTTCACCCAGAGGGTGGTGGGGGTCTGGAACTCACTGCCTGAAAGGTCAGTAGAGGCAGAAACCCTCAACGCATTTTAAAAGTACTTGGATGTGCACTTGATATGCCGTAACCTACAGGGCTACAGACCAAGTGCTGGAAAGTGGGATTGTGCTGGATAATTCTTCTTCAGCGGGCACGGTCACGCTAGGCTGAATGGCCTTCTTCTGTGCCGTAACTTTCCATGATTCTATAATGACCTCAGGACATCCCAAAGTGCTTTACAGCCAATTAAGTAATTTTGAAATGTAATCACTAGTGTAATGTTGGAATCACAGCAGCCAATTTGCACACAGCAAAGTCCTGCAAACAGCAACGTGATAAAATGTCAAGATAATTTGTTTTTGGTGACGTTGGTTGAGGGAAGAACTCCCATGCTCTTCTTCGAATAGTGCCACAGAATCTTTTATATCCACCAGAGAGGGCAGGCGGGACCTCGGTTTAACATCTCATCTAAAAGACGGCATCTCCGACAGTGCAGCACTCCTTCAGTACTGCACTGGAGTGTCAGCCTAGATTTTGTACTCAAGTCTCTGGAACGGGGACTTGAACCCACGACCTTCTGCCTTATGGGCAAAAGTGCTACGAGTGAGCCACAGTTCACACATTGCCGTGAGAACTACCCAACATCTTTAAGCACACACATTAAGCTCCCTCAACCTCAGTTGTGATGCCCTCCACTGTTAAACAGCCCATCTCTCACTGAAGAATAGCCTGCTTGGATGTGGTACTGTAGGACCATCAGCACCCTGAGGGGAGGAGAGCGAAAGGGTGGGATTTGTCTGCTGACTTGTAAAAAAAAAACTTGCATTTCTATAGCACATTTCAAGACCTCAGGACATCCCAAAGCACTTTACATAGATGAAGTATTTTTGAAGTATAGTCACTGTTGTAATGTAGGAAGCACTGCAGCGAATTTGCACACAGCAAAGTCCCACAAACAGCAATGTGATAATGACCAGATAATCCATTTTAGTGATGTTGGTCGAGGGATAAATATTGGCCAGGACACCGAGGAGAACTCTCCTGCTCTTCATGGGATCTTTACGTTGAACTAAGAGGGCAGACGGGACCTCAATTTTACGTCTCTTCTGGGAGACGGCACCCTGACTGTGTGGCACTCCCTCAGTACTGCACTGCGATTGTCACACTGGATTAGGTGCTCATGCCTCTGGAGTGGGACTTGAACCCATCACCTTCTAACTCAGAGGGGAGAGTGCTACCAAATAAGCCATGGCTAACCCCTAAGCTTCGACTCAGTATCAAAGGCTTGCTGAGAAAACACAAAGTGTGTGTGTGTAGATCCTCAGTCTAGAAATACATATTTTAATATACAAATAAAAACACTAAAGTTGGAAGCAAAACATAAAATACAAATTCATGTCTAGACAGATTGATTTTAAAAAAACATCAGGAGATACTTGGTGCTTGCAAGCCAGAAATTACACAGGATAATAACCTTTATAAAAGAAAGACAAAATTGTTATAACTTTCAGATAAAATACATTACAACTGGAGGCCCATGTGTATGCACTGATGCTGCATCAAAATAGCATCTGTTGAAGGGACGGAGCAATTTTTTTTTTGAAAATGAAAGCTCTGGGAAACTTTAAAATGTACATTTCTGAGACAGCGTGTGTCCATGTGCAACTCGGCTGTATACTATGACACCACAAGTCCCTACCAGAATGGAGATGATTGGGTAATTCACCCGTCAATCACACCCTGGAGCCCGCACTGCTGTAAGTGACTGGAGTTGATTTTATGCGCACAATTTGTATTATGTAACTATCCTACACTTACTGTATTTTGCCAGAGAAATCACCCTGCTTTTATCAGGAGAAGTTGCTGCAGTTTCGGTCATGAGTTCTGTTTGCTGTAGTTCATAGAGACTCTTTTTAAATAGACTCTAGACTGTTTGCTGTAGTGTTGCTGTTTAAACAGACTCTTTTTGCTGAGTAAATAGCCTGTGTTTGCTGTAAAATACGTTGTTTGCTGTGAGTCCTGCCCCGCCTCCAACTCATTGGCTGACAGTGGTGTCAATAGATACTCGTGTAAGAATGCTCAGCTCAAACTGCACAGCTTGGTTTAAGGTCGCGTCACCTGCTGCCTTCGCTCCGCGCGCTCAGTGATCTCCTCTCCCCACCTCCCCCACACCCTTTGCTGTTCTCGGAATGGGCCAACGCAGTGCCTTTGCTGCACCCTCACGTCAGACTGAAGCCCATTAACACCAGTGCCTTTCAAGAGCACTCCTCGAATTCAAAGTGGCACAAGTGACAGACGGCAGACATTTTCTCTTTGCAAACCTTCTAACACAAATTAGAAAAAAGATATCTCATTCTTAAGCACCTTTCATGACGTGTGGATGTCCCAAAGTGCTTTACAGACAATTAAGTACTTTTTGAAGTGTACATTAGTCACTGTTCTAATGTAGGAAACGCAGTAGCCAATTAGCGCACAGCAAGATCCCACAAACAGCAACGTAATAATGACTAAATGAAGTTGGTTGATGGATAAATATTGGCCAGGATACCGGGGAGAATTCCCCTGCTCTTCGAATTGTGCCGTGGGATATTTTATGTCCACCAAAGAGGGCAGATTTGGTTTAACGTCTCATCCGGAAGGCGGCACCTCTGACAGTGCAGCACTCCCTCAGTACTGCACTGGGAGTGTCAGCCTGGATTATGTGCTCAAGTCTCTGGAGTGGGACTTGAACCCACGACCTTCTGACTCAGAGGCGGGAGTGTTACTGACTGAGCCACGACTGAATGTGTATATATGTGTGTGGGGGAGGGGGGGACAAAGGAAAGAAAATAGATAAAAGAAAGTTTTTGTGGCAATTGCATCAGGGAGTGGTGCAGGGGGGGGGGGGAAGAGGCCCCTGTTTGACCGAACTAGTGACTAGGAGACTTTGGCTGTGAACCTAAATGTTGAGTAGTTGGTTCCTGAACGGCTCAGCATGCAGCTGGAAGGATTGAGGTGCGATCCCCAGTCTTTTGCTGAGTTAGCCAGGATGCTGTTGGGTTACCATATTAGGCCTCAGCACCCCTGGATGAGTGAAAACAGTCAGGGTTCCCTGCTCCCCATCGCTATCCAGTGACCGATGCTGCACGCACACGCGTGTGGACAGGACCTGGCTAAGCTGTGACTCCCCAGCAGTTGAATAGCACACCAGCAGATGCCGTCAAGGCTCAGACTTTAATCGTTGTCACTTTGGTGGCTAGGGCCAGCGGGAGAGGAGGGGAGGAGATTTGGCAAGAAACAAAACTGTTTAAAATTGTGCCTAACAAAAATGCCATGGGAACAGGGAGGCTATGGGGTAACATAGTCTTAGTTGTCATGGTAACTACATGTCCATAAGCTGGATTTCTTAATGAAAAGCAGAGATATTATCAGCTCTATAGTATCACTTGGGATGGAAAAGGATTATGGTAGAGTTTTGGGGGGCACGGGTTCATGTCCCTTTAAATGGCACTGGAGATTGTGGAATTGTTTTAAGATGGTTTATGTACAGGTCCTTCTGTAAAAAAAAATAAAATGGCCATCTTAAAAAAAAAGCAGTTTTAGTCAGAATTAACCCTTTGAGTGCCCCTAGACCAACAAGTGACACTGAAGCCTTGACCAGAGGGAGTGAACTTGCAATTAAAAATCATTCATCGAAGGACTACTGGAAAGGCCACAATGTTCGGTCTGTGACTCTGACTGGCACCACAGTGTGAGCTCCCATGTACCACCCCACGAGGTTACAGCCACACACAAACGCACTGAAATCGGGAAAACAAAAGCAACAAATGATCCAAATTTCAAACGGACAGCACTGGAGATTCAGGACTGTGGGCAAATGAGTTGATGATTGACCGGCCGGGATCATCAATGGGACCTACCTGAGTACACCAGTCACTGGGAGAGGAGCTTCTTCCCACTCAGCTCCAGATTACCAACACACTAAAGGGCACAGTGGGCAATTAGAGAGAAGGTTATCAATGAATAATGAGTAGAGTAACGTGGGTAATCAGAGGGAAGGTTATCAATGAATAATGGGAGGGTGGGGAAGCAGAGGGAGGGTTATCAATGAATAATGGGAGGGTGGAGAAGCAGAGGGAGGGTTATCAATGAATAATGGTAGGGTGGGGAAGCAGAGGGAGGGTTATCAATGAATAATGGTAGGGTGGGGAAGCAGAGGGAAGGTTATCAATGAATAATGGGAGGGTGGAGAAGCAGAGGGAGGGTTATCAATGAATAATGGTAGGGTGGGGAAGCAGAGGGAGGGTTATCAATGAATAATGGTAGGGTGGGGAAGCAGAGGGAGGGTTATCAATGAATAATGGGAGGGTGGGGAAGCAGAGGGAAGGTTATCATTAAGCTGCACCAATGAGCCACACGCATTTAGCTGATTGAACTCCTATAGTCCCCTGCATACTCTGGGGGTGGGGAAAGAGGAGGGGGGAGGTTACAATGCTTTCGCCATGCCAACCCGCGGACAGTCTCTAGGTTTAGGTAAGTGGGATGTATCCCTATTGGGGGGGGGGAAAAGAGTGTACGCACTCAATACCCAGCAATTAGAATGTGCACTCGAGTAGTTTGGTTTGGAGTATGACGGTGAGATTCCACGAGTGTATCAGACACCCAGCTGCCTTAATATAAAAAAGGATAGTGTCTGTGTTTAACTCCCACCCACACCCCCAAAAAAAAACTAGCCAGTGTAAAGAAACAAGAGGAGATACCTGGATCTACACACAGGAGCTGATCATTTGCCTCCCCTTCTCATCAGCAATCCTGTTCCCGTTCGTAACGAGCAAATGGGCACGGTCGACACCAGTTCTCTCGTGGGGGAAGCCCTGGAATGATCTCACCGAGAGTCTCTGTTTAACAACCCGCTGAGCCAGAGAATAAAATCAATATACATTCAATCTGATCCATCCATCCCAAGCTGGTCACACTCTCTCTCTCTCTCTATATCCACATGTTTGGATTACCCAGAGACCAGCATATTGTGAGCTACCGTTTACAGAGCCAAATACCAGCTCCCTCATCCTGGCAGCACACACATGGCCCATGGAAAACTGGGCCCAGCAGCACGATTTACAGAGAAAAGTGTCAGAAGCTGAGTGCCCTGCGATCCAAACTAAAAGAGAGTCGGTATAAAAGTAGCTTCGAAGATAAGGGGGGGGGGTAGCAGAGGGAGGGAGGGAGGGGGGGAAAGAGCAGAGGGAGGGAGGGAGGGGGGGGGGGAAGAGCAGAGGGGGGGGGGAAGAGCAGAGGGGGGGGGGAAGAGCAGAGGGAGGGGGGGGAAGAGCAGAGGGAGGGGGGGGAAGAGCAGAGGGAGGGGGGGGAAGAGCAGAGGGAGGGGGGGGAAGAGCAGAGGGAGGGGGGGAAGAGCAGAGGGAGGGGGGAAGAGCAGAGGGAGGGGGGAAGAGCAGAGGGAGGGGGGGAAGAGCAGAGGGAGGGGGGGAAGAGCAGAGGGAGGGGGGGAAGAGCAGAGGGAGGGGGGGGAAGAGCAGAGAGAGGGAGGGAGGGAGGGAGGGAGGGAGGGAGGAGCAGAGGGAGGGAGGAGCAGAGGGAGGGGGGGGAGGAGCAGAGGGAGGGGGGGGAGGAGCAGAGGGAGGGGGGGGAGGAGCAGAGGGAGGGGGGGGAAGAGCAGAGGGAGGGGAAGAGCAGAGGGAGGGAGGGGAAGAGCAGAGGGAGGGAGGGGAAGAGCAGAGGGAGGGAGGGGAAGAGCAGAGGGAGGGGGGGGAAGAGCAGAGGGAGGGGGGGGAAGAGCAGAGGGAGGGGGGGGAAGAGCAGAGGGAGGGGGGGGAAGAGCAGAGGGAGGGAGAGAGGGAGGGAGAGAGGGAGAGAGGGAGGGAGGGAGGGAGGGAGGGAGGGAGGGAGGGAGGGAGGGGGGGGGAAGAGCAGAGGGAGGGGGGGGGAAGAGCAGAGGGAGGGGGGGGGAAGAGCAGAGGGAGGGGGGGGGGAAGAGCAGAGGGAGGGGGGGGGGAAGAGCAGAGGGAGGGGGGGGGAAGAGCAGAGGGAGGGGGGTGGAAGAGCAGAGGGAGGGGGGTGGAAGAGCAGAGGGAGGGGGGTGGAAGAGCAGAGGGAGGGGGGTGGAAGAGCAGAGGGAGGGGGGTGGAAGAGCAGAGGGAGGGGGGTGGAAGAGCAGAGGGAGGGGGGTGGAAGAGCAGAGGGAGGGGGGTGGAAGAGCAGAGGGAGGGGGGTGGAAGAGCAGAGGGAGGGGGGTGGAAGAGCAGAGGGAGGGGGGTGGAAGAGCAGAGGGAGGGGGGTGGAAGAGCAGAGGGAGGGGGGTGGAAGAGCAGAGGGAGGGGGGTGGAAGAGCAGAGGGAGGGGGGTGGAAGAGCAGAGGGAGGGGGGTGGAAGAGCAGAGGGAGGGGGGTGGAAGAGCAGAGGGAGGGGGGTGGAAGAGCAGAGGGAGGGAGAGAGGGAGGGAGAGAGGGAGGGAGGGAGAGAGGGAGGGAGGGAGGGGGGTGGAAGAGCAGAGGGAGGGGGGTGGAAGAGCAGAGGGAGGGGGGTGGAAGAGCAGAGGGAGGGGGGTGGAAGAGCAGAGGGAGGGGGGTGGAAGAGCAGAGGGAGGGGGGTGGAAGAGCAGAGGGAGGGGGGTGGAAGAGCAGAGGGAGGGGGGTGGAAGAGCAGAGGGAGGGGGGTGGAAGAGCAGAGGGAGGGGGGTGGAAGAGCAGAGGGAGGGGGGTGGAAGAGCAGAGGGAGGGGGGTGGAAGAGCAGAGGGAGGGGGGTGGAAGAGCAGAGGGAGGGGGGTGGAAGAGCAGAGGGAGGGGGGTGGAAGAGCAGAGGGAGGGGGGTGGAAGAGCAGAGGGAGGGGGGTGGAAGAGCAGAGGGAGGGGGGTGGAAGAGCAGAGGGAGGGGGGTGGAAGAGCAGAGGGAGGGGGGTGGAAGAGCAGAGGGAGGGGGGTGGAAGAGCAGAGGGAGGGGGGTGGAAGAGCAGAGGGAGGGGGGTGGAAGAGCAGAGGGAGGGGGGTGGAAGAGCAGAGGGAGGGGGGTGGAAGAGCAGAGGGAGGGGGGTGGAAGAGCAGAGGGAGGGGGGTGGAAGAGCAGAGGGAGGGGGGTGGAAGAGCAGAGGGAGGGGGGTGGAAGAGCAGAGGGAGGGGGGTGGAAGAGCAGAGGGAGGAGAGGGGGAGGGGGGGGGAGGAGAGGGGGAGGGGGAGGGGGGAGAGGGGGAGGGGGAGGGGGGGGAGGGGGAGGGGGGGGGGGAGGGGGGGGAGGGGGAGGGAGGGGGAGGGGGTGGGAGGGGGAGGGGGGGGGGGAGGGGATCGAGAGGAGAGAGAGAGAGAAAACAGAAATGCAGGAAAATAAAACTCCCACCTTTTTTTTTTGCCCTTGTGTGAACTTTGACCCTTTGTTCAGATCAGATGGAAACTTGTTTATTTGCAATAATAATTTTAAAAAAAACAACTGTCCAAGCCCTGAACAATTTGGCTGATACACAGCAGTTGTGGGCCATTTTTTAAAAAATATAAAAGAAATGTTTTAGATCCCGAGCCTGCTCAGTGTTTATCTCCGGGTCCAATCTTCGTCCAATGAGGGGGTTCAGTTCAGGCTCCGCCATCTTGTCTGACAGTGGGACAACCGCAGAGTCAGGGACAAGATAATGCGCAGACCCTGGAACACACTGGAGTGGAGGACCAAGCGCCATGGTCCATGTCCAGTCATTCAAATCTGACTAACATTTCTCCCCTCCCTCCCCCCCCCCCACCCCGCCCCAAATAGCATCTTTTTGTCCCAAAGCAGACTCTGTAAATCTACCTCCCCAAACCCAGTCAACTAGAAGCGAGGGGACCAATTGAGAGTCGGCCATGGGGCAGGCTGGTAAGATTTCACGGTCCAGCGGGACACTTGAGGCCAGCAGCTCCCACTGAAAAAGGGGCACTTACCTGGGCTGGGCTGAATCCAATCGCAAATTTAGTGCCCCTTAGGATCAGTCTGTGCCAACCGGGCTATTGGATCAGCTCCAATATGTACAGGAAGAGCATTCATTTACTAAACAAGAAATCTGCCAACACATCTTTGGAGCTCAGCCAGGCACTCCACAAACAATATTACTTTATAATCTACAAACAGGAACCAATCTGTTTCTATCCAGACCCTTCCCCCCCTCCCCCCACAGTCTTTAAATGGAACTGGGAGATATTGGCGCTACACGCCTCAGATGGGCTTCGAATGCATGGCCACCAGCTTCTTCTCCTCCTCTACGGTGGAGCCGTTGGAACCGGAGGGACTCGCTTGTCGCCGGTTCTGCCTCTTCATCTTCAGCAGGTAATAGACTAGGACGGCCAGAACCGTGGCAATACAGATGGCCAGGACCACGGCGATGGCGATGCCAGCTGGAGAGAGAGAGAGAGAGAGACGGGTCAGGAGGGAGGGAGAGATACTTCAAACACCCTCCCACCCTTAATCCCTTCCCACTGCCCTTAATCCCTCCCCCGTCACGGGATACTAACCGTTTGAAGACTTTTCTTGCTCTTGCCTCTCAAGCAGGCCTCGGGAAAATACATCCTTTTCTAAAAAAGGAGAGAACATTGGTTAGAACACCGCCCGGGTCAATTCAGCATGAAGTAAGCGGTGTGAGCTGGACCTTATATAACATGCAGGTGGGCACGGACTCATCCTCTACATTTACAGGTACAAACGTCACACTGGGATTGGGACTCCAGTACTTTGAGAATTATCTGTCTCTTGGAAGTGCCAACTGGCGTGCAGAGTACGGGCCCACAAAACGGGCACTCAACCGGGCGGTCGTCGCCCACGTATCGAAATTGACAGAGTACATCAGCAGGTGGAAGGGGCGGAGATGGGACCTCAGAACCAATCCTCACCTGACACACATCCCACCTCTCACCAGGGTCACTGGATTGTGAGCAGGAGCGGGAACCCCCTTGACCCAATTGGGGACCCAACCTGCAACTTTCTGGTCACCCTAGCTCTCACTGTCTTTGTTATTTAATTAAGCCTCGGGATGTGGGCATCACTGGCAAGGCCGGCATTTATTGCCGATCCCTAGTTGCCCTGAGGTGGCGATGGTGACCCTTCTTTTGAACCACTGGTAGCGGGTTTGATATAACTGAGTGGCTTGCTGGGCCACTTCAGAGGGCAGTTAAGAGGCAACCACTTTGGCGTGGGACTGGAGTCACATATAGGCCGGACCGGGTAAGGACGGCAGGTTTCCTTCCCCTAAAGGACATGAGTGAACCAGTTGGGTTTATATGGTAATCCGACAGCTTCATGGTCACTTTTACTGATACCAACTTTTTATCTCCAGATTTTATTTTTTAAAAAATTGAATTTGAATTCTCAAACTGCCACATGGGGAGATTTGAACTCATGTTTTCTGGATTATTAGTCGAGGGCCCTGGATTACTAGTCCAGTAATATAACCACTACACTGGCAACTGAGCCATCAGCAGCCCACACCATTAAACAAACACTGTGATTGTGCACTGTTTTTGTACTCTGGGCCTTGGGAGAAGGTCATTCAGCCCATCGAGCTTGATCCACCTTGAAAAGCTGAATGGCCTACTACTCTTGTTCCCATGTCAAGCTCTGCCTGTTCAAAATAACCTGTAAGGTGGAGCAATGAACAGATTGATTAAGAGAGCCAGGGAGCAGGGTGCCGTCTCAGGCTTGTCTGGTGAGCAGTTCAGGGAATGGAAATTTCTCTCTGGTTTAGAATCCGTGCTGAAGTACTGATAAAGCGTCTCCTGGCGGCAGTGTTGAGTTTTAAAAGAAAGACATTTCTATAGCGCCTTTCACAAACTCAGGACGTCACAAAGTGCTAAACAACAAATAAACTATTTTTTTTTAAGTGTAGTCACTGTTGTAATGTAGGAAACGCAACAGCCAATTTGTGCACAGCAAGATCCCACAAACAGCAATGAGATAAATGACTTGATAGTCTGTTTTTTTTAATTAAAAATGTGATGTTGGTTGAGGGATAAATATTGACCAGGACACTGGGATGAACTCCCCTGCTCTTCTTAAAAATAGGGACTTGAGCACATAATCCAGGAAGACACTCCCCGCGGGGTGCAGTACTAAGACAGTGCTGCACTGTCTGAGGTGCCATCTTTCAGATAAGCCCTTAAACCGAGGCCCCCTCTGCCCTCTCCGGTGGAAAGATCCCACTGCACTATATGAAGAGCAGGGGAGTTCTCCCCAGCGTCCTGGCCAACATTTATCCCTTAGCCAACATCATTAAAAAAAAAATTATCTGGTCATGATCTCATTACTGTTTGTGGGATCTTGCTGTGCGTTATTTGACTACCCGGTTTGCCTACCACCAATGGAGACAGCATTCCAAACAGCAATCCATTGGCTGTAAAGTGCTACGGGATATCCTGAGAATAAGATGCACTGTTGTATGAATGCAAGTTCGTTCTTTCTTGTGGAAGATACTCATACACTCTCCCCTCCAAGCCCCATTGTCCCAAACTACACACTGCAAACCATAGCTGATTTGCCTACTAATGTTCACCTCCCCAGGCTCACACATAGAATGGGCACTCAGAGGTGTACTGACACCCACAGAACAAGGGCCTCATTTACCGACAAACAAAGAAATAACACAGCAGCATTTAAAAGAGTGATCAAGACAGTCCAGGAGAAATATATTCCTCTAAAAAGCAAGAACAAACTAGCCAGTAATGATACACCATAGATGAATAAAGAGATAAGGGCAAAGTTGAAACTGAAGAAAAAAGCATACACTAAGCACATAGACAATAAAGGAGAGAATGACAAAAGGGAATATGAAAAGGTTAGGAAAGAAGTCAAAAAAACAATTAGGAAGACAATAAAAACCCACAAAATTAAATTATTAAGGGATATCAAAAAAATAGTAAAGTATTCTACAGACACATAAGTAACAAAAGAAAAATCAGGATAGGGATACGGCCACTAAGGGATGCAGAAGATAAACTCACAGGTAATAACAGCGAAATGGATGAAATATCGAATAATTACTTTGCTTCACTATTTACCAGGGAGACTAATACGGTGGGCATGACATTAGAAGAAGTCGAAAAAGATGTAAAGACATTTAAGATAGAAAGGAGGGAGATAATTGATAAACTAATCAAACTTAGAGGGGGTAAAACCCCTGGTCTGGATGGATTGCATCCGCACATATTAAAAGAAATTAGGGAAGAGATAGCAGAGGCACTATTACATATATATAAAAAATTCATTAGAAAAGAGAATAGTGTCAGAGGATTGGCAGACAGCTAATGGTACTCCTATATTTAAAAAGGGAGATAGAACAAGTCCAGGGAAATATAGACCAGTTAGCTTAATGTCGGTGGTAGGAAAGATAATAGAATCTTTACTCAAAGATGTAATAGAAAAACATTGGAAGATGAAAATATAATAAAGAATAGTCAGCACAGATTTCAGAAGGGAAGGTTATGCTTGACCAACCTTACTGAATTCTTTGAAGAAATAACAGAAAGAGTAGACAAGGGTAATGCAGTAGATGTAATATATTTGGATTTTCAAAAGGCCTTTGATAAGGTGCCACGTAATAGACCCATGATTAAGGTCAGAGCATGTGGAGTCAGGGGACAAGTAGCAGAATGAATAGCAAGCTGGCTACAGAACAGAAAACTGAGAGTAGAGGTTAAAGGTAGTTACTCAGACTGGCAAAAGATGGGAAGTGATGTTCCTCAAGGATCGGTGCTGGGACCACTGTTGTTCACCATTTACATAAATGATTTGGACTCTGGAATTGGAAGTACAATTTCAAAATTTGCAGATGACACCAAATTGGGGGGTATAGTTAATACTGAGGAGGACAGTGACAAATACAGGAAGACATTAATAAGCTTGCAGAATGGACATTTAATTGGCAAATGAATTTCAATATAGACAAATGTGAGGTGGTACATTTTGGTAGGACTAATAAGGAAGCCACATACTGCTTGGAAAATAAGAGTCCAAACAGAGTAGAGGAGCAGAGGGATTAGGGGTACAGATACAAAAATCACAAAGTAGCGATGCAGGTTCATAAGACCATGAAAAAAGCAAACCATGCACTGAGGTTCATTTCTAAAGGGATAAAATTGAAAAGCAGAGAAGTTATGTTAAACTTGTACAGAACCTTGGTTAGACCTCACTTGGAGTACTACGAACAGTTCTGGTCTCCACACTGTGAAAAGGATATAAAGGCACTGGAGAAGGTGCAAAAAAGATTTACAAGGATTATACCAGAACTGAGAAGTTATACCTATCAGGAAAGATTGAATAGGCTGGGGTTCTCTCCTCCAGAAAAGGAGAAGACTGAAGGGTAATCTGATAGAGGACTTTAAGATTATGAAAGGGTTTGAAAGGGTAAACGTAGAGAAGATGTTTCCACTTGAGGGGGAGACCAGAAACTAGGGGCCATAAATATAAGATGTTTCCACTTGCGGGGGAGAACAGAACTCGGGGCCACAAATAAAAGATAGTCACCAACAAATCCAATAGGGAATTCAGGAGAAACTTCTTCAACCACAGAGCGGTAAGAATGTGGAACTCACTACCACAAGGAGTAGTTGAGGCGAATAGCATAGATGCATTTAAGGGGCAGCTAGATAAAAATGAGGGAGAAAGGAATAGAAAGATCTGATTATAGGGTTAGAAAAAGGGTCGGGAGGAGACTCACGTGGAGCATGAACAGCAGCATGGACCTGTTGGGCCGAATGGCCTGTTTCTGTGCTGTAAATTCTTTGATGTGGTTGGTACCATTAGGAGAGGAGGGGGGAAAAGTTTAGTGTGATCCTGCAATTCCCATATTTCTAGTGGGGAAGTGGCACTGATTTGGAGCCTGGGCTTTAGATGGGGCTGCAACATTGTAGGCCCAATTCTCCAACTCACAGGCGTGGTATAACAGGGCAAGCCCTCAGATGTTTAGTGACAGGAGAAGCAGATTTCAGCCTGCCTGGCATATTCAAATCAGACCCACCCAACAATTATCCTAAATTATGGTTTAGTCAATTGGCTACTTTCAGTAAAACTTGTACTAATATGAACCAGACAGGGAAGGGTAGAGGTGATTACAGTACATGACCACATTCTAGAGTAAACATGCTGAAACAACTCCACACACATCCTAATAGCTAGATTTGGATGTTTTCGGCAAAGGGGCATTTTAGAAACCCGCAGGAAAAATGCACAGACTCATGCATTTATTTCACGACCTCAAGACGTCCCAAAACACTTTACAGCCGATGAAGTCACCCTTGTAATGCAGCCGATTTGCGCACAAGGTCCCACAAACAGCAATGTGATAATGACCAGATAATCTGTTTTTAGTGATGTTGGTTGAGAGATAAATATTGACCCGGTCACCGGGGCGAACTCCCCTGCTCTTCTTCAAATAGTGCCTTGGGATCTTTTAAATGCACCTGAGGGGGCAGACGGGGCCTCGGTTTAACGTCTCATCCGAAAGACGGCACCTCCGACAGTGCAGCACTCCCTCAGTAACTGCACTGAAACATCAGCCTGGATTATGTGCTCAAGTCTCTGGCGTGGGGCTTGAACCCACGGCCTTCTGACACAGAGGCGGGAGTGCCACCCACGGCCAACACCAGGAAGGCATCAGTACGGCAGAGGGCTTTCCTTCTCCCTTGGCTTGAAGACATATCGGGGTAGAAATTAGAGCTCATACGGGTGTACAAAGGGTGCAAGGAGGAACAATTTCGGGGACTACCGTCCTGCGCTCCAATTACGCTTGAAAAATGTTCAACCTGAAATTGGGGCAGATATTTTCTCTGGTGCCCGGGGAGGCCACTTAAAACAGGCCTTAGGCCCCTTGCGTATGTTAATGAGGGGCCCAACACCTGCTTTAGGAGCTCTCAGGGAAATCGGGCCTGCTCCGTTCAGTCTCGTGTGTAAACTTGAGCTCATCCAAAACTCTGCTGCCCGTATCCTAACTCGCACCAAGCCCCGTTCTCCAATCACCCCTGTGCTCGCTGACCTACATTGGCTCCCGGTCCGGAAACGCCTCGATTTTAAAATTCTCATCCTTGTTTTCAAATCGCTCCATGGCCTCCCACCCCTCCCTATCTCTGTAACCTCCTCCAGCCCCTACAACCTTCCGAGATCTCTGCGCTCCTCCAATTCTGGCCTCTTAAACATCCCTATTTTTAAATCGCTCCACCATTGGCGGCCGTGCCTTCAGCTGCCTGGGCCCTAAGCTCTAGCATTCCCTCCCTAAACCTCTCCCCTCCTTTAAGATGCTCCTTGAAACCCACCTCACCTATCTCCTTACTTGACTCAGTGTCAATTTTTGTCTGATTACACTCCTGTGAAGCACCTTGGGACATTTTACTAAGTTAAAGGCGCTATATAAATGCAAGTTTTTGTTATAGTCAATGGCCACCATCGAAAAGGTGGTAACGTTATTTTCTTTTTATTTAAATTGATGTGGAGCAGTGTTCCCTCCGGCACCAGGGCACTCCTGCCAGCCGTTACCCGCCGCCCTGCCGCTGCTGCCCCCCCACCCCACTTTCCCGGCAAGTACCAGAGGGCCATTGCCAGCGAGGCAAGCGGTCCAGAATGTGTTTTCCGAAGTGGGCGAGCTGCCTGTGGAGGCGTGACAGGCACCCAAGTTATTGAAATGGGGCCCGAGGCCCAATTTCTGGCTAGCCTCAGGCCTCCCGGTTGGGGTGCTCACTGCCCGTCCTTTCGCCAATCCTAGGCCCGAGAACAGGCCCAAATTTTTACCCTATCGTTGGTTATAACCGAGCACACAGGCGTCATGGGATCATGGAAATTCAAAGATAGTTACTCCATGTACACATTTCTAAAAACTCCTAAGTGACTGGCCTTTAATCAGTCCCACAGTCCTCTGAATCACTGAATGAACTGGTTGAACCAGAACACGAGGAGATCCAGATAAACTCAACATCAACGCACTTCTGGTTCCGAACCAGGTTTGGTAGCAGATCAACTTTACCGATCGATTGCAGAATTCTGGAGACGAGCAATTTGGTACCAATGGGAAACAGTCTGGTCCATTGGGAGAGAATGGGAAGGGGTTTGTTCCATTGGGATTCTATCCAATGGGAAGGAGTTTGGCCCATTGGGATTCTGTGCAGTAGGAATAACTGGGATGGGTTTCACCCACAGATTCAATCCAATGGGAGGGGGGCCTTGGGCAGTCGATATTTTTAAAGGTAATGGTTTCATCTGGGCAAGGTTGTAAAGGTCCTGGCCCCATGGTCAACTGAGGGTGGGAGAAGCGTATAGTTAACAGTTGAAACATTACAATCAACAAAGGCCAGCGGATGATGCGGTCTTACCCGTCACTCCTCTGCAGGCCCGCATACATTCCTTCTCCTGTTCAAAGCGGTTTTCGTTGCCGTCGCAGCCTCCATACGTGAAGCGCTCACACGACTTTGTGAAGGGGTTGTAGTAGAAGCGGCTGAAGTCTGCCCGGCAGCGGCCAGTCACGGGCGGATACACGCAGCGAGCTGGGGAGGCGAGACAGCAGGTTAACTCTCCGAAATACAGCTATCAGGTGCCGGGACCACTGTGTGTTCAGATGCTCGCAATACAACGCAGAGAGAGAGAGAGAGAGAGGACTGCAACTTGCTCAATGGTAATCAACAGTTTCTTATTTACTCTATCAAAACCCCTCATAATTTTGAACACCTCTATTAAATCACCCCTTAACCGTCTCTGCTCTGAGAACAAACCCAGCTTCTCTAGTATACGAACAATGACGGACAGGAAAAGACCCCCTGGTCCATCCAGCCTGTCTCTCCCAATTGTGATACCTTGTGCATCACAATACATTCACGCCCCACCCCACACCATGTGATCTCCTGGGAGAGGCGAGAAACCAAAAAAACCCAGGCCAATTTTGAGGGGAAAAAAAATCTGGGTAATTCCTCTCTGACCCCCACTTCGGCGATCAAAACTAGTCCAGATCACCATTCTGGCCCTGATAATTCTATGCATTTCATTACCTATTTTTTTGTAGGAGGTGAGCTCCGCCCCAGACAGAAACAGGTCCAGCTCTCACTTGAAGGAATTCAGCAAATCGGTGTCCCACTGCACGAGCCGGCAGCCTGTTCCAGAGGTCCACTATTTTCTGGGAGAAGAACCACCTCCTGACATCTAACCCAGATCTGGCCTTATGTAACTTAAAATTGTGATCCCTGGTCCTTCCTAACCTATTTAATTAGAACAAAGTGTCATCTTAACGCAATCTATTCCTTCCATCATCTTATAAACCTCGATCAGATCTCTCCTAAGTCTGCGCTTCTATATAGTGTAGAGCCCCAGCTCTTTTAGCCTATCTTGTTGACCAAGATGCTTTAAACTGGGAATTAATCTAGTGGCCCGCCTCTGCACCCTTTCCAATATCACCCACCATGTGAGGAGAGTAACACTGGATACAGTATTCCAACTGAGGCCTGACCAAGGTCTTGTGCAAGGACAAAATATTATGTTTTATCTTGTAGTCAATTGTCCTATAAATGCACTCCAACACCCTATTTGCTCTGGTTATCCCTTCACGGCATTGCTCAGGAGCTTTTAGAGATCCATGCACTTGAATGCCCAGATCAATTTCGTTCTCAGTCTGTTTTATTGTTTTTCCCTGAAGGGTGTATATATGTGAAGTATTTGTCCTGCCCACATGTATAACACTGCACTTCTCTAAATTAAACATCATTGGCCAGTCTTGAGCCCAGTCCCCCAACACATCAGGATCCGCTTGAAGCAGTTGAGCATCGTCTCCAGTCCTGGCACTCGCATAGATCTTGGTATCATCTGCAAATCGAACCCCCAACACCTATATCTGGACCATTTACAAAAATAGTAAAGAGCAATGGTCCCAACACCTGTGGGGCACCACTGGTGACCGGTCTCCAAACAGATCCAAATCCATCTATAACTACTTTCTGTCATCAGCCTTCCAGCCAATTCACAATCCAGCTCAATATATTACCACTAATACCAGATGCTTCCATCTTGTGGAGAAGCCTCTTGTCGAAATCTTTCTGGAAGTCTAAATAGACAACCACATCCCTCATCCACCAGCTCGGTGACTTCTTCAAAAAATATAATCAAATTTAATTTATTTCCACATAACTGAAGTCCCTCATCCCTGGTACCATTCGAGTAAATCTCCTCTGCACCCTCTCCAAAGCCTTAACATCCTTCCTAATGTGTGGTGCCCAAAATTGGACAAAATACTCCAGCTGAGGCCTAACCTGTGATTGATAAAGATTGACCATAACTTCCTTGCTTTTGTACTGTATGCCACTATTTATAAAGCCACGAAGAGTTGGTAGGTCAAAGTGGAACAGAGCAGAGATGGAGCTGAAGCCTGGACAGCAGACAATAGTGCCGCATCACCGCGTTTTGCAGTCATTTGTCTTCCCTCCTTCCCACCCCCCCCCTCTAAAAATGTACCATTGGGTTCATCGTTCAATTGGACGTGGTCCAAAAATTCCTATGCCCACCATTACACTTCATTGAAATCAGTCATATCGCTGGATAGGCAAACACACTCAGGAGCTGCTCATGTGCTCTCAGTTGGACCTGGCTAGCCAATCAGTACCATGGGGCCTACTATCCATCCGCGATGCCTCCATTTGAAAAGCTTACCTTTCTCCTTGGGGATGTCTATGTCCAGCAGCTTATTAAATCGGTCACGAACTGAAAAACAAAAGCCAAAGTCGAGTTGGTTACAATAAACTCCCTCCAACCCCTCCCCAGGGCACCAAACATGAAGAAACATCAAGAGGAGGAGGAGAAGCCAAAGGACTGCAGGCAGCTGATGAGGAAAAGCAGATTAACTGAGGCGGAAAGTCGAGGGAGAGAGGGGGAATATAAACACGGGTCCATCACTTCAGGGACTGGGTTCAAATCTAGCCCAGATTGATGGGATGAAAGCCTCCACTCTCGGTCAGAGTAAGGGTCCTAGATGAAGTGGACGGGCAGTCAGATCCTTGTGAAGCCTGGGTTTACAGAACAAAAGTGCCCCTAATTTAGCACTAATTGCACGCATACCAAGCACCCACATTTGACAGGACGGTCAGCATTTTCAGGGCAGTATCCAGTTGTCTGTAGACAATGAAGTCAGCAGTAGCCTTGGCCCCCCTCCCGACTCTCACCCCCCCCCCCCCACCACTCCGGTGCCCCCCCTGAACCCCACCTCCCCTTCCAAACCCCCCCTCCCTTGGGTGTTCAAACTTCTGAAGCAGCATCAGCAGATAAGAGCTAGGAATGACAGAACAGGGCTGGGGGGGTTGGAGCCAGCACCATTGTGCAGGGTTGGGCGATGGTGAACTCCCTTTCTAAACAGCATTGAGGGGGCACCCTCACCACACAGTTCGAGAAGGCAGCTCACCACCACCTTCTCAGGGCCAGTAGGTCTGGGCAATAATTGCCGGCCTTACCAGCGCTGCCCATATCCCGTGAATGAACTAAACAAAAAGCTGGCGGAGAGCGTGAGTATATGAATGGACAGAGGGGGCAGGAAGGTGGTCAGCATGAATTAGGAATGGGGGAGGAGGAAAAGTACAGGCAAGAACTGCAGAGGGGGGAGGGAAGAGTACTCGCATAAGCTGAGGAAGAGAAGAATGAGGGAGGGAAAGAGAGGCAGTGTTGAGGGGTCTAGGACAGAGTGAGAGTCGGGCACTGTACAATGAGTCTTGATTTCAACACAGTGATGCTGAATGGAGTTGAGCTACAGATCAGCCATGATCTAATTGAATGGTGGAACAGGCTCAAGGGGCTGAATGGCCTATTCCTATATTCCATGAAGGAAGAAGAACATGTAAGGTGGGGCATTTAAACATATGATTACAAATGTCCAATAATCCACAAATCAGAATAGAATTGCTCCATGAAGAGGACTGCAAGTGACTTCAGGAAGACATGGAGATGTTCGTAAACTGTGCAGACAGATGTTTCTCTGGACTAAATATCATTTGACATCAGCCAATGTCTTATTGGGAGGAAGAAGAAGAAGAGGAAACATCCATTAAATGGTAACCTTGGTTAGACCACACGGAGTATTGTGCACAGTTCTGGACTCCATATTGTAAAAAGGATACAGAGGCATAAAAAAATTGACAAGTAGAACCTCGCAATTCCTCATAAGGAAAAACTGAACAGGCGGGGGCTCTTTTCTCTAGAAAATGGAAGGCTGAACCGATAGAGGTATTTAAGATTATGAAAGGGCTTGACAGGATAGACGTGGAGATTATGTTTCCACTTGTAGGGGAGACCAAAACTAGGGACCATGTATATAAGATAATCACCAATAAATAAAATAGGGAAATCAGGAGAAACTTCTTTACCCAGAGAGTGGAACTCGCTACCACAAGGAGTAGTTGAGGTGAATAGCATAGATGCATTTAAGGGGAAGCTAGATAAACAAATGAGGGAGAAATGAATAGAAGGATATGATGATAGGGTTAGATGAAGTAGGGTGGAAGGAGGCTCGTGTGGAGCTCCAGAACTAGTCGCGCCTCAAGCCAAGCTGTTCCAGTACAGCTACAACACTGGCATCTACACAACAATGTGGAAAATTACCCAGGTATGTCCTGTCCACAAAAAGCAGGACAAATCCAATCCGGCCAATTACCGCCCCATCAGTCTACTCTCAATCATCAGCAAAGTGATGGAAGGTGTCGTCGACAGTGCTATCAAGCGGCACTTACTCACCAATAACCTGCTCACCGATGCTCAGTTCGGGTTCCGATAGGAACACTCAGCTCCAGACCTCATTACAGCCTTGGTCCAAACATGGACAAAAGAGCTGAATTCCAGAGGTGAGGTGAGAGTGACTGCCCTTGGCATCAAGGCAGCATTTGACCGAGTGTGGCAACAAGGAGCCCTCGTAAAATTGAAGTCAATGGGAATTAGGGGGAAAACTCTCCTGTGGCTGAAGTCATACCTAGCACAAAGGAAGATGGTAGTGCTTGTTGGAGGCCAATCATCTCAACCCCAGGGCATTGCTGTAGGAGTTCTTCAGGGCAGTGTCCTAAGCTCAACCATCTTTAGCTGCTTCATCAATGACCTTCCCTCCATCATAAGGTCAGAAATGGGGATGTTCGCTGATGATTGCACAGTGTTCAGTTCCATTCGCAACCCCTCAGATAATGAAGCTGTCCGAGCCCGCATGCAGGAAGACCTGGACAACATCCAGGCTTGGGCTCATAAGTGGCAAGTAACATTCGCGCTAGACAAGTTCCAGGCAATGACCATCTCCAACAAAAGAGAGTCTAATCACCTCCACACGACATTCAACGGCATTACCATCGCCGAATCCCCCACCATCAACATCCTGGGGTCAACATTGACCAGAAACGTAACTGGACCAGCCACATAAATACTGTGGCTACAAGAGCAGGTCAGAGGCTGGGTATTTTGTAGTGAGTGACTCACCTCCTGACTCCCCAAAGCCTTTCCACCATCTACAAGGCACAAGTCAGAAGTGTGATGGAATACTCTCCACTTGCCTGGATGAGTGCAGCTCCAACAACACTCAAGAAGCTCGATACCATCCAGGACAAAGCAGCCCCCTTGATTGGCACCCCATCCACCACCCTAAACATTCACTCCCTTCACCACCGGCGCACTATGGCTGCAGTGTGTACCATCCACAGGATGCACTGCAGCAACTCGCCAAGGCTTCTTCGACAGCACCTCCCAAACCCGCGACCTCTACCACCTAGAAGGACAAGAGCAGCAGGCACATGGGAACAACACCACCTGCACGTTCCCCTCCAAGTCACACACCATCTCGACTTGGAAATATATCGCCATTCCGTCATTGTCACTGGGTCAAAATCCTGCAACTCCCTTCCTAACAGCACTATGGGAGAACCGTCACCACACAGACTGCAGCGGTTCAAGGCGGCGGCTCACCACCACCTTCTCATGGGCAATTAGGGATGGGCAATAAATGCTGGCCTCGCCAGCGACGCCCACATCCCATGAACAAATAAAAAAAAACACTGGCACAGACCAGTTGGGCCAAACGGCCTGTTTCTGGGCTGTAAATTCTAAGTAATCCAATTGTTTCTTAAATGATTCCAGGTGTTTTGCTTCCTTTACTCTACCTGGATGTTTATTCCACAGGTTGATCACTCTTGTGTGAAGAAGAATTTGCTGATATCAGTCCTCAAATGACTTTTTACCAGTTTGAATCTGATCCACCCCCACCCAGTTCTATTCCTGCAGTTTAATTGGAGACAATTGGAATGTTGTCATTTATTGCAAGGGGAATGGAATATAAAAGTAGAGATGTTTTGCTACAGTTGTACAGGGCATTGGTGAGACCACATCTAGAATACTGTGTGCAGTTTTGGTCTCCTTATTTAAGAAAGGACATAATTGCTTTAGATGCGGTTCAGAGAAGGTTCACTCGACTGATTCCTGGGATGAGGGGGTTATCTTATGAGGAAAGGTTGGACAAGTTGGGCCTGTATACACTGGAGTTTAGAAGAATGAGAGGTGATCTTACTGAAACATATAAGATCCTGAGGGGACTGGAAGGGGTAGATGCTGAGAGGATGTTTCCCCTTGTGGGAGAGACTAGAACTAGGGCTCACAGTTTAAAAATAAAGGGTCTCCCATTTAAGACGGAGATGAGGAGAAATTTTTTCTCTGAGGGTCCCTGCCCCAGAGAGCGGTGGAGACAGGGTCATTTAATATATTTAAGGCTGAGTTAGATAGATTCCTGATTAACAAGGGAGTCAAAGGTTATAGTTGGTAGATGGGAAAGTAGGGTTGAGGTCACAATCAGATCAGCCATGATCTTATCAAATGGCAGAGCAGGTCGAGGGGCCGAAAGGCCTGCTCTTAATTCATATGTTCGTATGTATTTCAAGTAATATTCCAGGTCAACTTTTTCTGTACCCGTAACAATCTAATACACCCTTGTAAGATCACCTCTCAGACATCTCCTTTCCAGACTGAAGCACTGGAGTTTCTCCAGTCTAACTCATTCCCCTGATGCTGGGCAATCAGCCCCACGACACAGCCTCCACATTTGAATGTCTCTCTTGTTTCTTGGCGACCAGAACTGGATGCTATATGCAAGGTGGGGTCAGACCAGAGCGCTATGAAGTTTGACCATCATCTCCTCTGACTCATATTCTATTGTTTCAGTTATGTAGTTCAACATCCAACTGGCTTTGTTGATTGCTGCTCTGCATTGGATGGACATCAAGTCCATGGAGACTCCTAGGTTTCTTTCAGATTCATCCTTAGTTATTTCAACATCATTCATGGAGTACTGGGTCAATTATTTTCCCTTCCTATGTGTCGTACTTTTTGTCTGCATTGAACTTCATCTGCCATTGTCATTCATGGCTCAGTGGTAGCACTCTGAGTCAGAAGGTTATGGGTTCAAGTCCCACTCCAGCACAAAATCTAGGCTGACACTTCAGTGCAGTACTGAGGGAGTGCTGCCCTATTGGAGATGCATCTTTCAGATGAGACGTTAAACCGAGGCCCCGTCTGCCCTCTCGGGTCGATGTAAAAGATCCCACGGCACTATTTCGAAGAAGAGCAGGGAGTTCTCCCCGGTGTCCTGGCCAATATTTATCCCTCAACCAACACCAGTAAAACAGATTATCTGGTCATTATCACATTGCTGTTTGAGGGACCTTAATATGTGCAAATTGGCTGTCCGTTTCCTACATTACAACAGTGACTACACTTCAAAAAAAAGTACTTAATTAACTGTAAAGTGCCTTCGGATGTCCTGTGGCCGTGAAAGGCGCTATGTAAATGCATGTCCTTCTTTTTATTGTTCTGTCCACTTACATATCTTGTCCAACTCATTCTGTAATTTCTGGGAGTTTGGTATCATCTGCAAATTTGACCACTTTGCATTGAGTTCCTGCATTCTGGTCATTCGTGTATATTAGAAACAGTCGCGGTCCCAATCCCAAGCTCTGTGGGACTCCACTCAATACTTCCCTCACCAGACTGACATAACTCCTCAAACACAGTACTCATTGTTTCCTACCCTTCAACCAACCAGTTTCCTATGCATTCCCTGAATTAAATAGCCTTTCATGTGGAACTTTATCAAAAGCTTTTCGGACGTGGAGGTGCAGCATGATGTGGAGCTTCCCACAGCCTATTTGGTTGTCACTTCCTCAAAGGCAGTGAAGAGGTTGGTTAGATTCCCTTCAGAATCCATGTTGACCATTGTTAACGAGGCTGTTGCTGTACAGATAATCCTCAAGTTTACTCTTGATAATTGATTCTATTATTTTAGAAGGAGTTGAAGTGAGACTAATGGGTCTGTCATTGTCCTGTGTCTGTTTTGTCACTCTTTTGGAATATAGGCACCACATTAATCTGTTCTCGATCTACTAGTACCTCCCCAGTGTCCAATGGCTCCATCATAATGATAGTCAATGCCTCACAAATCTCCTACCGGGTCTCTCTTAGGATCTGAGATGAATACCATCAATCCCTGGGGATGAATGTGTTTTGAGCCTATTTAGCCCATCTAGGATTGCTGTCTCATTCATAGAGTCATTGATTACACTTGTTTGGAGAGAACATGTTGCTCAAGTCTTGCCTTGTGACTATTGGAGGAAGTATTCAGTCAGAATATTTACTATTCTGTGCTCATCCTCAGTTTCAGGCCCGTTTGCATTTTGCATGGACTTCACCTCTTCTCTGACTGCCCTCTTGGCTGTTGTGACACTAAGATTTTCTTTTACTGTTTTACTTAGCCTCTGCTGCTATGCTTTTTTCTCAAGTCTCTCTTTAGCTCTTCGACCTCCTTTGAATGTGTTTTTGCACTCATCCCAGTGTAACCTGTGTCCCGCCTCCCTGCAAGGACCTATTTTTTTTATTTTTTTTTGCATAAGAGGGATGTTAAGACATGGAACACCCTATCTGAAACAAGAGGTGGAAGCAGATCCTCCAACAGCTTTTGAAAATGGCAGCAGATAAATATCTAAAAAAGAATATATGGGGAGAGGGCAGGGGGAGTGGGACAAATTGGATAGCTCCTTCAAAGAGCTGACACAGGCACAAAGGGCTGAATGGCCTCCTTTGGTAGATTCTATGATATTGGGAAAAGAGCAGGGAAATACCAAGTAGAAAAGTCTTCCAAAGAGCTGGCACTGGCAAGATGGGTTGAGTGGCCTCCTTCTGTGCTGTGAACATTCTATGATTCTCTACCCTCGTTTGGAAAGGAGCAGGATCATGAGACAGGAGATAGAAGATGGCCCCTGCCCACTAGGGCACGGGCAGGTGGAGAGCTGTACTCACTGTGTGTGCAGCCCGTCTCATCCGATTGATCTTTGCAGTGGGCATTTCCATCGCACTCCAGGTTGGCATCGATGCAACAGTTGTCCGTGCACTTGAACTGCTGGTCAGTGCACTCTCCCGTACAGTCTGTGGGGGAGTGAGCAAGAGTGAGCCGAGAGTAAGCAGAGAGCGCAAACGCGAATGACTGATTGGAAAGGATTCCAACACTTGTTCAATCGCTGCAAAGCAGTGAGGTCACTGAAACATATTGAGCCTGTGTCCATTAGAATACAATATAGATATCCAATGGAAAGACCCAATTGTTCTCCTCCCTTCACTGCACTGATTCATGCTGCCATACGGTTTTTATCAGGCAACCTCAGTATCTCATCTAAATGGCCACTCTGTGTGAGCCTAGACCAATGGCAGGCATCACAAGATAATTCCAGATGAGGACGGTCATTCAGCTCATCTTAGTTCATTCATCTCGAGAGCGGTCTCCCCATTGTACCATCCCATTGTTTCTTAAGTTATACCTCTCTATCTGGAAGTCTATTCCGCATGTTGATCACTGTACATGTGCCATTAGTCCTAAATTTAGCTTTAACCAGATTGAATTTGTACCCCCTTGTCCTCCTCCTGCAATTTAATTTAAAGTATCACCTTTTCCATACTGTTTACTATCTTATAGACCTCTAAGATTACTTCACAGGCACCTCCTTATCCAGGCCATAAAGCTTAAGTTTCTCTAGTCTTTCCTCATAACTCAAGGCTTTTGAGATGAGGGGTCATCTGGAAGTTTTCTCTGAACTGCCTCCAGTCTTTGAATCTCTCCCCGGGTGTCTCAGAGACCAGAACTGGACACAGTACTCAAGGTGAGGTCTGACTAGGGCATGGTACAGTTTGATCATGACTTCCTCTGATTTGTACTTGGCTATAATTCAACATCCTATTGGCTTCGTTGATTGCTGCTCTGCATTACATAGAGCCTTGAGCACAGAAACAGGCCATTCGGCCCAACAGGTGTTTATGCTCCACACGAGTCTCCTCCCACCCCTTTTCGTCTAACCCTATCAGCATGCCCTTCTACTCCTTCCTCCCTCCCTCACGTACTTATCTAGCTTCCCCCTAAATACATCTACGCTATTCACCTCAACTACTCCTTGTGATAGTGAGTTCCATATCCTTACCAAGCTTTGAGTAAAGAAGTTACCCCAGAATTCGTTATTGTATTTATTAGTGATTATGTCCCCTAGTTTTGGTCTCTCCCACAAGTGGAAACATTTTCTCTACATCTACCCTATCGAACCCTTTCATAATTTTAAAGGCCTCCATCAGGTCAACCCTCAGCATTCTCTTTTCTAGAGAAAAAAGCCCCAGCTTGTTCAGTCTTTCCTGATAGTTATAACCTCTCAGTTCTGGTATCATCCTTGTAAATCTCTTTTGCAACTTCTCTAATGCCTCTATATCCTTTTTATAATATGGAGACCAGAACTGTGCACAATACTCCAAGTGTGGTCTAACCAAGGTTCTATACAAGTTTAACATAACTTCTCTGCTTTTCAATTCTATCCCTGTAGAAATGAACCCCAGTGCTTGGTTTGCCGTTTTTATTGGCCTTATTAACCTGCGTTGCTACTTCTAGTGATTTGTGTATCTGTACCCCGAGATCCCTCTGCTCCTCTACCCCATTTAGACTCTTATTATCCAAGCAGTATGTGGCCTCCTTATTCTTCCTACCAAAATGTAACGCCTCGCACCTCTGCATTGGTCGGACATGCTGAGCATTGAGTCTACCAAGACTCTCAACTCCATCCGTAGTTATGTCAACACTAATCATAGCGTACAGTGCCGATTATTTTCCCTTCCTCTGTTTAAAACTTTACACCCATCTGCATTGAACTTCAGCTGCCATTGTACGGGCCACTTGCATATTTTAATCAACTCATTCGGTCATAGAAGGCAGCTCAGGAACTACGATTCCACTGCCTTTTCCTGTTTGGCATTATCTGTAAATTTGACCACTAAGCATTGAGTTTCTGAATCCAGGTCACTTATATAAATTGGAAAGAGTGGTTGTCCCAGCACTGTGCCCTGGAACACCCCACTCAGTACCCACCCGCCCCCCCCCCCCCGCCCCGCCCCAATCCACTCTGATGTGACCCCTCTAATGAGTAATTGTTTTCTAACCTTCAGCTAATTTCTCATCCATTCCCAGCGTTTACCCTGAATCCTTCACACTTTACATTCACCCAATAGCTTTTCTCAAAAGTCCTTTGGAAATGATCCCATTAAAGGACTTCCCATTGTGCATTTGAGTCGCTTTAACCTCAAGAGTCAAGGAGGTTGGTCAGAAAGGATTTTTTCCTTCTATATCTATGTTGGCTGTAGTTTACTAGGCTATTACTCTACAGATCATCCTCCTGTTAGCCAGTTCCATTATTTTACATGGAATGGAAGCAAGACAAATGGCTTTGTTGTTACCCATGTCCCTTTTTGAACACACCCAAACTCAATCTTATCCCCCACTTGATATCCATACTTTCCGGCAGAAGTGGGAGAGCAATCACCGATCCCCCCTCCACCCCTCAGCCATGGTTCACCGAGGGCAACTCTAGGTCCAACTGCAGCAAACTCAGCCAGACCATAGATCAGATCATCTAAACATCACCGATTCCATGGTCGTTGCCATGGCGTTACCTGCATGGATCATTTGAATTGATGAGCTTACTCTGAGTTACTGGCACCAGTGGTGGTTGCTAGGAGACATAGGTTGCCTAGTGCAGGATCTCTTGGACGCAGATGGACCAGAAAGCAGCAGTTCAAAGGTTATACATGAGGCTATGGCTTTGTAAGTATTGTTTTACTCTATTAAGTGGAGAATACTTCCAACAAAAGTGCTCTCCTCCCATTTCCACCCCCCCCCCCCCCCCCCCACCTCACAATTCCTTTCCTTTAAAATGTGTCAATTCTGACTCGGTGGGTCACACTCTCACCTCAGTCAGGAGGTTGTGGGTTCGAGCCCCACACCAGAGTCTTGAGCGCATAATCCAGGCTGACACACCCAGTGCTGTACTAAGGGAATGCTGCACCGTCAGAGATAGTCTTTCGGATGAGACATTAAACAAAGACATCTGACCTCTCAGATGGACATAATCTGCATGGAGTTTTCGCTGGTGTCCTGGCCAACATTTGTCCCTGACCAACATCACAAACAGATAATCTGGTCATTTATCTCAGTGCTGTTTGTGGGAGCTTGCTGTGTGCAAATTTCCTACATTTCAAGACTGACTACACTTCAAAAGTGCTTCTTCGGCTGTGAAGCGCTTTGGGACATCCTGAGGTCGTGAAAGGCATGATAGAAATGCAAGTCCTTTCTTTACAGTGCGAGGAACAGGGGAGTGGGGGGGGGTCATACACTGAAGTGGTACTCACGTGGCAAGCCTGATCTGCCCGAATTCTTGGTTTCAGCTGGAAAAGAGAGAAAAAGTCAGTCAGTTCCCTCATAGGAAGATTCTCCTCCACCTGCGATTGGGAGGTTGTCGGGACAACCTCTGCCGGTAACTCATCATAATCCATCTGCACGTTGTCAGGGGCCTTTGACTAGATTCACTCTTTGCTCTAAGTCTGTGGGGGTAGAAGCAACTCCAGTCGTCGCGAGCTGGCCGCACTACCTGGGAAGTAAATCTGGCCTCACAGGCATTGTGACGTTTGGAAGGGACGTTGCAAGAGTTCAGTTCTGGTTGCTCCTCACTGCACCAGCTCCAAGTGAGCTCAGGCCAGGGTCTTGCCCTGAGCACCTCCAGGGACGCAGGAGGTATCCCACACCAGAACTGAACGCTCGCAGGCCAGTCACAAGGTGTATCCAAGGCGCAACATAGTTGATATTCTGTTTGCCTTGCTCTTAACACAGTTCATCTTAAAGAGTAATGGTCACCATGGCGACGACTCAATAATGAATAAATTGAAAGGCCGGTACGGGAGTCTCACCATCATCTTCTGTTGACTTCCAGGAACATTTCTCATCCCCCAATTTCCTCTCCCATCTCTTGAACCCGTTACTAGGATACGGTTCCATACACACTGGCAGCTCACTCTTCTACTGCACCCAACTAGCCATCCTCCATGCGTGACAGTGAGCCTCGGCAGGCTATTCAACTGTGCGTGCATCACAGCCGCGCCCAAACTCTTCCTCATCAGACGTCCAACTAAAGCATTCTTTCCAGCAAGGGTTGCTGGAGTAGGAAAGACTGGCTGATTTGTCCCCCCTACCCCCTCCCTCCAGCCAGCTCTGAGGCCAATTGCAGTACCCCCTGCAGTCATTGTGCTAACCCGGCACAGGCGGGGATGGAGGCTGGGACCATACTGCTCTGTGTAGCTCAGTACACACCCAACCCCACCCCACCCTTACAAATCATCCAATGTTGTTACTTCATGAGCCACAGGGGGTAGGGTACCACCATTCCGTGTGTGCAATCACATTACGAACTCAACTCTCGGCACACGCTGAAGTTCCAGGTGACCCAAGAACCACGGGTCACTCGGTAACACCCACCCACCCCCTCCCCCCACCAAACGAAGTCACTGACCTTTGGCCCCGCCGCACGCCTGCTTGCATTCCTTCTCGCCAACGTAGTTGTTGTTGTTGCCCTTGCAGCCACCGTAGGTGAAGGCCTCGCAGGTCCCTTTGTCAGCGGCATAACGCCAGCGGGGAAAGGCCCCACGGCAAGGCCCCACTTTCTTATCCGCCATGCAGTACTCTAGAGGAGGTTGTTGGGGAGGGAGAGAAAGCAGGAGGGGTCAAAATCGACAGCCGATCCACGGTGGGGAATTACAGCACAGAATCAGGCCATTCGGCCCAGCTAGTCCATGCTGGTATTTATGCTCCACATGAGCCTCCTCCCACCATACTTCATCTAACCCGATCAACATATCCTTCTATTCCTTTCTCCCTCATGTGTTTATCCAGCTTCCCCTTAAATGCATCTATGCTATGCCTCAACTACTCCTTGTGGTAGCGAGTTCAAAATTCTTACCACTCCTCGGTTTCTCCTGAATTCCCTATTGGATTTATTGGTGACTATCTTATATTTATGGCCTCTGGTTTCCCCCATAAGTGGAAACATCTTCTCTACATCTACCCTATCAAACCCTTTCATAATTTTAAAGACCTCTATTTGGTCACCTCTCAGCTTTCTCTTTTCTAGAGAAAAGAGCCCCAAGCCTGTTCAATCTTTCCTGATCTTGTAAATCTTTTTTGCACTGATGATACCAGAACTATCTTTAGTGCCTCTATATCCTTTTTAGAATATGGAGACCAGAACTGTACCCGGTACTCCAAGTGTGGTCTAACCAAGGTTCTATACACGTTTAACATAACCACTCTGCTTTTCAATTACAACAAGGGAGGGACAAATAGAAGAACCGTTCGAATCCCCTTTCGATCGGGACTAGTTCGAGAAGTTGGAAAACACCCTCACCCTCCGACTGCTCAGGCGAGAGGACGGTGATAGTCATGTTGTCCGTGGTCTTCTGACCAGCCGTGTCCGTGACGGTCAGCTGAAAGACGTAAAGCCCCACCTGCAGGTTCGACGCCACCACCTCATCCCGATTTTTAGTTGGCTGAGGAGAGAGCAAAGAAAACTGAGCCGTTCGAGCTGAGCCGACAACTCTTATAACCACCCAATCACCACCAACAATTTGCATTTATATAGCGTCCTTAATGTAGAAAAACGTCCCGAGGAGCTTCACAGGAGCATTATCAGACAAAATTTGGCACCGTGCCACATAAGGAGATATTAGCACAAGCTTGGTTAAAGAAGTAGGTTTTAAGGAGTGTCTTAAAGGAGGAGAGAGAGGTGGAGTTGAAGAGAGGTTTAGGGAGGGAATTCCAGAGCTTCGGGCCGAAGCAGCTGAAGTGTACTCACTGTTGTAATGTAGGAAACGCAGCAGCCAATTTGCACACAGCAAGGTCCCACAAACAGCAATGTGATAATGATCAGATCATCTGTTTTAGTGATGTTGGTTGAGGGATAAATATTGGCCCAGGACATCGGGGAGAACTCCCCTGCTCTTCTTCGAATAGTGCCATGGGATCTCTTACACCCACCTGAGGGGGCAGACGGGGCCTCGGTTTAATGTCTCATCTGAGAGATGGCACCTCTGACAGCATTGTGGTCATGCAGTTGAAGGTGGCGAGAAAAGGAGAGCACAAGTGACTAAAGCGAATCACACACCAGTGAGTAATGTGGCCAAGGGGCAGCTTGCGGACAAAGAGTTGGAAAGGAGCAAAGCTCGAGCCTGGGGCACTCCTATGGTAACTGTGCAGGGCTGGAAGGAGAGGCCACTGCAGGCTACAACGGGACAGGTAGCAATAGATCAAAGTGGTGAGCCATGGACATGGGCCGATGGAGGATGGGCACGGTTGACTGTGTCAAACACCACGGAGAGGTTGAGGGGGACGAGGAGGGATAGCGCACGACAGTTTAGTCACATTGCTGATGAACATGAGCAGAGCAGAATCCAAGGTTTGGCCCCCGGTCTATGCAGAATTAGATAATGCCAGCCCACTACGGCAATCAGGAGCTCCGAATGATCTCAATAACCTGTATTCTGGCTTTGGGGGGGGGTGGGGGGTGGAAGGGAAAATCTTCCAGCGTTTCCTCTCATGTTCACTTTCCAGCAACTGCTGTTGGAAAGTGAATGCACGCTCACATTGGGTGTGGACCAGACGGTGATAGCCACTGTGGTCGAATGGCCTGCTGACACTTGCCAGTATGAAGAATGGCCACTTGGGCGAGGGCAGCCAGCAAGGAATGGAACTACCGCCCCCACCCCCCCCCCAACCCCCACCCGATCCCGCTCCGCTCCCCAACTCCCCTCCCAAGCAAGTAATCAGGACAGAAGAGTGGAAAGTTGGACCTCAGCAATGGCTCCTGTATCAGTAGGGTGTTTTGTTTTGGGTGGACAGGGGGTGAGAGAACTAAATGGCCTAAACTTAAAGGGGCAATTTTCCCTATGATGGAGTCACGAGAGTATTATTTGGCTGACGTTTTAATAATTTCTTTTATGCACATAAGGTGTAAAAAGAAAAAAAAAGAGGACGTGACCGTAGGACGTCCCAAAGCTCTTTATAGCCAATAAAGTGTAGTCACTGTTGTACTGTAGGATGCACAGCAGCCAATTTGTGCATAGCAGGATCCCACAAACAGCAATGAGATAACGACCAGATAATTTGCATTTAGTGATGTTGATTGAGAGATGAATATTGGCGCCAGGATACCGGGGAAAACTCCCCTGCTCTTCTTCGAATAGTGCCCTGGGATCTTTTACTTCCACCTAAGAGGGCGACGGAGCTTCGGTTTAATGTCCCATCTGCAACACGGCACCTCTGACAGTGCAGCACTCCCTCAGTACTGCACTGGGAGTGTCAGCCTGGATTACGGGCTCAAGTCTCTGGAGTGGGACTTGAACCCACGACCTTCTGACTCAGGGGTGAGAGTATTACCCACTGAGCCATGGCTGACACACATCAACCATGTCAGAAAGCATCAAGCGCAGCAGGTATCTCAGTGAAAATGCTCAACTCCAGTGCCCGCCCAAAACAAAACAATGTTTACTTCTTCCGTGAAGACATTGCCCCAAAGTGATAGGCTGGCCCGCTGCCGGGCAAGAAAAGCAGCGACATGAGGCCGCAGCTGGGGACCCTTGGGGATGACCTCTGGCAATTGGGAGGGAGGGAGCGAGAGATCGAGGCTTGGTGGGTGGTGAAAAAGGAAGAGAGCAGCAATCGGGAGGGAGGGAACGAGAGATTGTGGCTTGGTGGGTGTTGGTCACCGATTGCGGCAGGGAGGAAAGAGAGGCCGCCATCGGCAGAGGGGAGGCCGAAAGCTCCCTTGAGTGGTTGGGGTGGGGGAAAATCGCTCCTGGCCCAAAAGGAGTGCTGTAAAGAGCACTTACCTTCTTGAGCAGACAGCTCCTGCCTTCCGTTTACTGCTGGGTTTCTCGAGCCCTGGGAAGCCCGGCCAGCAAATTTAGATCAGGCTCTCAATTGCACTGTGGGAGCTTGATTTAAATATGTTAAGTACGTGACCTGCCTCTCCAAGACGGGACAATCACACGGCATGCTACCCGCTGCGTAAAAATGGCCGCAGGCGCATACTTGGCAGGTTTGGGAAGCGTTCCCCGTTTTAAAATTTTTAAACCCCCCCCCCCCCCTCATGGTGGGGGGGTTAATATCGAGGCCAACGTGTCCAAAGTGCGCTTCGAGGAAATGCTATGAATACGGTACACCGTTTGGATTCAGTCAGACATTGCGGGGAGACAAGGCAAGTTCCTGCTCAAGCTAGGGCACGTTGTAAGGTATTTCATCCTGTGCTGGTTGGACTGGCTGGTTTGGTTTCTCTTACACTAAAACACAAGCATCAAACCAGAAACCAAGACCACCACCCCCCCCCACACCACCACTCCACAGGAGACATGTGACCCACCCACCTCTTTTGTTGAACTGCAAACTCTTGTTAAATTTTTATCTACATTCAATTTCCAGTCAGTCCTGGGGGGGTGGAAGGGGGAGAGAGATAGAGAGAGAGAGAGAGAGAGAGAGGGCAGTGGACGAGCGATGAGATCCAACCATGTGACAGGAAGCGGCCTTTACAGCGACAATGCAAGTCCTGTTAACATTACGTCAGATCTGTAAGTGTTGCCAGGGCAACCATGGTGGGGCAACAACAAAAATAAACAATCACTAGACCTGATCAAAAGAGCAGAGGTAATAGACAATTCTGCATTAGATTAATACGACAATCAACCCATCCATCATGAACCACAGCACCCTCCATCCTCCACAAATGATTTCCCCACAATCTGACGAATCAACATTCGAGTTTCTGTGTTACGTCTCTGGGAATTCCCAGCATGCTACCAGGTTGAACCAGAGTAGGGATCGAAACCTAATTTGAATACTTGGATTAGATTTCTGAAACTCACTCACAGATATCCATTATTCTATATGTGACAACAACTTGCATTTATATAGCACCTTTCATAGAATCATAGAATGGCTTCCTTCTGTGCCGTAACCATTCAGCCCATCGAGCCTGCGCTGGCTCTCTGCAAGAACAATCCAGCTAGTCCCACTCCTCCGCTCTTTCCCTGTAGCCCTGCAAATGTTTCTCCTTTGGGTACCTATCTAATTCCTTTTTGAAGGCCACAATTGACCCTGCTTCTACCACCCTTTCAGGCAGTGCATTCCAGATCCCAACCACTCGCTGCGTAAAAAAGTTTTTCCTCATGTCGCCTTTGGTTCTTTTGCCAACACCTTCAACCCGTGTCTTCTGGTTCATGACCCTTCCACCAGTGGGAACAGTTTTTCCTTATTTACTCAGTCTAGATGTTTCATGATTTTGAACACTTCTATTAAATCTCCTCTCACCCTTCTCTGCTCTAAGGAGAACAACCCCAGCTTCTCCAGTCTATCCATGTAACTGAAGTCCCCCATCCCTGGTACCATTCTAGTAAATCTTTTCTGCACCCTCTCTAAGGCCTTCACACCCTTCCTAAAGTGCAGTGCCCAGAATTGGACACAATACTCCAGTTGTACTCTATGCCTCTTTATAAAGCCCAGGATTCTTTCTTAACTGCTTTCTCAACCTGTCCTGCCACCTTTAACAACCTGTGTACATATACCACCAGGTCTCTCTATTCCTGCACCCTTTCGTTTATACTATCTGTCCTCGTTCTTCCTACCAAAATGTATCACCTTACACTTCTCAGCATTAAATTTCACTTGCACCTGTCTACCCATTCCACCAGCCTGTCTAGATCCTTTTGAAGTCTATCACTATCCTTCTCGCTGTTTGCTACATTTGCAAGTTTTGTGTCATTTGCAAATTTTGAAATTGTGCCCTGTACACCCAAGTCCAAGTCATTAATATACATCAAGAAAATCTATCAGTGGTCCCAGTACCGACCCCTGGGGAACACTACTTTACATCTCCCTCCAGTCCGAAAAACAGCCGTTCACCACTACTCTCTGTTTCCTGTCACTTAGCCAATTTCATAACCATGCTGCCACTGCCCTTTTTATTCCATGGGCTTCAATTTTATTGACAAGCCTATCATGTGGCACTTTATCAAACACCTTTTGAAAGTCCATATACACCACATCAACATTCTCTGTTACCTCATCAAAAAACTCAATTAAGTTAGCCAAACACGATTTGCCTTTAACAAACCCATGCTGGCTTTCCCTTATTAATCCACACTTGTCCAAGTGATATTAGTTTTGTCCCAGCTTATTGTTTCTAAAAGTTTCCCCACCACGGAGGTTAAACTGACTGGCCTGTAGTTGCTGGGTTTATCTTTACACCATTTTTTGAACAAGGGTGTAACATTTGTAATTCTCCAGTCCTCCGGGAGCACCCGTGTCTAAGGAGGATTGGAAGATTGTGGCCAGTGCTTCCGCAATTTCCACCCTCACTTCCCTCAGCAACCTAGGAAGTATCCCATCCGGACCGGGTGACTTATCAACTTTAAGTACAGCTAGCCTTTCTAGTACATCATCCTTATCAATTTTTATCCCATACAGTATCTCAACTACTTCCTCTTTCACTGTGGCTTTGACTGTATCTTCTTCCTTGGTAAAGACAGATGCAAAGTACTCATTTAGTAGCTCTGCCATGCCCTCTGCCTCCATGCGTATAATTTCCTATTTGGTCCTTTAACGTAGTAAAATGTCCCAAGGCACATCACAGAGAGTTTTCAGACAAAATTTGACACCAAGCTGCATAAACAGATATTAGGACAAAAGCATGGTCAAAGAGGTAGGTTTTAAGGAGCGACTTAAAAGGAGAGAGAGATAGAGAGGCGGAGAGGTTTAGGGCCTAGGCAGCTGAAGGCATGGCCGCCAAAGGCGAAACGATTAAAATCGGGGATGTGCAAGAAGCCAGAATTGGAGGAGCACAGAGATCGGAGGGTTGTGGGGCTGGAGGAAGTTACAGAGATAGGGAGGGGTGAGACCGTGGAGGGATTTGAAAACAAGGATGAGAATTTTAAAAATCGAGGCGTTGATGGACTGGGAGCCAACGTGGGTCAGCGAGCACAGGGGTGATGGGTGAACGGGACTTGGTGCGAGTTAGGATACGGGCAGCAGAGTTTTGGATGAGCTCAAGTTTATGGAGGGTGGAAGATGGGAGGCTGGCCAGGAGAGCATTGGAATAGTCAAGTCTAGAGGTAACAAGGCATGGATGAAGGTTACAGCAGCAGATGAGCTGAGGCATGGGCAGAGACGGACGAAGTTACGGAGGTGGAAGTCGGCGGTCTTGGTGATGGAGCAGACAGGGGGTCAGAAGCTCATCTCAGAGTCAAATAGGATGCCACGGTTGCGAACAGTCTGATTCAGCATCAGACAGACAGTGGCCAGGGAGAGGAATGGAGTCAGTGGCTAGGGAACGGAGTTTGTGGCGGGGACCGAAGACAAAGTATCATAGTAGGTAGAGCACAGGAGGAGGCCATTCGCCCCATCGTGCCTGTGCCGGCTCTTTGAAAGAGCTATCCAATTAGTCCCATTCCCCTGCTCTTTCCCCATAGCCCTGTAATTTTTTTTCCCTTCAAGTATTTGTCTAATTCACTTTTGAAAGTTCCTATTGAATCTGCTTCCACCGCCCTTTCAGGCAGTGCATTCCAGATCATTACAACTCGCTGCGTAAAAAAATGTTTCCTCATGTCACCTCTGGCTCTTTTGCCGATCACCTTAAATCTGTGTCCTCTGGTTACTGACCCTTCTGCAACTGGAAACAGTTTCTCCTTATTTACTCAAAACCATTCACAATCTTGAACACCTCTATCAAATCTCCCCATAACCTTCTCTGTTCTAAGTAGAACAACCCCAGTTTCTCCACATAACTGAACTCCTTAATTCCTGGTACCATTCTCATCAATCTCTTCTGCACCCTCTCTAAGGCCTTGACATCCTTCCTAAAGTGCGGTGCCCAGAATTGAACACAATACTCCAGCTGAGGCTCTAACCACTGTTTTATAAAGGTGGCTTCGGTCTTCCCAATATTTAGTTGGAGGAAACTTCTGCTCATCCAGTACAGGATGTCGGACAAGCAGCATGACAAATCAGAGACAGTGGAGGGGTCGAGGAAGGTGACGGTGAGGTAGAGCTGAGTGTCGTCAGTGTACATGTGGAATCTGACATTGTGTTTTCGGATGATGTCGCCAAGGGGCATCATGTAGGTGAGAGATAGGAGGGGGCCAAGGATCGATCCTTGGGGGGCTCCAGAGGTAACGGCTCGGATGTGGGAAGAGAAGCCATTACAGGTGATTCTTTGGCTACAACTGGATAGATAGGAATGGAACCAGGCAAGAGCAGTCACACCCAGTGGGACAACGGAGGAGAGGCATTGGAGGAGAATGGTGTGGTCAACAGTGTCAAAAGCTGCAGACAGGTTGAGAAGGATGAGGCTAAGTGCAACATGTAGATGGTGAAGAGGAGGGGTACACCACAGGTGACCATGCAAGCACAGGAGAAGTCATTGGCAACAATGCAGAGCTTGCATGGGGTCAGGAAGGAGCAAAATCGAGGACAGCAGTGGCCCGAAGGTGGGCTACAGAGGACAGATAGTGGAGGAGGATTGAGTGATTATGTCGAAGGTCAAGACGGAGAGGTCAAGTAGGACTAGGGAGCCATGGTCACAGACGCACAGGATGTCATTTGTGACTCTGACTAGTGTATCTTAGTACTGAGGGTAGGGTGAAAGCTAGATTGGAGGGACTCAAATAAGGAGTAGAGAGAGAGAGAGGTGGGATGGAAGTTTATGGTAACAGACATTCTGGGTCTTTGGAGAGAAAGGTAAAGTTTGAGATAGGGTGGAGGGGAATGGAGATGATAATCAGTGGGGGGGGGGTGGAAAGAGATGTGGGGAGACAAGTAAAGTTGGGGCAACAGAAGCTGGATTGGGAGGGGATCAGGGGACTAAGTGGTGGGCTTCATGAATGCGATAAGGGAGCTGTGAGGGAGATGGGGGAGCAACTGCAAAGAATGGGCAGGGTAAGGGCATGGATAGGGGAAGCTATGGGGGCTTGGTAGGTCTTGCTTGTGAAGAGCAGGGGTCTAGATATTTGGTAGTATTCCATTTCACACTTCGGGGTGATCCTTTATCACTCCCGTCACTGGGAACCCATCTGTTCAAATCAGTGACCAACTAGATTTATCCAGGTAGACACAAGTAAAACAGATATAAACAGTTGTGATAATGCCTGCCTAGAAGGTTTAATGAAGATTAGGCACATGAATCAAGATCAGTTGAAACAGATTCAGCGTTTTAGAATCTGAAAAGGCCCTCCCCCACAGGCTGTAATTGAAGAACATAAGATACAGGAGCAGGTGTACACCATCCGGCCCCTTGAGCCTGCTCCGCCATTCAACAAGATCATGGGTGATCTTCTACCTCAACACCATTTTCCTGCACTATCCCCATATCCCTTGATGCCTTTAATATCTAGAAATCTATTGATCTCTGTTTTGAATGTACTCAATGACTGAGCCTCCACAGCCCTCTGGGGTAGAGAATTCCAAAGATTCACCACCCTCTGAGTGAAGAAATTTCTCCTCATCTCAGTTCTAAATGGCCTACCCCTTATTCTGAGACTGTGACCCCCCCCCGGTTCTATAATCCCCAACCAGGGGAAACATCCTCCCTGCATCTACCCTGTCGAGCCCTGTAAGAATGTTGTATGTTTCACTGAGGAAATGAAGGAAACTCGACATTGGGTGGTTCATTGTATTTGTCGAGGAGTTGTCGCCCCTCTCTCAGTGGATACATACCTCTATCTTCACAGAGGGATCTCCGAGGAGAAGAACCCAATCAAATTGGACAATTTTATAGTCATCTCGACTCTCCAACCCACTTAGAGTCACTTTTTCATTTGGCTGCACAATTCGATCTCGACCAGCATTCGCCACTGGCAGTTTGTCACCTATAACAGAAGGAAAGGTAAAGAACATTAGGGCTGGTAGAACTCGGTGAACTGGAGCAGGACGGAGTCTAGTCACAACGGACCACATTATGTTTTTACACAACAATCTTGCGTTCCCAAACACGATATTCAACAACAATAATATTTTATGACATTTTATAATTTCTGCTTCTGGGATACAGTCCATTGGATGTGCCCTGTGGGCAGAATGGGTTCGATGGGCTAACTCGCCTTTTGATTGGAGTCTTTCTTCTTCCATGTAAAACAGGACATGCAAATTAGCTTATTGTCCAATGAGATCCCCCTCTCACCTCTAGTCATCAATCTTTCTGAACTACATTTTATGGATATTACTGTGGTCAGTGCTCCCGTGAACTTTACTCTTGTTTGTCCCAACCTGCAGACATACTGTCCTACACTCCGTCCCTCTCCCCTCACAGTACTGAAATCATCACCTCATCGTTCTGTCTCCTACTCCAAATTATTTTTTCTCTGGACCTCAAAACTATCCAACTCCTTACCTCCCTTGGTCTTGCTTTCCTCCTATAATCTACAACCCGAGCTTACTGTAAACTAATCACCGTTTTCCTGATTTATCTAATCTTCTCCTACTTTTTTCAACCTCAGTGCTATACTGCACTAGGCCCTTCACTCAAGTGCCTCAATAGTAACTTAAAGATGGGTTATAAAACTACAGCTTTGAGACCTGACGGATCTCAGTGTGGCATCTTAAACCCGCTGTATACTCTGAATATCTATACCAAGAACATCCAACGACAGCTTTTTCAGCACATTCAACTGCGCCAAGAATCGAAGCCCCTGTATGGCATTTGTGTCAGGTTAACAGAAACCCTAGTGCATTTCTCGGTAGTTTGATTTGAAGGCCCTTAACAGTATCAGCCGCGGCTCTGTTGGTAGAACTCCCGCCTTTGATTCAGAAGGTCGTGGGCTTAAGTCACACTCCAAAGACTTAAGCACATATCCTAGGTTGACACACTCCCAGTACAGTACTGAGAGAGTGCTGCACTGTTGGAGGTGCCGTCTTTTGGATGAGACGTTGGCCCAGATTCTGCTGTTGAAATAATGGTGAGGCTAACGGCGCTCACTGTTATTTATGCACAAATCGCACAGCAACTTCAGGCGTGGGCAGATGCGCAGTTAAACGCAAAAATCCGGAAGTTGCTGTCCGAGATGGGCCGCTCTGCCATTATCTTCGCTAAAGCGGCATCTTGCTGTCTGCCTCACCATTGACCTGTTATAGCAAATTCTGGGCCATTAAACTAAGATCCAATCTGCCCTCTCAGGAAAAAGATCCCATAGCAGTATTCAAAGAAGAGCAGGTGAGTTCTCCCCAGTGTCCTGGCCCAATGTTTATCCCTCAACCAACATCATTAAAACATTATCTGGTCATTTACCTCATTGCTGTTTGTGGGACCTTTCTGTGTGCAAATCGGCTGCGCAATTTGTGTTGCACGGGCTTCCAACCGCTGCTGAAACCCTCACCCATGCTTTTTGTTACTTCCAGGTTCGACTATTCCAATGCTCTCGTGGTTGGTCTCTCATCTTCCACCCTCCGTAAACTTCAGCTCATCCAAAGCTCTGCTGCCCGTATCCTAATTCACACCAAGTCCCGTTAACCCACCACCCCTGTGCTCGCTGACCTACATTGGCTCCCGGTCCAGTAACCCCTCGAATTTAAAATTCTCATCCTTATGTTCAAATCCTTCCATGACCTCGCTCCTCCCTATCTCTGTAACCTCCTCCAGCCCTACAACCCTCAGAGAACTCTATGTTCCTCCATTTCTGGCCTCTTGTGCATTCCAAGATTTCCTTCGCCCCGTCATTGGCGGCCGTGCCTTCAGCTGTCCAGACCCTAAACCTCTCTACCTCTATCTCTATCTCCTCTTTAAGACGCTCCTTAAAACCTACCCCTTTGACCAAGCTTTTGGTCACCTGTCCTAATATCTCTATGTGGCTCGGTATCGAATTTTATCTGATTACACTCCTGTAAAACACCTTGGATGTTTTACTACGTTAATGGCGCTATATAAATGCAAGTTGTTGTTGTTGCCATCTAACCTCAAGTAGAGAATTGGCACCGGGCTGAGATACCGAAGGATTGCCAGCACCTATGGAACTATAACCTCGGCATGAGTCGCCACCTTCAGGGGAGGAGGGGACGACTTAAAGTGTTGGGAAGACCTGTGTTTGCGAGACTGGATCAATGACTGAGTGACTAATGGGTCAGAGGCCTGCAAATCAACCACTCCTTATCTCAGTTTACAGAGATATTGGCCCTAGTACAAACACTTCCTGGTTGCAGAATGCAGTGCTTATCAGGAGCCAGCTGTGTGTGTATGCGCGATTATTATAAACCTAAGGCCATTTAAAAACTTTATCAACATGTTTCACTATCAGCAGCTAGACTCGCACTGTTCTCCCAGGCTCAGAAACTCAGTGCCCAGAGTCCAAGAGTCTTAACCTGACATCTTCGGTAGATGTTCCAAGAGAGTGTCGAGACTACAGGGGCCCTTTAGCCTTTGAAGGTTGTAGCCAATGGCAAATGTCTGGTTTCGCTTGTCGATATAAAGTGATTGGCAGGGGGGTTCCCCATTTTTCCCTGTGAGTCACACGAGCCACTGTTGGGTTCTCGGTGCCTCTACTTTTGCCTGCGCTAAACTCAGTCAGAATAGTGCACCTGTCACCATGATGTCCATAGCACCAGAGCTGCCAAGTTAGAATGCTCCAATCGAAACGGAGCCGGTAATTATGTCATTGCGCCCTACTCTCGCAGAAAAACAATTCTTTTTCCATGTAGACTAGTTTCCTTAAGCAGACCTGTTTCCTATGACATTTATAACCTTGTGCAGTGAATGGGAATGTATGTTAGCTCCAGAGATTGAGCAGATCGTCATACAGACCAGCCCACACCAAAAAGGTGGAAAACATCACCCTGTCAGATTGTATCTTTCAGGCTAAAACTACCTTTAGGTTTTATTTACAAGGAATATAATTATACAGAATATTGCAATACAATGCTCGACTTACATAATACTTAAACTTTCCCCAAAAAAGAATGAATAGCCTAAACCCCTAACATTCTTTTCAAATACTTATAACAAAGGCAAGCAAATAGGCAGCTGGGAACCAAACATCCTAAAGACTGCTGTCACTTTTGTGGCATTCACTGAAGTGCAAACCGGCTTCTTTGAAGGACACCCCAAAATCAAAGCAGTTCTTCACAACTGGACATGCAAGCATGCTATTAATTAATTTAGCCATCCAGGTACATAGAATGTGAATAGCAGCCCTTGGTTTCATTTGTTTTGGCAGCTGCCTTGCCTATCAAATAATTTGGTATCGAAAGCAATCCAAGAACACCCATTAAACACCTAAATGTGTCTCATGCATTTCAAAGTCGAGAGGGAATTTCTGATGGAATTAACTAGAGTACTCGTAATTATATCCCTCCAGGAAACTGGTCGCCTCCCTCCAAAACTATTCATTATTTCCAGATAGATTAGTGTATTGGTTTGTTTCACTCACAAAGAAATTCTCAAGACGACAGCTAGGTCTATTCGATATTTGCAATATTTTGGTCTCTAACTAAAGTTTCGTATGAAAAAGGTACAGATTTTATGGTTACAAGCAAGGAAGGCCTTTCCTTGCATCACAGGACCCGTGAAAATCTTTATCTGTCGGAGGTTTGCAATTACTGTCAATGGCAGGAAAAAGTTGCATCTACAGTCAACAGCACTCATCTAATTAACAACTTGCATTTATATCGCGCCTTCAACACTGTAAAACGTCCCAAGGCGCTTCACAGCAGCATAATCAGACAAAATCTGACACCAAGCCACACAAGGAGGGATTAGGCAGGTGACCAAAAGCTTGGTCAAAGAGGTAGGTTCTAAGGAGCGTCTTAAAAAGGAGGAGAGAGAGGTAAAGAGGTTTAGGGATGGAGTTCCAGAGCTTAGGGCCCAGGCAGCTGAAGGCACGGCTGCCAATGGTGGAGAGAAGGAAACCGGGGAAGCGCAAGAGGCCAGAATTGGAAGAGCGTAGAGATCTCAGAGGGTTGTAGGGCTGGAGGAGGTTACAGAGATAGGGAGGGGCGAGGCCATGGAGGGATTTGAACACGAGGATGAGAATTTTAAAATTGAGGTGCTGCCGGACCGGGAGCCAATGTAGGTCAGCGAGCACTGGGATGATGGGAGGACAGGGCTCAGTCATCTTCACTCAACTAAATATTTAATTGCAAACATCCTTCACCAGCATAAGGAGAGGATCTTAACGTTTACCGTAACAGCTCTAACAAAGTTCTTACAACTTGAACGCCTTTCATATCCTTTCCTAGAGGCACAAGCTTTCCCTCCATCTTCATCTCCGACTTGAAGCATTTGGAACACTTTAATGAGACTCACTTTGTTGCGTTGATTGCCAAGGAAAGCATCTTCCAGCAGGCCCCCGGAAGCTAGGAGTATCTCTGCAGCAGAAACAAGCACGGCTGTCCTCATCGCAAGCAGACATTTACTGCAATGGAGGTGTCTCCACTCCATACGCCTCAATACACTGTTAGATTGACAGCTCTCAACTGTTTGTCACATGGGAGGCGATAGCTCATCTCACCCTCATTGACAGTGGATGAGACATTAAACCAAGGTCCCGTCTGCTCTCTCAGGTAAATGTAATAGATCCCACGGCACTATTTCTAAGAAGAGCAGGTGGGTTCTCCTTTGTGTCCTAGCCAATATTTATGCCTCAATTAACATCACTAAAACAGATCACATTGTTGTTTGTGGGATCTTACTGTGTGCAAATTGGTGTTTCCTAAATTACAACAGTGACTACACTTCAAAAGTACTTCATTGGTGTAAAGCGCTTTGGGATGTCCTGAGTTTGTGAAAGATGCCATAGATTGTTCCTGCTGTTTTAAAAAGCTCTATACGATAGCTGAATCTCCCTTCCAACCCTTTAGATTGGTCAGGGGAGGGAGGGAGTGCCCCTCAGAGTGATGGAGAAGCACAGTACCCACTAGGGGTACGTTCTATCTGGGCATACCACCTGGCTGTCCATAAGCCCTCTCCTCAGAAGGTAATACTCTCCAGTCGATTTACATCACTTTCTTATATTAAAATTAAGTAGTCGCTGGCTGCTATCTGTTGTCGGTGGAACAGGTTTTTGAGTAATGGTTGGGTATATTTCCATACCACACCCTTGAATTGGCACGACAACAAGGCTACTTTAAAGGCGAGAGAGAAAATGCTCTGATCACGACTCACACTTGGACAGTACGGCTTCAACAACAACTTACATTTATAAGTCACCTTTGACATAGTAAAACGGCCCAGGGCGCTTCACAGGAGCGTAATCAGACAAAACTTGACACCGAGCCACTTAGGGAGATATTAGGACAGGTGGCCAAAAGCTTGGTCAAAGAGGTAGGTTTTTTAGGTCCAAAGATGCAAAGGCCCAACATCAGAACAAGTTCAGCTATATCAAACTGAGGCTAGGCCAGAGGAAGGTGCATGTTTATGGTGTGACTGAAGTGAACATTTCTAAAAGCTAGTGGACAGGTACAAAAAATAATTAAAAAGGCTAATGGACTGTTAGCCTTTATCTGAAAGGGGCTGGAATACAAAGGGGTTTTTATTAAAGCCATAATTGTATAAACTCCAGTTAGACCCTATCTGGAGTACTGTGTTCAGTTCTGGGCACCGCACCTCAGGATAGATATATTGGCCTTGGAGTGGGTGCAGCGCAGATTCACCAGAATGATACCTGGACTAAAAGGGTTAAATTACGAAGCCAAGTTGCACAGACTAGGTTTGTATTCCCTTGAGCAGAGAAGATTAAGGAGTGATCTAATTGAGGTGTTTAAGATCATTAAAGGATTTGATAGGGTAGAGAGAGAGAGAGAGTGGTTGTTGGAGGCCAATCATCTCAGCCCCAGGACATTGCTGCAGGAGTTCCTCAGGGCAGTGTCCTCGGCCCAACCATCTTCAGCTGCTTCATCAATGACCTTCGCTCCATCATAAGGTCAGAAATGGGGATGTTCGCTGATGATTGCACAGTGTTCAGTTCCATTCGCAACCCCTCAAATAATGAAGCAGTCCGAGCCCGCATGCAGCAAGACCTGGACAACATCCAGGCTTGGGCTCATAAGTGGCAAGTAACATTCGCGCCAGACAAGTGCCAGGCAATGACCATCTCCAACAAGAGAGTCTAACCACCTCCCCTTGACATTCAACGGCATTACCATCGCCGAATCCCCCACCATCAACATCCTGGGGGTCACCATTGACCAGAAACTTAACTGGACCAGCCATATAAATACTGTGGCTACAAGAGCAGGTCAGAGGCTGGGTATTCTGCGGTGAGTGACTCACCTCCTGACTCCCCAAAGCCTTTCCACCATCTACAAGGCACAAGTCAGGAGTGTGATGGAATACTCTCCACTTGCTTGGATCAGTGTAGCTACAACAACACTCAAGAAGCTCAACACCATCCAGGACAAAGCAGCCCGCTTGATTGGCACCCCATCCACCACCCTAAACATTCACTCCCTTCACCACCGGCGCACAGTGGCTGCAGTGTGTACCATCCACAGGATGCACTGCAGCAACTCGCCAAGGTTTCTTCGACAGCACCTCCCAAACCCACGACCTCTACCACCTAGAAGGACAAGAGCAGCAGGTACATGGGAACAACACCACCTGCACGTTCCCCTCCAAGTCACACACCATCCTGACTTGGAAATATATCGCCGTTCCTTCATCATTGCTGGGTCAAAATCCTGGAACTCCCTTCCTAACAGCACTGTGGGAGAACCTTCACCACACGGACTGCAGCGGTTCAAGAAGGCGGCTCACCACCACCTTCTCAAGGGCAATTAGGGATGGGCAATAAATGCCGGCCTCGCCAGCGACGCCCACATCCCATGAATGAATTTAAAAAAACTATTTCCTCTGGTGGGAGAGTCCAGAACAAGGGGGCATAACCTTAAAATTAGAGCTGGGCCATTCAGGGGTGATGTCAGGAAGCACTTCTTCATATAAAGGGTGGTGGAAATCTAGAACACTCTTGCGCAAAAAGCTGCTGATGTTCGGGTCAATTGTTCCTTAGCTCTTTCTTATAATATCTAGTCCTCTAGCCTATCGAGTCTCCCCTGACTAAGAACGAACAAAAGAACAATTTCATTTATATAGCACCTTTCACAACCCAAAGCATTTTTACAGCCAATGAAGTACTTTTGAAGTGTAATCACTGCTGTGTGCAAATTGGTTACTTCGTTTCCCCAAACTGCAACAAAGTCCCACAAGCAGCAATGATATAATGAACAGATAATCTGTTTTAGTGATGCTGGTTGAAGGATAAATATTGGCCAGGACACTGGAGAGAACGCCCGCTCTTCGAAATAGTGCTGCTGGATCTTTTACATCCACTTGAGAGGGCAGACAGGGACTCTGTTTAACGTCTCACCCGAAAGATGGCACCTCCGACAGTGCAGCACTCCCTCAGTACTGCACTGGGAGTGCCACCCTAGATTATGGGATCAAGTCTCTGGAATGGGATTTGAACCCACGACATTCCCACTCGGAGGCACAAGTGCAGACACTGAGCCAAGATTTGATCCGCAGTCTGTGCGGAGATGGACTGTGAGCGTTTGCTCATGCCCCTATTACCTTTGGTTCTCGGTCTTGGGAGAGCGCTGTTGTGTGCTGCTCCTCATAATCTCCTTCAGAGACTGGTGTGGGAAAGCCCACTGAAGGTCACAGAACACGCAGACATATGGCTCTGCCCTTTCAACAGCGCAGCCAATCCAACGGCAGCTTGGGAGATCCACAAGAGCAGGCTTGCAATTGGAGGTTGCGCCATTAACAGTCAAGGGTTTCAACAGAGGGAGAGCACGACCAAAGCCAGGAGGGAGCGTTCGAAAAGACTGCAGGGATTCCTCACTGGTTCAGCTGGTTAGTGAGTCACTGAGCCACACGGAAGAGGAAGTGCTCAGGTTCAATTTGGGCATCGAGGTGTCTGAAGCAACCAGTGCCTTTGGAGCTCTATCGTAGCAAGGAGCCGGGCTGGGGCGGGGAAGAGGGGAGAAACTGAGTACTAAATGAGAGAATTACCAATTACAAAGAATTTACAGCACAGAAACACGCCTTTAGGCCCAACAGGTCTATGCCGGTGTTTATGTACCACGTGAGCCTCCTCCCACCCTGCTTCATCTAACCCTATCAACATATCCTTCTATTCCTTTCTCCCTCATGTGTTTATCTACCTTCCTCTTAAATGCATCTATGCTAGTTCCCCCAACTACTCCTTGTGGCAGCAAATTCCACATTCTAACCACTCTCTGGGTAAAGAAGTTTTTCCTAAATTCCCGACTGGATTTATTAGTGACTCTCATATTTTTGGCCCCTAGTTCTGGTCTCCCGTGCAAGTGAAAACATTTTCTCCACATCAACCCTATCAAACCCTTTCATAATCTTAAAGACCTCGATCAGGTCACCCTTCAGTCTTCTCTTTTCTGGAGAAAAGAGCCCCAGCCTATTCAATATTTCCTGATGGGTGATACCAGAAGTGAGAGGTTATACCTTAGAGAGATAGAAAAAAGGGGAGAGAGAGAAAAAAAAAAGAGAAAAGGGATGGAGAGAGAAAGAGGAGAGAAATTAGGCCCAAAATGAGAGCGAGCAAAAGAAAAAGGCAACAATTGTTTAGGTATGCACCCAATGGCATTGTCTGCATGCATCAGAAATAACCTCATGTCTTTGAAATATTAAATCCCATGCAAACCTGCAGACCTGTTGCATTACTGGAAGAGTGTTCACAGCTACATTGCCCAGGTGAGAGCAGGCAAGCAGTTTGATATGTAAGGCAGGAGTCAAAACTAAACAAAACCCAACAAATGGCTGGAAGTCTGCTGATTACACTATCTTTCTGTGTTGAAACCTGCTTGGGGAACTGGACATGTGCTGCTGGGATTCCCTATATCCCCAGTTCCTTGTTTGTCTGCCTGTTTTCATGTTGCAGCAATGTGGGGGCGGGGGGGGAGGGCTCAGTTAAAATACTCTGGTCTATTAAGATTTTGAATTCTATTATTTTGTTTGAGCATATTAAGTACGGTCAAATATTGTATACTAAGTTACTATATTCCAGACAAATAAATTAGACATTCACCTTAGCCTGAATAATATACAATTTTTTTTGTAATACCTTTCAAAGTGAACAGGAGAATGCGGTGGGTGGCCTCATGCAATCTGCCGCTGCAAAGAACCTTGGTAAAAGAGTAATTGCCACACAACGTTTCTGTTCATATCACGCACGTGTATAGGCTTGTGAAAACTGTCTCTTTGCCACGAGGCCAAGTCAAGAGTTAAGAACATAAGTAATAGGAGCAGGGATAGGCCATAAGGCCCCTCGAGCCTGCTCCACCATTCAATAAGATCATGGCTGATTATCTACCTCAATTCCACTTTCCCGCCTTATCCCCTTAGTGTCCAAAAATCTATCGATCTCAATCTTGAATATACTCAACGACTGAGCATCCACAGCCCTCTGGGGTAGAGAATTCCAAAGAGTCACAACAGTCAGTGAAGACATTTTTCCTCACCTCAGTCCTAAATGGCCTCTTATCTTGAGACTCCTAGTTCTAGATTTCCAGCCAGGGGAAACAGCCTCTCAGCATCTTCCCTGTCAAGCCATCTCAGAATTTTATACTTTCAATGAGATCACCTCTCATTCTTCTAAACTCGAGAATATTGGCCCATTTTACTCAATCTCTCATTAGGACAACCCTCTCATCCCAGGAATCAATCCAGTGAACCTTTGTTGCACTGCCTCTAAGACGAGTATATCCTTCCTTAGGTAAGGAGACCAAAACTGTACACAGTACTCCAGGTGTGATCTCACCAGAGCCCTGTTTATTTCCGCAAGACCTCCTTACTCCAGCCCCCTTGCAATAAAGGTTAACATACCCATTTGCCTTCCTAATTGAATGGAAGCCCAACCTGTAACAATAAATGCCTGATGAAGAGTGTCAAAATAACTGAAGGTGAAGAGATCAAGGGATATTAGTAGATGTGCAGCTCAACATGTCCACTCACCGAGCAATGACGTTCGTTGACAATTGCACAGTGTTGAGTTCCATTCGCAACCCCTCAGATAATGAAGCAGTCCAAGCCCGCATGCAGTAAGACCTGGACAACATCCAGGCTTGGGCTCATAAGTGGCAAGTAACATTCGCGCCAGATAAGTGCCAGGCAATGACCATCTCCAACAAGAGAGAATCTAACCACCTCCCCTTGACATTCAATGGCATTACCATTGCCAAATCCCCCACCATCAACATCCTGGGGGTCACCATTGACCAGAAACTTAACTGGATCAGCCACATAAATACTGTGGCTACAAGAGCAGGTCAGAGGCTGGGTATTCTGCAGCCAGTGACTCACCTCCTGACTCCCCAAAGCCTTTCCACCATCCAAAAGGTGGAAGTCAGAAGTGTGATGGAATACTCTCCACTTGCCTGGATGAGTGCAGCTCCAACAACACTCAAGAAGCTCAACACCATCCAGGACAAAGCAGCCCACTTGATTGGCACCCCATCCACCACCTTAAACATTCACTCCCTTCACCACCGGCGCACTATGGCTGCAGTGTGTACCATCCACAGGATGCACTGCAGCAACTCGCCAAGGCTTCTTCGACAGCACCTCCCAAACCCGCGACCTCTACCACCTAAAAGGACAAAGGCAGCAGGCGCATGGGAACACCACCACCTGCACGTTCCCCTCCAAGTCACACACCATCCTAACTTGGAAATATATCGCCGTTCCTTCATCGTCGTTGGGACAAAACCCTGGAACTCCCTTCCTAACAGCAGTGTGGGAGAACCTTCACCACACTGACTGCAGCGGTTCAAGGCGGCCGCTCACCACCACCTTCTCAAGGGCAATTGGGAATGGGCAATAAATGCCGGCCTCGCCAGCGACGCCCACAAACCATGAATGAATAAAAACAGGAATCATAGATAGCAAGCTAGCTATAAAACAGAAAACAGAGAGTAGGGATTACTCAGACTGGTAAAGGTGGGAAGTGGTATTCCACAAGGATCAGTGCTGGGACCACTGTTGTCCACCATTTATATAAACGATTTGGACTTGGAAATCGGAAGTACAATATCAAACTTTGCAGAAGAAGCCAGTTAATACTGAGGAGTACGGTGACAAAATATAGGAAGACATTAATAAACTTGCAGAATGGGCGTGTAATTGGCAAATGAATTTTAATATAGGTAAGTGTAAGGTATTACATTTTGGTAGGAAGAATAAGGGGGCCACATACTGCTTGGATAATAAGAGTCTAAATGGGGTAGAGGAGCAGAGGGATCTAGGGATACAGATACACAAATCACTAAAAGTAGCGACGTGGGTTAATAAGGCCATAAAAAAGCAAACCAAGCACTGGGGTTCATTTCTAGAGGGATAGAATTGAAAAGCAGAGAAGTTATGTTAAACTTGTATCGAACCTTGGATGGACCACACTTGGAGTACTGTGCACAGTTCTGGTCTCCGTATTATAAAAAGGATATAGAGGCATTGGAGAAGGTGCAAAAAAGATTTACTAGGATGATACCAGAACTGAGAGGTTATACCTATCGGGAAAGATTGAACAGGCTGGGGCTCTTTCCTCCAGAAAAGAGAAGACTGAGGCGTGACATGTTAGAGGTCTTTAAGATTATGAAAAGGTTTGATAGAGTAGTTGTAGAGAAGGTGTTTCCACTTGCAGTGGAGACCAGAACTAGGGGTCATAAATATAAGGTAGCCACTAATAAATCAAATAGGGATTTCAACAACAACTTGCATTTGTATAGCAACTTTAACATAGTAAAAACGGCCCAAGGTGCTTCACAGGAGTGTTATCAAACAAAATTTGACACCGAGCTACATAAGGCAATGTTAGGACAGGTGACCAAAAAGGTAGGTTTTAAGGAGCGCCTTAAAAGGAGGAGAGGTCGAGAGGCAGAGAAGTTTAGGGAGGGAATTCCAGAGCTTAGGGCCTAGGTAGCTGAAGGCAAGGCTGCCAATGGTAAGGCTGCCAACGGTAGAGCTTTGAAAATCAGGGATGCGCAACAGGCCAGAATTAGAGGAGCGCAGAGATCTGGGAGATTCAGGAGAAACTTCTTTACCCAAAGAGTGGTTAGAATGTGGAACTCATTCCCACAAAGAGTAGGAGCATAGATGCATTTAAGGGGAAGCTAGATAAACACGAGGGAGAAAGGAATAGAAGGATATGCTGATAGGGCCAGATGAAGTAGGGAGGGAGGAAGCCTGTGTGGACCTGTTGAGCCAAATGGCCAGTTTCTGAGTTGTACATTCTGTATAATTCTATGCGAATTAAATACTGAGCTATGTGGCAAATACAGTAAAGTGGGAGAGCGAGGAAGTGTTAGCGTATAGTATTCTAGTCAGAAGACAACAGGAGAGCTTGGTCGCTGAGACAGAAGGAGATATTCGAGCCTTGTGGAAAAGGGTCACGAGGCTGACATCCAATATTGGAGCACCTCAGGAAAGGCCGAAGAAACAAGTACTCTTTGGCCTCGAAATGATCGAGAGGTAACTTTGTATAGATAACAAAGGGTGCAGGAAAAGGTAAACGCGAACACGCCTTCAAGCTAAGTACAGTCCCCACCACTTACACCGTCTGTGCTTATTAGGGGCAGCCCCCTATATTGGGCAAATGGTGCCAACTGTTTGCCATCGCTACAGAAGTCAATTACAAAGGTGCCGCTTATAACGTATCGGCTATTTTGGGTAGTTCAAGTAATAGCTCGCACCTCGATAAAAGTGCGATTCACTTAGCGATGTGTGTCATTATGTCCTCTCATGATTTCTCAGACTGTCACCACTCGCCCCCATCCCCTGTTGGCCACTGATCGCCTTCAGGCCTCGGATGGGGGTAATGTTGTGTGGCTCCTTGTCGTGCTGCCTCACGTTGCCTGCCAGCTCCAGGATCTCGGTCGTCGGGTACTCAAAGATGGAGGCCCCAGCCCCTGAAGGTTTTCACCAAAATGTTAACCAATCCCAGAACATAATTCAGACCAAACCAGTTACTCAGACAACTAGTGTAAAAAAAGGTTCTCTCTTTAAATTTCTTGGTCAACGCCTGCTATAAGCGTTGGGGACTGTTGTGATTTTACAAATCTGGCCTCTTGCACATCCCCCGATTTTCATTGCTCCACCATTGGCAGCCGTGCCTTCAGCCGTCTGGGCCCCAAGTTCTGGAATTCCTCCCCTAAAGCTCTCTGTCTCTCTACCCCTTTATGACGCTCCTTAAAACCTACCTCGCCTGTCCTAATATCTCCTCACGTGGCTCAGTGTCAAATTTTTGTCTGATTTCGCTGCTGTGAAGCGCATTGGAACGTTTCACTACATTAAAAGGCGCCGTGTAAATGCAAGTTGTTGTTGTTGATAGGAGGGCAAAGAGCACCGAATCAAATTGGTAAAAAAGGCAAGTTTAGGACGAGTGACGGGAAGCTCTTCCTCGCATGACCAACCACACGTGGGATGGACTTGCAGGTTGGTCAAAAACCCCTGGAATAATTATGAAGCGATTGTAGGGGGTTTCTGGATGGAGGAGTCAGGATGGGTGGAACAGCCGCCATCTTCTGCACCTACCGTGCGAATATCTGAATCTCAACTTAAATATTCACCAGCTGCCTTGCTCTTGTAGGAGCAGCCTAACTCAAGTGACAATTAAATTCTTACCCAGCACATTCACTTCCTTCAGTCCTCCTCCACCTACAAAAACCGCTTCTCCCCCAGACTCCAACACCACATTGGTATTTTGTTAACCCAGCGGGAAGTGATTTGCATGCTGCAGTCAAAAATCTGAAGCCTCCGTGCGTCAATAGCAAAAGTTGGGCGACTGCCAACGATCTGTGGATCAACTGGAAAAGCGGGCAGATTCAAAGGGCGCCCGTCAGCAATGGAAAGGAAACCACAGTGGGATCGCCATAAGAGAGAGAGAAGGAGGTCAAGTGTAGCTGCCCAAGTCAAATTCAAGTCATCACATTCTTGTGCAGTTGTGGAGCTGCATTAAGGCTCATTTCTTCCGGCCATTGTATACCGAGGGACTGCAATCAGGGAAACCCCACCCCGGGCAGAATGTGAAATTCAAATTGATGTAATGTACCTGTAATGAATCTGTAATCAATAATCTGTATTGAGTGTAATGCAATGAGGTACCCTAGAGTGTCATGAACTGTAATTATGTACAATGTGTTCATTGAACTGTACTTGATGTAACCTGCAAATTGTATAATCTGTATAGTGTACGTTTGGAATGTGATATGACAACTGTATTGTACGTATTGCTGCAAATTTTATGAATAAAGTATATTTTAATGAAAAAAAGAGCACAGAAACAGGCCGTTCATCCCAACAGGTCTATGCCAGTGTTTATGCTCCATATGAGCCTCTTCCCACTCTATTTACTCCATCTCACCCTATCAACATAGTCAACAGTTCTGACGAAAGGTCTTCGGTCTGAAACATTAACTCTGTTTCTTTCCCTACAGATGCTGCCTGATTTGCTGAGTATTTCCAACATTTTTTATTCCAACATTGTCAGCTGTGGCTCAGTCGGTAGCACTCTCGCCTCTGAGTCAGAAGGTCGTGGGTTCAAGACCCACTCCAGAGACTTGAGCACATAATCCAGGCCAACACTCCCAGTGCAGTACTGAGGGAGTGCTGCACTGTCAGAGGTGCTGTCTTTCGGATGAGACGGTAACCCGGGGTCCCGTCTGCCCTCTCAGGTGGACCGAATAGATTTTGAAGAAGAGTAGGGGATTTCTCCTGATGTCCTGGCCAATATTTATCCCTCAACCAACATCACAGATTATCTACTCTCTGAGTAAAAGATATTTCTCCTGAATTCCTCATTGGATTTATTGGTGACTATCTTATATTTATGGCTGCTAGATCTGGTCTCCCCCACAAGTGGAGACATCTTCTCTACGTCTACCCTGTCAAACCCCGTCATAATTTTAAAGACCTCGATCAGGTCACCCCTCAGTCTTTTTTTTAAAAAGAGGAAGGAGCCCCAGTTTGTTCAATCTTTCATGATGTTTGTACTCTCACAATTCTGCTATCATCCTTATAAATCTTTTTTGCACTGCCTCCAGTGCTTCTATATCCTTTTTGTAATATGGAAACCAGAACTGTGCACAGTGCTCCAAGTGTGGTCCAACCAAGGTTCGATACACATTTAACATAACCTCTCTGCTTTTGAATTATATTCCTCTAGAATTCCACCTTGCTGTTTGAATATGACCCTTCTCCACCATTAAGATCTAATATTTATTTTTTATTCATTCTCGGGATGTGGGCGTCGCTGACAAGGCCAGCATTTACTGCCCATCTTCTAGTTGCCCTGAGATGGTGGGCCTTTTTTTTGAACCGCTCGTTGCTGTTTGATGCAACTGAATGTGTAACCCCCGGGTTACATTTGCCTCTCCTTAGCCCAGGAGTGCCAAGATATGGTATAGTCGTCAATCAGCTACCCTGACCGAGAATCAGCTAGAAAATCCTTTAATCATCTTAAACACCTCAATTAGATCACCCCTTAATCGTCTATACTCAAGGGAATACAAGCCTAGTCTATGCAATGCTGTCCTCATAATTTAACCCTTTTAGCCCAGGTATCATTCTGGTGAATCTGCGCTGCACCCCCTCCAAGACCAATATCTCCTTCCTGAGGTGCGGTGCCCAGAGTTGAACGCAGTGCTCCAGATGGGGTCTAACCAGAGCTTTATATAACTGTAACATAACTACCACCCCTTTGTATTCTGGCCCTCTTAAGATGAAGGCTGACATATTCCATTAGCCTTTTTAATTATTTTTTGTACCTGTCCACTAGCTTTTAGTGATTTCTGTACTTAAACCTCTAAATCTCTCTGCTCCTCCACAGTTCCTAGCTTCACACCATTTAGAAAATACAATGATTTATCTTTCTTAGGTCCAAAGTGGATGACCTTGCACTTCCCCACACTGAATGCCAGGATGCTGTTGGGCCATACCATTGTCCTCAACAATCCCTGGGCTTGGGGGGGGGGGGGTGGAAAAAGAAAATGGGTAAAAATAAAAATCACATGGCTTTCACACACCTGACAGCTACCCATTAACTCCTGCTGGAAGTGCGTATGTGCGGGCTTCTGGGTAGGACAGGATTGGGCTGCGATGCCCTCACAGTCAATTAGCTTGCCAATACTCACCCCCAAGATGAAGTAACTGGAGTGCTTTCCATGCCCATGGAATTATACTGTAACTCGAGTCAGTGCATTTAGGAAAGATGAGGGAAATTAAGGGAAAAAAACAAAAGTGAGATTCATCAGTACACAACTTCCTGTGTGACTAAGATGGACACTGACTCACTCTGTGGTGAATGAGGATGTATGTCGGAATATTACTCTCAAGTAGAAGGCGAGCAGATTGGAAGCATGCCATTTCACAGGAATCAGGCAGGAAGTGTAGCCAGATACAAGGCAGTGAAAATGCCCTGGAGGAATTTTTGCCACATAGCAATCACAACAGCAATAAGGTAGAAGCCCAAAATGAGTGCACCAAAACACAAATTGTACAAGGAATGTTAATGGACTCACAGGACCTTTGCAAGACCCACATTCATTGGATCCTTTCAGCTAGAGTTCTGTATTTCTGAAATGATTCCCAAAAAGGTGAGACTTGAGCATATAATCCAGGCTAACACTTCAGTACAGTACTGAGGGAGTGCTCCACTGTCGGAGGTGTCGTCTTTCGGGTGAGATATTAAACAGAGGCCCCACCTACCCACTCAGGTGGTTGTAAAAGATCCCAAGGCACTATTTAGAAGAGCAAGGGAGTTCTCCCCAGTGTCCTGGTCAATATTTATCCCTCAACCAACATCACTAAAAAAAAAAATGATCTGGTCATTATCACATTGCTGTTTGTGGGATCTTGCTGTGCGCAAATTGGCTGCCGCGTTTCCTATATTACAACAGTAACTACACTTCAAAACTACTGCGTTGGCTGTGAAGTGCTTTGGGACGTCTCGAGGTTGTGAAAGGCGCTATAGAAATGCAAGTTCTTTCAATATACTATAGAGGTTTCATGAACTGCACTAACACCATTTAAATATTATTCACTGATCACTTGATTGACAAGCTGTAAGTGTTATCAATAATTAACCTCAACGCACTTTGTTCTTGGAGCTGCTCACTCAGACCGAGGTACATTTCCACAGAGACTAACAGCCCTCTCGTTCTTTGCCCAACGAGGAGTCTGAACATCAGAGCCCGAGAGGGACACTCCACTCAGGAGTACAAACGTTAGAGCTTGCTTCATGCAGCTGGTGCAAGTGAATGAGGCGATACGATATGGTTTGAGTGTGAGAGCGAGCGAAGGATAAACACATTAAGCACGTGCCCTTGTTCACTAATGATTACCCCCATCAGCTGCCATTACTGCCACCCCAGTGTCAGGTTGACAGAAACTGTCAGGGCTAATTAAACACACCAGGCGGCACAGGTTAGTTTTGATCAGTCCCCTGCCCTATCGCACTTCAAAATGCATTATTCATAAACTTCCCTTTGCCATCCCATCCATCAACCATGCACAGATGAGGCGCTAAGCACTAAGGAATAGGACTGCAGTCTCAGTGGTAAACAGGAACAGGACACTACAAGAAACATTCTTTTATCCAAAACCTTATCTTGTAGCCCATGGTTCGTGTTGGGCTGCGTTGCACACACATCAGCCACCATCCAGTATCTCAGCTAAGTGCCCATTCTTCATAGGCTGGTCTAGGAAATAAGTATCAGCTGTGACACCGTGGGTAGAACTCACCTCTGAGGCAGATGGTCATGGTCTCACCCCAGAGACTTGCCATATAATCCAAGCTGACACTTCCAGTGCGGTACTGAGGGAGTGCTGCACTGTCAGAGGTGCCGTCTTTTGGATGGGACATTAAACCGAGGACATCTGCCCTCTCAGGTGGGCGTAAAAGATCCCACGGCGCCATTCAAAAGAGCAGGGGAGTTCTCCCCAGTGTTCTGACCAATATTTATTCCTCAATGCGCAAATTGGCTGCCACGTTTCCTACATTACAACAGTGACTACACTTCAAAAAATACCTCATTGGCTGTAAAGCGCTTTGGGACATCCTGAGGTCACGAAAGGCGCTAGAACCATAAGAAATAGGAGCAGGAGTAGGCCATTTGACCCCTCGAGCCTGCTCCACCATTCAATCAGATCATGGCTGATCTACCACATCAACTCCACATTCCCGCCCTATCCCCAGAGAAATACAAGCTCGCTCTTGCTGTTCCGAGTCGGATGGTGGGGGGGATGGGCAATAGTAACCTCTGGAAGAGTGTCCTTCTCCGGGGATGCGACTGCCTGTTCTTCAAAGCATATCTGACAGCTTCAGAAAACCATCACACTTAAGAGGCTCAAAACTACTTGAAAGTCCACATCAGTAGGGTTTCCATTTGCCCACAGTATCTCAGTAGGGGCAAACCCCAATTAATTTAGGCACAGGTTGGATTCCAAGTGTGTATTGGGGTTTGCTGGAGTTTAACCAACGAATGTTGGATTTCGACCAACTAAAACTACCAGCCCTGAGCACCGCTAGGCTTCCCTGTGTTTGTCCAACTCGCACACCGACAGTTTGGAGGGTTAGCTGGGGCCCAGCGGGAAGAATCCTAACGCTCAATGACAGCTCTTTCCCTGTGGGTCCCATCAACCAGCCAGGTGGAGTATTAGAGTCCCACCTACCCAGGGGATCAGCTCACTTCCAACCTCCCATCAGGCAGTCTTGTCATTTTGGAAAAAAAGAGCAAACCATTGCAAATACTAGAAATCTAAACTTAAAACAAAAACACTGGAGAGAACACAGGTTACGTATTTTCTCCTTACACTCGCTGTGCATTGCCAGAACTTTCGATATCATTGTAGTGTCCTCAAAAAGATCCTGGTTACCTTCCCTGACCACCCATTCACCCTATGTCAGCCATGCCTCAGTGGTAACATTCCCGGCTCCGAGTCTCGTCCCACTCCAGGCACTTCAGCACATGATCCAGGCCGACATTCCAGTACAGTTCTCATGGGGTGATTGCCTTTGCGGACAGAAGGGGGGGGAAAGACGGGGAATGGCCGCGGACGGAGGTGGAAGGGGGGGGGGGGGGGGAAGAAAGACGGGGAATGGCCGCGGACGCTGTGGGGGGGGGGGGGGGGGGGGGGGAGGAGAAAGACGGGGAGCGGACGCCGCGGGGGGGGGGGGGGGGGGGGGAGAGAAAAAGACGGGCCGCGGGGGGGGGGGGGGGGGGGAGAGAAAAAGACGGGGAGCGGACGCGGACGGGGGGGAAAGACGGGGAAAGGCCGCGGACCGGGGGGAGGGGGGAGAAAGACGGGGAAAGGCCGCGGACGGGGGGAGGGGGGAGAAAGACGGGGAAAGGCCGCGGACGGGGGGAGGGGGGAGAAAGACGGGGAAAGGCCGCGGACGGGGGGAGGGGGGAGAAAGACGGGGAAAGGCCGCGGACGGGGGGAGGGGGGAGAAAGACGGGGAAAGGCCGCGGACGGGGGGAGGGGGGAGAAAGACGGGGAAAGGCCGCGGACGGGGGGAGGGGGGAGAAAGACGGGGAAAGGCCGCGGACGGGGGAGAAAGACGGGGAAAGGCCGCGGACGGGGGAGAAAGACGGGGAAAGGCCGCGGACGGGGGAGAAAGACGGGGAAAGGCCGCGGACGGGGGGAGGGGGGAGAAAGACGGGGAAAGGCCGCGGACGGGGGGAGGGGGGAGAAAGACGGGGAAAGGCCGCGGACGGGGGGAGGGGGGAGAAAGACGGGGAAAGGCCGCGGACGGGGGGAGGGGGGAGGGGGGAGAAAGACGGGGAAAGGCCGCGGACGGGGGGGAGGGGGGAGGGGGGGAGAAAGACGGGGAAAGGCCGCGGACGGGGGGAGGGGGGGGAGAAAGACGGGGAAAGGCCGCGGACGGGGGGAGGGGGGAGAAAGACGGGGAAAGGCCGCAGACGGGGGGAGGGGGGGGAGAAAGGCGGGGAAAGGCCGCGGACGGGGGGAGGGGAGAGAAAGACGGGGAAAGGCCGCGGACGGGGGGAGGGGGGAGAAAGACGGGGAAAGGCCGCGGACGGGGGGAGGGGGGAGAAAGACGGGGAAAGGCCGCGGACGGGGGGAGGGGGGAGAAAGACGGGGAAAGGCCGCGGACGGGGGGAGGGGGGAGAAAGACGGGGAAAGGCCGCGGACGGGGGGAGGGGGGAGAAAGACGGGGAAAGGCCGCGGACGGGGGGAGGGGGGAGAAAGACGGGGAAAGGCCGCGGACGGGGGGAGGGGGGAGAAAGACGGGGAAAGGCCGCGGACGGGGGGAGGGGGGAGAAAGACGGGGAAAGGCCGCGGACGGGGGGAGGGGGGAGAAAGACGGGGAAAGGCCGCGGACGGGGGGGGAGAAAGGCCGCGGACACGGGGAGGGGGGAGAAAGGCCGCGGACAGGGGGGAGGGGGGGAAAGACGGGGAAAAGGGGGAAAGACGGGGAAAAGGGGGAAGACGGGGAAAAGGTGCTGACGGAGGGAGGAGAAGGAACCAATTACCTGCACTTGGTTCCCTGGGCTTGAGGTAAGCCTCGTAGACGGTGTCCAGGATGAAGTTGCTGAACCCCTCCCTCCTGAAGAACTTGCAGACATAGACCTGGTTGTAGAGGCAGTTGAAGAGGAAGCAGCCACTGATGGCCCGGAGCATGGGGTTGTCCTGTGACTCTTGGGGCCGGTCCTCCAGCAGGACCACATTGCAGTTGCGGGTCCGGCAGCAGATCCGCACACAGTCCCTGGCCCGGTTGACGGTGGGAGATCCCAGGAAGGCGGCCCCGGCGGAGACCGAGTCGTCCGTGTCCAGCACGAAGTCTTCCCGGCCCAGGGTGTAGTGGCTCGGGCAATGGTCGGGGTCGATGGCCCGGCTCCCCTGGAGCAGGTAGAGGAGGCAGGGCAGGAGGGTGAGGAGCCCCGGGCGGAGAGAGCACATTATTGTCGATTCCGCTGCCGTCTGGTCCGTTTCGGCTCCGGGGCTTTTTCCAATGAAACTGAGCGGGGCGCTGGCTCTGCAGGTAAACCCGGAAACCAGCGCTCCAGGTGTGTCAAACACACCCCTCTCCTGCACAACAGGAAGTGTAACCCGACACCCCGGGTCAGGCGCCCCACTCACAGGGTACAAGTGTGAACTCACACTCAGCGACAGGCTGGTCGTGGGGGAGTGTGAACTCACACTCAGCGACAGGCTGGTCAGGGGGGAGTGTGAACTCACACTCAGCGACAGGCTGGTCAGGGGGGAGTGTGAACTCACACTCAGCGACAGGCTGGTCAGGGGGAGTGTGAACTCACACTCAGCGACAGGCTGGTCAGGGGGAGTGTGAACTCGCACTCAGCGACAGGCTGGTCAGGGGGAGTGTGAACTCGCACTCAGCGACAGGCTGGTCAGGGGGAGTGTGAACTCGCACTCAGCGACAGGCTGGTCAGGGGGAGTGTGAACTCGCACTCAGCGACAGGCTGGTCGTGGGGGAGTGTGAACTCACACTCAGCGACAGGCTGGTCAGGGGGAGTGTGAACTCACACTCAGCAACAGGCTGGTCAGGGGGAGTGTGAACTCACACTCAGCAACAGGCTGGTCAGGGGGAGTGTGAACTCACACTCAGCAACAGGCTGGTCAGGGGGAGTGTGAACTCACACTCAGCAACAGACTGGTCACAGGGAAGTGTGAACTCACACTCTGCAAGCATCAGATCATAGGGAGGTGTGAACTCACACTCTGCAAGCGTCTGATCATAGGGAGGTGTGAACTCACACTCAGCAACAGGCTGATCATAGGGAAGTGTGAACTCACACTCAGCAACAGGCTGATCATAGGGAAGTGTGAACTCACACTCAGCAAAGGCTTATCATAGGGAAGTGTGAACTCACTCTCAGCAAAAGGCTGGTCACGGGGAAGTGTGAACTCACACTCTGCAACAGGCTGGTCATAGGGAGGTGTGAACTCACTCAGCAACAGGCTGATCGTAGGGAAGTGTGAACTCACACTCAGCAACAGGTTGATTATAGGGAACAATGTGAACTCGCACTCCAACAGTCTGGTCACAGCTCGAGTGTGAACTCACAATCAGCAAAATGCTGATCATAGGGAGCAACAGGCTGGTCACAGGGAAGTGTGAACTCACACTCTGCAAGAGTCTGATCATAGGAAAGTGTGAACTCACACTCAGCAACAGGCTGGTCACAGGGAGGTGTGAACTCACACTCAGCAACAGGCTTATCATAGGGAAGTGTGAACTCACACTTGGAAACAGGCAGATAATAGGGAAGTGTGAACTCACACTCAGCAACAGGTTGATTATACAGAACAATGTGAACTCACACTCAGCAGCAGTCTGGTCACAGCTTGAGTGTGAACTCACACTTGGCAACAGGCTGATCATAGGGAAGTGTGAACTCACACACAGCAACAGACTGATCACAGGGAAGTGAGAACTCACACTGTGCAAGCGTCTGATCATAGGGAGGTGTGAACTCACACTCCGCAACAAGCTGATCATAGGGAAGTGTGAACTCACACTCAGCAACAGGCTGATCATAGGGAAGTGTGAACTCACAATCAGCAACAGGCCGGTCAAAGAGAAGTGTGAACTCACACTCAGCAACAGGCTGGTCACAGGGAAGTGTGAACTCACACTCTGCAAGAGTCTGATCATAGGGAAGTGTGAACTCACACTCAGCAACAGGCTGATCAGAGGGAAGTGTGAACTCACACTTGCCAACAGGTTGATCATAGGGAACAATGTGAACTCGCACTCAGCAGCAGTCTGGTCACAGCTCGAGTGTGAACTCACAATCAGCAAAGGGCTGATCATAGGGAAGTGTGAACTCACACTCAGCAACAGGCTGGTCACAGGGAAGTGTGAACTCACACTCTGCAAGAGTCTGATCATAGAGAAGTGTGAACTCACACTCAGCAACAGGCTGGTCATAGGGAAGTGTGAACTCACACTTGCCAACAGGCTGATATTAGGGAAGTGTGAACTCACACTCAGCAACAGGTTGATTATAGGGGACAATGTGAACTCGCACTCAGCAGCAGTCTGGTCACAGCTCGAGTGTGAATTCACAATCAGCAAAAGGCTGATCACAGGGAAGTGTGAACTCACACTTAGCAACAGGCCGATCACAGGGAAGTGTGAACTCACACTCAGCAACAGGCTGGTCATAGGGAAGTGTGAACTCACACTCTGCAAGAGTCTGATCATAGGGAAGTGTGAACTCACACTCAGCAACAAGCTGATCATAGGGAAGTGTGAACTCACACTCAGCAACAGGCTGGTCATAGGGAAGTGTGAACCCACACTCAGCAACAGGCTGATTATAGGGAACAATGCAAACTCGCACTCAGCAACAGGCTGGTCACAGCTCGAGTGTGAACTCACAATCAGCAAAAGGCTGATCACGGAGCAAGGATGTGAACTCATACTCAGAAATGGGCAGATCATACAGAACAGAGTGTGAACTCACTTTCAGCAATTGACTGATTACAGGAAACAAGTGTGAACTCACACTCAGGAATGGGCTAATCACGGTGAACGAGTGTGAACTCACACTCAGGAACAGGCTGATCACAGGGAACAAGTGTGTGACCTCATACAGGAACAGGCTGATCACAGGGAGCATGAGTGTGAACTCACACTCAGGAACAGGTTGATCACAGGGAGCAAGTGTGTGAACTCACACTCCAGAACAGGCTGATCACAGGGAGCATGAGTGTGAACTCACACTTAGGAACAGGATGATCACAGGGAGCGAGGATGTGAACTCACACTCAAGAACAGGCTAATCACAGGGAGCAAACATGTGAACTCACACTCAGGAACAGGCTGATCACAAGGAGCAAGGGTGTGAACTCAAACTCAGGAACAGGCTGATCACAGGGAACAAGCGTGTGACCTCATACAGAAAAGGCTGATCACAGGGAGCAAGGATGTGAACTCACACTCAGGAACAGGCTGATCACAAGGAGTAAACATAAGAACATAAGAAGTAGGAGCAGGAGTAGGCCAATCGGCCCCTCGAGCCTGCTCCGCCATTCAATAAGATCATGGCTGATCTGATCCTAACCTCAAATCTAAATTCATGTCCAATTTCCTGCCCGCTCCCCATAACCCCTAATTCTCTTTACTTCTAGAAAACTGTCTATTTCTGTTTTAAATTTATTTAATGATGTAGCTTCCACAGCTTCCTGGGGCAGCAAATTCCACAGACCTACCACCCTCTGAGTGAAGAAGTTTCTCCTCATCTCAGTTTTGAAAGAGCAGCCCCTTATTCTAAGATTATGCCCCCTAGTTCTAGTTTCACCCATCCTTGGGAACATCCTTACCGCATCCACCCGATCAAGCCCCTTCACAATCTTATATGTTTCAATAAGATCGCCTCTCATTCTTCTGAACTCCAATGAGTAGAGTCCCAATCTACTCAACCTCTCCTCATATGTCCACCCCCTCATCCCCGGGATTAACCGAGTGAACCTTCTTTGTACTGCCTCGAGAGCAAGTATGTCTTTTCTTAAGTATGGAGACCAAAACTGTATGCAGTATTCCAGGTGCGGTCTCACCAATACCTTATATAACTGCAGCAATACCTCCCTGTTTTTATAGTCTATCCCCCAAGCAATAAAAGCCAACATTCCATTGGCCTTCTTGATCACCTGCTGCACCTGCAAACTAACTTTTTGATTTTCTTGCACTAGGACCCCCAGATCCCTTTGTACTGCAGTACTTTCCAGTTGCTCGCCATTAAGATAATAACTTGCTCTCTGATTTTACCTGCCAAAGTGCATAACCTCACATTTTCCAATATTGTATTGCATCTGCCAAATCTCCGCCCACTCACCCAGCCTGTCTATATCCCCTTGTAGGTTTTTTATGTCCTCCTCACTCTCTACTTTCCCTCCCATCTTTTTATCATCTGCAAACTTTGATATGTTACACTCGGTCCCCTCCTCCAAATCGTTAATATAGATTGTAAAGAGTTGGGGACCCAGCACCGACACCTGCGGAACACCACTGGCTACTGGTTGCTAGTCCGAGAATGTACCATTTATCCCAACTCTCTGCTTCCTGTGAGATAACCAATCCTCCACCCATGCCAGAATATTACCCCCAATCCAGTGATTCTTTATCTTGAGCAATAATCTTTTATGTGGCACCTTGTCGAATGCCTTCTGGAAGTCCAAATACACTACGTCCACTGGTTCCCCTTTATCCACCCTGTACGTTATATCCTCAAAGAACTCAAGCAAATTTGTCAGACATGACTTCCTCTTTGTAAAGCCATGCTGACTTTGTCCTATTAAATTATGTTTATCCAAATGTTCTGCTACTGTCTCCTTAATAATAGACTCCAAAATTTTACCCACCACAGATGTTAAGCTAACTGGTCTATAATTTCCAGCCTTCTGCCTACTACCCTTTTTAAATAAGGGTGTTACATTGGCAGTTTTCCAATCTGCCGGGACCTTTGCCGAGTCCAGAGAATTTTGGAAAATTATTACCAAAGCATCCACAATCCCTACTGCCACTTCCCTCAAGACCCTCGGATGTAAGCCATCAGGTCCAGGGGATTTATCCACCTTGAGTCCCATTAATTTACTGAGTACCAATTCCTTAGTGATTTTAATCGTATTTAGCTCCTCCCCTGCTAGAGTCCCCTGTTTGTCCAGTGTTGGGATATTCTTAGTGTCCTCTACCGTGAAGACTGAAACAAAATATTTGTTCAGCATTTTTGCTATCTCCATGTTTCCCACCATTAATTTCCCGGTCTCATCCTCTAAAGGACCTATGTTTGCCTTAGCCACCCTTTTTCTTTTTATATAACTGTAGAAACTCTTGCTATCTGTTTTTATATTTTTTGCTAATTTATTTTCATAATCTATCTTCCCTTTCTTAATCAATCCTTTCATTACTTTTTGCTGTCTTTTGAAGACTTCCCAATCTTCTATCCTCCCATTAAGTTTGGCTACCTTATATGTCCTTGTTTTTAGTCAGATACTATCCTTAATTTCTTTACTTAGCCACGGATTGCTGTCATTTCTTTTACACCCTTTTTTCCTCAGTGGAATATATATTTTTTGAAAGTTGTAAAATAACTCCTTAAATGAACACCACTGCTCATGTACCATCTTACCCTTTAATCTATTTTCCCAGTCCACTTTAATCAATTCCGCTCTCATACCATCATAGTCTCCTTTATTCAAGCTCAGTACGCTTGTTTGAGAACCAACCTTCTCACCCTCTAATTGGATATGGAATGTAACCATGTTATGGTCACTCATTCCAAGGGGATCCTTAACTAGGACATTATTAATTAATCCTGGCTCATTACACAGGACCAGGTCCAAGGTTGCTTGCCCCCTTGTTGGTTCAGTTACATACTGCTCAAGAAATCCATCCCTAATACACTCAATAAACTCTTCCTCAAGGCTGCCCTGCCCAATTTGATTTGTCCAGTTAATATGATAGTTAAAATCCCCCATAATTATAGCTGTTCCCTTATTACATGCCCCGACTATCTCCTGATTAATACTTCTTCCAGCAGAGTTGCAACTATTAGGAGGCCTATATACTACGCACACGGGTGTTTTTTTCCCCTTATTATTCCTTATCTCTACCCAAACTGTTTCATTATCCTGATCCTTTGTCCCAATATCTTTTCTCTGTATTACAGTGATTCCTTCCCTTATTAACATAGCCACCCCACCTCCCCTTCCTTCCTGCCTGTCCTTCCTGATTGTTAAATACCCTGGCATATTTAATTCCCAGTCGTTGTCACCCTGCAGCCATGTTTCTGTAATGGCCACAAGATCATACTCATACGTAGTTATTTGTGCCGTTAACTCGTCCATTTTGTTACGAATGCTACGTGCATTCAGATAAAGAACTTTCAAATATGTTTTGTAACACTTAGTTCCTGCTTTTTCCTTTTTTAACACTTTACCTTTTACTCCATACCTTCTGTCCCTTCCTGATACGCTTTCCTCTGTCTCCCTGCTCAGGTTCCCAACCCCCGCCACAGCTTTGATGCTGGGTTAATCGCCTTACGCCTTCAAGTTTTCATTTTATCTGTCGTGCCTAAAGTACCTAAAGTGCCTAAAGTACACTTTCTTTCCGCTGCTCTATGCTTTTCCCTTTCACTTGTTCTTGAACAACTGTTTGTACTATTTGTATTGTAGATTTCCCCTGGGTCTTCCCCTCTCTTGCTGCTCTCAACTTTATTCCCTTCTGACTCCCCGCTCAGGTTCCCATCCCCCTGCCACTCTAGTTTAAACCTTCCCCAACAGCACTAGCAAACACCCCCGCGAGGACATTTGTCCCGGTCCTGCTCGGGTGTAACCCGTCCTGCTTGTACAGGTCTCACCTTCCCCAGAACCGGTCCCAATGTCCCAGGAATCTAAATCCCTCCCTCCTACACCATCCCTGCAACCACGCATTCATCCTGTCTATTCTCCTCTTGCTATACTCACTAGCACGTGGCACCGGTAGTAATCCTGAGATCACTACCTTTGAAGTCCTGCTTTTTAATTTATCTCCTAACTCCTTAAATTCACCTTGCAGGACCTCATCCCTTTTTTTACCTCTGTCGTTGGTACCAATATGGACCACGACTACTGGCTGTTCACCCTCCCCCTCCAGAATGCCCTGCAGCCGCTCCGTGACATCCTTGACCCTAGCACCAGGGAGGCAACATACCGTCCTGGAGTCATGTTTGCGGCCGCAGAAACGCCTATCTGTTCCCCTTACAATGGAATCCCCTATCACTATAGCCCTGCCACTCCTCTTCCTCCCCTCCTGTGCAGCAGAGCCACCCGTGGTGCCCCGAACCTGGCTCTTGCTGCTTTCCCCTGATAAGCCATCTCTCCCAACAGTATCCAAAGCAGAATATCTGTTTGAGAGGGAGATGGCCCCAGGGGACTCCTGCTCTACCTGCCTAGTCCTTTTACTCTGCCTGGCGGTCACCCATTTCCTTTCTGCCTGCGTAATCTTTACCTGCGGTGTGACCACCTCACTGAACGTGCTATCCACGATAGTCTCAGCATCGCGGATGCTCCACAGTGAATCCACCCGCAGCTCCAGCTCCGAAAGACAGTTAGCCAGTAGCTGCAGCTGAACTTACACTCAGGAACAGGCTGATCACAGGGAACAAGCTTGTGTCCTCACACGGGAACAGACTGATCATTGGGAGCACGAGTGTGAACTCACACTCAGGAACAGGCTGATCACAGGGAGCTCGGGTGTGAACTCACACTCAAGAACAGACTAATCACAGGGAGCAAGTGTGTGAACTCACACTCAAGAACAGACTAATCACAGGGAGCAAGTGTGTGAACTCACACTCAGGAACAGGCTGATCACAGGGAGCAAGCATGTGAACTCACACTCAGGAACAGGACAATCACAGAAAAATGTGAATTCACACAGCAATAGGCTGATCACAAGAAACAAGTGTGAACTCAAGCTCAGGAACAGGCTGATTACAGGGAGCGAGAGTGTGAACTCACAGTCAGGAATGGGCTGATCACATGGAGCGAGAGTGTGAACTCACAGTCAGGAATGGGCTGATCACATGGAGCGAGAGTGTGAACTCACAGTCAGGAATGGGCTGATCACAGGGAGCGAGAGTGTGAACTCACAGTCAGGAATGGGCTGATCACAGGGAGCGAGAGTGTGAACTCAGTCAGGAATGGGCTGATCACATGGAGCGAGAGTGTGAACTCACAGTCAGGAATGGGCTGATCACATGGAGCGAGAGTGTGAACTCACAGTCAGGAATGGGCTGATCACAGGGAGCGAGAGTGTGAACTCACAGTCAGGAATGGGCTGATCACATGGACCAAGAGTGTGAACTCACAGTCAGGAATGGGCTGATCACATGGAGCGAGAGTGTGAACTCACAGTCAGGAATGGGCTGATCACAGGGAGCGAGAGTGTGAACTCACAGTCAGGAATGGGCTGATCACAGGGAGCGAGAGTGTGAACTCACAGTCAGGAATGGGCTGATCACAGGGAGCGAGAGTGTGAACTCACAGTCAGGAATGGGCTGATCACAGGGAGCGAGAGTGTGAACTCACAGTCTGGAATGGGCTGATCACAGGGAGCGAGAGTGTGAACTCACAGTCTGGAATGGGCTGATCACAGGGAGCGAGAGTGTGAACTCACAGTCAGGAATGGGCTGATCACATGGAGCGAGAGTGTGAACTCACAGTCAGGAATGGGCTGATCTCAGGGAGCGAGAGTGTGAACTCACAGTCAGGAATGGGCTGATCACATGGAGCGAGAGTGTGAACTCACAGTCTGGAATGGGCTGATCACAGGGAGCGAGAGTGTGAACTCACAGTCTGGAATGGGCTGATCACATGGAGCGAGAGTGTGAACTCACAGTCTGGAATGGGCTGATCACATGGAGCGAGAGTGTGAACTCACAGTCAGGAATGGGCTGATCACAGGGAGCGAGAGTGTGAACTCACAGTCAGGAATGGGCTGATCTCAGGGAGCGAGAGTGTGAACTCACAGTCAGGAATGGGCTGATCACAGGGAGCGAGAGTGTGAACTCACAGTCAGGAATGGGCTGATCACATGGAGCGAGAGTGTGAACTCACAATCAGGAATGGGCTGATCTCAGGGAGCGAGAGTGTGAACTCACAGTCAGGAATGGGCTGATCTCAGGGAGCGAGAGTGTGAACTCACAGTCTGGAATGGGCTGATCACAGGGAGCGAGAGTGTGAACTCACAGTCAGGAATGGGCTGATCACATGGAGCGAGAGTGTGAACTCACAGTCTGGAATGGGCTGATCACATGGAGCGAGAGTGTGAACTCACAGTCAGGAATGGGCTGATCACATGGAGCGAGAGTGTGAACTCACAGTCTGGAATGGGCTGATCACAGGGAGCGAGAGTGTGAACTCACAGTCAGGAATGGGCTGATCACAGGGAGCGAGAGTGTGAACTCACAGTCTGGAATGGGCTGATCACAGGGAGCGAGAGTGTGAACTCACAGTCTGGAATGGGCTGATCACAGGGAGCGAGAGTGTGAACTCACAGTCAGGAATGGGCTGATCACAGGGAGCGAGAGTGTGAACTCACAGTCAGGAATGGGCTGATCACAGGGAGCGAGAGTGTGAACTCACAGTCAGGAATGGGCTGATCACATGGAGCAAGAGTGTGAACTCACAGTCTGGAATGGGCTGATCACAGGGAGCGAGAGTGTGAACTCACAGTCAGGAATGGGCTGATCACAGGGAGCGAGAGTGTGAACTCACAGTCAGGAATGGGCTGATCACAGGGAGCGAGAGTGTGAACTCACAGTCTGGAATGGGCTGATCACAGGGAGCGAGAGTGTGAACTCACAGTCTGGAATGGGCTGATCACATGGAGCGAGAGTGTGAACTCACAGTCTGGAATGGGCTGATCACATGGAGCGAGAGTGTGAACTCACAGTCTGGAATGGGCTGATCTCATGGAGCGAGAGTGTGAACTCACAGTCAGGAATGGGCTGATCACAGGGAGCGAGAGTGTGAACTCACAGTCTGGAATGGGCTGATCACATGGAGCGAGAGTGTGAACTCACAGTCAGGAATGGGCTGATCACAGGGAGCGAGAGTGTGAACTCACAGTCAGGAATGGGCTGATCACAGATTGATTGGCATGGTATTAACAATTAAAAAGGTACTAATGCTGTTAAGTAGCAGCTCTGATTTTCTGCAGTGAGTTTAATTGGCAATCAATGTGCAAATGCAGCAATTTGATGAAACTCATGGGGAGGTTGACGGTGAGCTCCCGTTTCCGTGAAGCTAATGGCGGAGCAGCACGGATTGTCCAGCATCTTGTGGTGATTCGCAATTCACGGGGTAGCTCTTCCTCGCCACAAGATGCTGGACGATTTATACACTAATAACGAGGTGCGCATTACACACGCCGTTATTTTAAAATCATAGAATGGTTGCAGCACCGAAGGAGGCCATTCGCCCCATTCGAGTAGTGCCGGCTCTCTGCAAGAGCAATCCAGTTTGTCCCACTCCCCCGCCCTTTCCCCGTAGCCCTGCAAATTTTTTCCCTTCAAGTACTTATCCAATTCCCTTTTGAAAGCCACGATTGAATCTGCCTCCATCCCCCCCCTCAGGCAGTGCATTCCAGATCCTAACCACTCGCTGTTCCTCATGTTGCCTTTGGTTCTTTTTGCCCATCAGCTTAAACCGATGTCCTCTGGTATTTGACCCCTCTGCCAACAGGAACAGTTTCTGGCAGCAAATTCTGGCTCATTATGTGAGCTCTGTTTCATAGGCTGTTCCCCGGCCGTCATTGTAAAACTGTGGCTCTCCCGTTTCCATAGGTCTCCCCAGAGGAGAGGTTGCACCACCCAAGCGGTAGCATTGAGGCTGGTCTCTAACAACACTCTCCATCACCAGCTCCAAACACACAAGTACGTACACCCTTGGGAGATTCTGGTAGGGAGCGGAAAGCTAGATTCACTGAGTGTAGCACAGAGCACCAGATGTCAGGCTTGGCTCAGTGGGTAGCACTCTCGCCACTGAGGCAGGTGGTCCTGGGTTCATAGACCCATTCCACAGGTTTGAGCACATAATCCAGGCTGACACACCCAGTGCAGTACTGAGGGAGTGCTTTGCTGTCGGAGGTGCCGTCTTTTAGATGAGACACTAAACCTGTCTGCTCTCACAGGTGGATGTAAAAGATCCCATGGCACTATTTTCAAGAAAAGCAGCGGAGTTCTCCCCAGTGTCCTGGCCAATATTTATCCCTCAACCAACATCACTAAAATTGATTATCTGATCATTATCACATTACTGTTGGTGGGACCTTGCTGTGTGCAAATTGGCTGCCGCATTTCCTACATTACAACAGTGATTACAGTTCAGAAGTACTTCATTGGCTTTAAAGCGCTTTGGGACATCCTGAGGTCATGAAAGGCGCTATATAAATGCAAGTTCTTTCTTTAAATATAGTGTAGAATATCCACATAGTAACAGATGGATTTGTAATGGAGACTAGAATTGCCTTCTCCCCTCTGTGACAGGAGCACCAGCAGCAGAGTGATCACAAGCTGTTGTGTGTGAATTCAAACCGAGTCTGATGACAGGGAGCGACAGTAAATCCATACTTGATTCCAGAGCCTGAACTGACTGAAATATGACTGGACTAAGGTAGCATCATGTCAAATCACACAATAAGTGATCACAAGGAGCAGTGTGTAAGCTCACACTCGGATTGGTCACAGGGAACAGTGTGTGAACTCACACCCAGGCTGGTCACAGGGAACAGTGTGTGAACTCACACCCAGGCTGGTCACAGGGAGCAGTGTGTGAGATAACACTCAGGGTAGTCGCAGGGAAGAATGCCTGAGCACACACTCAGGCTGGTCGTAGGGAGCATTGTGTGAATTCACACTCGGAGTGGTGACAGGGAGCAGTGTGTGAACTAAGATTCGGTTTGGTCACAGGAAGCTGTATGTGAACTCACACTCGAGCTGGTCACAGGGAGCAGTGTTTGAGCTCACACTCAGGGTGGTCACAGTAAACTGATCAAAGGGAGCATTGTGTGTATTAACTCACACATGGAGCTGTCACAGGGAGCAGTGTGTAAGCTCACTCTCAGATTGTTCACAGGGAATAGTGTGTGAACTCGGCTGTAATTGAGCTCATACTCAAACTGGACACTGTGAACAGTCCGTGAGCTCACACCCGGGCTGGACACAGGTAGTAGTGTGTGAACTCACACTCAGGGTACTCACAGGAGCGATGTGTGTGCTCACACTCAGGGTGGTCACTTGGAGATGTTTGTGAGCTCATGCTCAGTGTGGTCACAGGGATCTGTGTGTGAGATCGCACTCGGGCTGGTCACAGGGAGCAGTCAGTGAGCTCACACTCGGTCTGATCACAGGGAGCAGTCAGTGAGCTCACACTCGGTCTGATCACAGGGAGCAGTCTGTGAGCTCACACTCGGGCTGGTCACAGGGAGCAGTCTGTGAGCTCACACTCGGGCTGGTCACAGGGAGCAGTCTGTGAGCTCACACTCGGTCTGATCACAGGGAGCAGTCAGTGAGCTCACACTCGGTCTGATCACAGGGAGCAGTCAGTGAGCTCACACTCGGTCTGATCACAGGGAGCAGTCTGTGAGCTCACACTCGGGCTGGTCACAGGGAGCAGTCTGTGAGCTCACACTCGGGCTGGTCACAGGGAGCAGTCTGTGAGCTCACACTCGGTCTGATCACAGGGAGCAGTCAGTGAGCTCACACTCGGTCTGATCACAGGGAGCAGTCTGTGAGCTCACACTCGGGCTGGTCACAGGGAGCAGTCCGTGAGCTCACACTCGGGCTGGTCACAGGGAGCAGTCTGTGAGTGCACACTCGGGCTGGTCACGGGGAGCTGTGTCTGAACTCATGCTCATGGTGATTGCCGGGAACAGTGTGTAAACTCACAATCTCGGTGGTCAAAGCAGTGTGAAGTCGCACTCAGACTGGTCAAAGGGAGCATTGTGTGAATTCACACTCAGGCTGGTCACAGGGAAGTGTGTGTGAACTCATGCTTAGGGTGGTCACAGGGAGCAGTGCGTGAGATGACACTCAGTCTGGTCACAGGGAGCAGTGTTTGAACTAACAGTCAGGTTGGTGACAGGGTGCAGTAAGTGAATTCACACACAGGGTAGTTGCAGGGAGCAGTGTGGGTGCTCACACTCAGGCTGGTCACAGGGGTGCAGTTTGGGAACTCATACTCAGTGGTCACCAGGACATGTGTGTGTTATCACACTTAGGGTGGTCACAGCGAACAGTGTGTAAACTCAAATTCAGTGTGGTCACAGGGAACAGTGTGTAAACTCAAATTCAGTCTGGTCACAGGGAACAGTGTGTGAACTCACACTCAGGGAGGTCATAGGGAGCTGCGTTTGAGCTCACACTTAGGGAGCTCACAGGGAGCAGCGTGAGAACTCACATTCAGCTGGACACAGGCAACAGTGTGAGAACTCACACTTGGGTTGATCTCAGGGAGCAGTGTGTGAGCTCACACTCAGGTTCATCACTGGGAACAGTGTGTGAACTCACACTCGGGTTGGTTCTAGGGATCAGTATGTGAACACACACTCAGGCTGGTCACAGAGAACAGCGTGTGAACTCACACTCAGGATGATCGCAGGGAGCTGTATATGAGCTCACACTCAAGGTGGACACAGGGAAAAGTGTCTGAGCTCAAACTCAGGCTGGTCACAGGGAACTGTGTGTGACCTCACACTCAAGCCAGTCACAAGGAAATGTGTGTGGGCTCACACTCAGCCTGGTCACAGGGAGCAGTGCATGAACTCACACTCAGGGTACTCAGGGAGCAGTGTGTGTGCTCACACTCACGGTGGCCACAGGGACAATGTTGGAACACTCACTCAGGGTGGTCACCGGGCGATGTGTGTGAGCTCACGCTCAGTGTGATCACAGAGAGCTGTTTGTGAGATCACACTCAGCCTGGTCACAGGGAGCTGTGTCTGAACTTATGCTCACGGTGGTCACCGCGAACAGTGTGTAAACTCACACTCAGGATGGCCACAAGGATCACAGTTTGAGCTCACACAAAGGGTGGTCACAGGGAGCAGTGTGTGAACTCACAGTCAGAGTGGTCACAGGGAAGTGTGTATGAACTCACACTCAGGGTGGTCACAGTAAACAATGTATTAGCTCACATGTGGAGCTGTCACAGTGCAGCTGTGTGTGAGCTCATAATCGGGACGGCAAACAGTGTGCAAGCTCACTCTCAGTTTGTTCACTGGGAACAGTGTGTGAACTCACACTCAAGGTGGTTGCAGGGAGCTGTATATGAGCTCACACTCACAGTGATCACAGGGAACAGCGTGTGAGCTCAAACTCAGACTGGTCACAGGGAACCGTGTGTGAGCTCACACTCGTGCTGGACACTGTGAGCTGTGTGTGAGCTCACACTCAGGCTGGTCACAGGGAGCAGTGTGTGTGCTCACACTTAGGATACTCACAGGGAGCAATGTGTGAACTCACACTCGGGCTGGTCACTGGGAAAAGTGTGTGAACTCACATTCGGGCTGGTCACGTGGAATTTTTTGTGCACTTAACATTCAGCTCGATCACACAGAGAGTAATTTAGTTGACGTCAAAGCTGGTTTGGGTCAGATTGCAGCAGACCCAGTGATGTATTGATACAGAGGGGGAGTAATAGCGAGGAGCTCCAGGCCTCATTGAGAATAAGGAGCTCAGTCTATTCGTAGACCGCAAATGGAACAGTGAATCACTCTCACTATCTGTCTTGGTAAATCTCTCTGGGCGTTAACGGCATGACATGTTTATAGACATCAATGGCATTGAGAATGAGGCTCATCGCCTCAGCCCATGTGAGGCTATTTGAACCCAGGTCAGGTGACTCCTAATGACAAGTAGGCCGCTGATATTGATGTCACTGAGAGCCTGTTTCGACCTGATCCAAGTTCGAAGGTATGAGAATGACTCATCCTTCAATAGGAGAGCCTTGTGCAATACGTGTAGCTTTGCCAATTGGCACTTGTACAGGAGAGTGAAGGATATTATGTATCTGATTCCTCCAAACGTAATCACACAAACAGGATACGGTAGCGCAGTGGGCATGTTACTGGACTAGTAATCCAGAGAACATGAGTTCAGAATCCCACCCTGGCAGTATGAGAACTTGAGAATTACTGGTATCAGTAAAAGTGACCATGAAGTTGTTGGATTGTCTTAAAAAACCCAACTAATGTCCTTTAAGGAAGGAAACCTGCCGTCATTACCTGGTCTGGGTCCATATGTGACTCCAGTTCCCACACCTAATGTGGTTGACTCTTATCTGCCCTCTGAAGTGGCAACTCAGTTGTACCAAACCCGCTACCAGTGGTTCAAGAAGAAGGCCCATCACCATTTTCTCAGGGCAACTAGGGATGGGCAATAAATGCCAGCCTTGCCAGCGACGCCCACATCCCGAGAATGAATAAAAAATACCCTCACTGGACATTCTTCATGGGCGGCTTTGGAAAATGTGTGTTGGCAAGCAATTCAACCACAGGGGCATCACGGCTGAGCCTGATCCTGCCCTCACTACAACCTACGCTTTCCAGCAGGAGTTGGCAGATACTGATATGAGTCGGAACCCTCCAACTCAGGGGTGCTGAGGCCAAATGTAGAGCTTTCCCTCTCGATTGCCGCTGAATTTAGTCTGTACCTCTGCTTGTCACTCTTTGTGAGAGAGGAGATGGGTTACAAACAGCAGGTTACAAACATCTCTGCATCTCTGTCCCTCACATTCCTGTGTTAGTGAGAATAAGTGAGTAGGTAGGTTATAAGTATGGCAATAACACATGATTAACACCGATGAAAAATCCATTCGGACCTTCTTGACTCATTCACCCAAAGAAAAGTCTTCCCATCACAGTGTGCAATTGACTCTTGAATGAATCTATGTTTTTCAGCTCCAAGGCACTACCTGGTCTCTTTGTCTTAATTACTCTTTGCAAGAAGGGATTATTCCAATTATCAGTCCTCAATTTACACCTGTGCTCCCTTGTTCACGTTATGGTTTGAAGTAATCCTTTATGTTTTCCCTTTCTATACCATTTGATGCCTTGTCTCATCTTCCACCCTCCAGAAACTTGAGCTCATCCAAAACTCTGCTGCCCGTATCCTAACTCGCACCAAGTCCCGTTCTCCCATCACCCTATGCCCGCTGACCTACATTGGCTCCCGGTACGGCAGCGCCTCGATTTTAAAATTCTCATTCTTGTTTTCAAATCTCTCCATGGTCTCGCCCCATCCTATACAATCATAGAATCACACAGCACAGAAGGAGGCCATTCAGCCCATCGCGCCAGTGCCGCCTCTTTGAAAGGGCTGTCCAATTAGTCGCACTCCCCTGCTTTTTCCCCGCAGCCCTGCAAATTTTTCCTTTTCAAGTATTTATCCAATTCCCATTTGAAAATTACTATTGAATCTGCTTCCACCGCCCTTAGAGGCAGTGCATTCTAGATCATCACAACTCGCTGCCTAAAAACATTTCTCCTCATCTCCCTCCTGGTTCTTTTGCCAATTATCTTAAATCTAGTCCTCTGGTTACCGACCCATTTGCCAAAGGAATCAGTTTTTACCTATTGGATCTATCAAAACCCCTCATAATTTTGAATACCTCTATTATGTCTCCCCTTAACCTTCTCTGCTCTAAGGAGAACAATCCCAGCTTCTCCAATCTCTCCACAGAACTGAAGCCCTTCATCCCTGGTACCATTCTGGTAAATCTACTCTGCACTTTGGCAATACCATCTCAAGAAGACTATGTGCACCTACCTACCTACCACTTTGACCAAGCTTTTAATCACCCCTCCTATTATCTCCTCCTTTCATTGCGCTCCTGTGAAGTGCCTCGGGATGCTATATTGATGCAAGTCGTCGTCGTTAATGAAAGAAATTCAGTTGTTATCATACATGCTGTTGAGTGAGAGGAGCACCGATTGCAGCTCATTCAGTCCGTATTCAGTCACATACCATCTATCTGTTCCCCTGTCGATCTTGCTGTGCAATCTTGGTGCGAGAGCAAAGCGTTTGACTGTTTGGGACGTTTTGCGACGTTAAAGGTGCTGCATCAATGCAAGTTGTTGTTGTTAACATTCCATTGGTGTGATACAGGTCAGGTGACCCTGAGTTAGTCTGGCCTGAATCCAGCAGATGGCGCTGTAGCATCAGTTGTGCACAATCCCAAATATCCTCAGGCTTTCAGATACTGTCGCTTGGAATTTCCGCAGGGGTTCACAGTAGAGCACGTAGTCCAGGTTGACTCTCCCTGTGCCAGTACTGAGGGAGTGCTGCACTGTCGGAGGTGCCCTCTTTCAGATGTGACATTAATCCAAGGCCTGGTCTGCCCTCTCACATGGATGTAAAAGATCCCATGGCACTATTTTGGAGAAGAGCAGGGAAGTTCTCCCAGGTGTCCCAGCCAATATTTATCCCTTAACTGCTGACCACCCAACTTCCCTTCCTGGCCCACATGTTAGCTGATATTGTTAACGGTTCGATCTCCTCAGGTACTGTGTCCCTCTCCTCCAAATCTGCCATCATCACTCCCTCCTCAAAAAAATCACCCTTGACCCCTCTGTCCTTGCAAACTACTGTCCCATCACCAACCTCCCTTTCCTCTCCAAAGTCCTTGAACATGTTGTCGCCTCCCAAATCCGTGTCACCTTCCAAATTGTCTTTGGTCTCCGCCACAAACTCCGTTCCCTAGCTACCGACTCCATCCCTCTTCCCGTTCACTGTCTGAGGCTGAACCAGACCTTTCGCAACCTTGGCATTCCATTTGATCTTAAGATGAGCTTCCGACCACATATCTGCTCCATCACCAAGACTGCCTACTTCCACCTCTGTAATATCGCCCGTCTCCACCTCTGCCTCAGCTCATCTGCTGTTGAAACCATTGCCATGCCTTTGTTACCTCTAGACTTGACTATTCCAATGCTCTTCTGGTCAGCCTCCCATCTTCCACCCTCCAAAACTCTGCTGCCCATATCCTAACTTGCACCAAGTCCTGTTCTCCCATCACACTCGTGCTCGCTGACCTACATTGGCTCCCGGTCCTGCAACGCATCAATTTTAAAATTCTCATCCTTGTTTTCAAATCCCTCCATAGCCTCACCTCACCCCATCTCTGCAACCTCCTCCGGCCCTACAACCGTCTGAGATCTCTGCACTACTTCAATTTTGGCCTCTTTGCACATCCCCGATTTTAATCGCTCCAACATTGGCAACCGTGCATTCAGCTGCCTCGGCCCTACACTCTGGAATTCCCTCCCCAATCCTTTCTACCTCTCTACCTCTCTCTCCTCCTTTAAGGTGCTCCTAAAAACCTCTTTGACCAAGCTTTTGCTCAACTATACTAGTATCTCCTTATGTGGCTCGGTGTCAAATTGTGTTTGATAACGGTCCTTTGAAGCACTTTAGGACGTTTGATTACGTTATAGGCGCTATATAAATGCAAGTTGTTGATCACTAAAACAGATTATCTGGTCATTATCACGCTACTACAGTCTATCTGACTTCCCTTCGGACCCCCCCACCCCCCGCCACATCTTGCTTATTTTTAACCTGTGTTCCCTTCCATTTGAACTCTACGCCACAGTGAGCAACTTGCTTTGGACTGCTTTCCTTGGTTCCCTTCATAATTAGAAAAATCCACTTAAATCATCTCAAACTTTCCTTAACCTGCCCCTGTAACTTTGATTCCTGATTCTCAGAATCATTTTGATTGGTTGACTCCACACTTTCTTTCTCGAGTCCAATAATATCCTTCTTTTGATTTTTAAAAATTTGTTCTCGGGATGTGGGCATCGCTGGCAAAGCCGGCATTTATTGCCCATCCCTAATTGCACTGAGAAGGTGGTAGGCCTTCTCTTTAAATGCAGGTAGTGGGTTTGATACAACTGAGGGGCTTGCTAGGCCACATCAGACGGCAGTTGAGTCAACTGTAGGCCCAGACCGGGTAAGGACAGCAGTTTCTTTCCATAAAGGACATTAGTGAACCAGTTGGGTTTTTATGACAATCCGACAGCTTCATGGTCACTTTTGCTGATACCAGCTTTTTACTTCCAGAATTTTTTGAATTGAATTCAAATTCTCAAACTGCCATGGCGGGATTTTACATAGAATTTACAGCACAGAAACAGGCCATTCGGCCCAACTGGTCTATGCCGGTATTTATGCTCCACACGAACCTCCTCCCACCCCTCTTCATCTGACCCTATCAGCATATCCTTCTATTCTTTTCTCCCTCATATGTTTATCTAGCTTCCTCTTAAATGCATCTATGTTATTCGCCTCAACTACTCCTTGTAGTTGCAAGTTCCACATTCTGGGTAAAGAAGTTTCTCCTGAATTCCCTATTGGATTTATTAGTGACTAGTCCCTAGTTTTGGTCACCCCCACAAGTGGAAACATCGTCTCTACATCTACCGTAAAAAACCCTTTCATAATTTTAAAGACCTCTATCAGGTCATCCCTCAGCTTTCTCTTTTCTAGAGCCTCTTCACAATCTTTCTCTGATAGTTATAACCTCTCAGTTTTGGTATCATTCTTGTAAATCTTTTTTGCACCTTCTCCAATGCCTCTATGTCCTTTTTGTAATATGGAGACCAGAACTGTGCACAATACTCCAAGTGTGATCTAACCAAGGTTCTATACAAGTTTAACATAACTTCTTTGCTTTTCAATTCTATCCCTCTAGAAATGAACCCCAGTGGCTTGTTTGCTTTTTTATTGGCCTTATTGACCTGCGTCGCTACTTTTAGAGATTTATGTATCTGTACCCCCCGCCCCCCCATCCCTTTGTTCCTCTACCCCAATTAGACTTTAAATAGATTTCAACTCACATTCTCTGGATTATTAATCCAGGACTCTGAATTACTAGTCCAGTAACATAACCACTAAACTACCGTCCCCATGCATTAGGTAGGCAGTCCCACACACCACCCCAGGGGGAACCTGGCCAGCACCTTACGCAGCGACAACACAACCTATTTAGATTTGCGTTTCAAAGCTCAATATCCTTAAAGTGCCGTATCCCACCCCCTTTTAACAGATGTGAAGCGGGAAGGTATTGGATGGAGACTGGCTGAGAGGAGATCGCCTCACCTGCTGCGCCCATCTTTTCCGTTTGCCACATGCCCTGTGCCCGTCTGACCCAGCAAACTGACAATCGCTATAACAGCTGCTACCTCCGGCACTCTTTCTCGCTGGTTATTGAGGCAAATCTTCTGATCAGATTAATGCCGACGCATTTGGGAATTGTTTATGTTGCTGTTGTTCCTCCTGAGAAAGCTGATATAAGTGAGCGCTGAATAATTGAAATCTTCCAACAGACTGTTTGCAGCGAGCCCGTCCCTGAAGGTAGTCAGCCAGTCATTGTTATGATGCTCAGACATTATTTTTTTGTAACACAATCTCACTCCATTCAGTTGCCGGTTGGAAGCGCTGGGAATTCTCAGCCTCCGAGGTCAACAACAACAACTTGCGATTATATAGCCGGAAAATGCTTGAAATACTCAGGTCAGGCAGCATCCGAGGCCAGAGAAACAGAGTTAACTGTTTCAGTTCTGACGAAAGGTCATCGAGCTGAAACCTTAAGTGTTTCTCCACAGATGCTGCCCGACCTGCTGAGTATTTCCAGCATCCGCAGTGTTTGGTTTGTGTTTTTGTGTTCATATAGCTTTGAGCTCATCTTATATTGAATCCATCCAGCTAACAGAAAGAAAGAGAGAGGATCTTCATCCTGTCCAGTCTGAGCTGGATTTGAAGCCAGAGCTGAAAAGGGCCAGTGTCAAAATCCATGCAGCCTTGGTCATCCAATTATTATGATTGTTTCTCAGTCATCATTAAGATCAAAATGTTGAAAACAAATCACAAAAGTTCACCTGCAGCATATAATATGGACTTTCTTGGCCATTTAACTGTGAAACATCAGTTCACTTGGATGCCCATCTTCATCCTTCATCAGTGTGAGCCGTGGCTCAGTTGGTAGTGCTCTCATCTGAGTTTAAGTCCCACTCCAGAGACTTGCACACTTAATGCAGACTGACACTTCAGTGCAGTACTGAGGGTGTGCTGCACTGTCAAAGATGCTGTCTTTCGGATGAGACGTTAATCCGAGGCCCCATCTTTCCTCACAGGTGGACGTAAAAGATCCCACGGCACTATTTTGAAGAGGAGCAGGGGAGTTCTCCCCAGTGTCCTGGCCAATATTGATCCCTCAACCAACATCACTAAAACTCTCCTGATGTCGGGCAAAGGTGCTATATAAATGCAATTTCTTTTTATCTTTTTTGAGCACAGCTTTCATATTGGCAGGAGCTGGGGCTGCCTCAGAACTCTCTAGTTTACCTGTGCGTAAGTGGGGAACGTAAAGCAGATGCAGAGTGCTAAGAGTTTAATGGTCACCAGCATTGAAGAGAAAAAAACACAAGACACAGATATGAGTTTGTTTTGTTAAAATAGAATTTTTATTTAAATGAAATTAGCACTATTGTAAGTATTAATGAGCGACCCCCCACCCCGACGAGCTAGTAACGCTAATTCCTGGGGGAGGCAAAAAACCAAAGCAAAAAACCTGCGGCCAATTTCAGGAAAAACTTTGGGAAATTCCTCCCCGACCCCCAAAGGGCAATCAAGCAAAGCTCCAGGAGACCATGGTTGCCCATGATGCATTACTAGCACACTTAATTTAAACCTGCCGCCCGATAATATGCCGCCAAAGAGCAATCAAAATCAAACATAAGTAACGCAAATAATGTCACTAAGGGCAGGACAAGCCTACACTGTAAGAAGTGTAGAGACAAGTCTGGACTGTAAGTAAGCAGGATATACAGTGTAGACTTGTCTCGATACTTCCTAGTGTCTAGACTTGTCTCTACACTTCTTACAGTGTAATTAAAAAGTATAGACAAGTCTACAGTGTAAGAAGCGTAGAGACAGTAAGTAAGAAGTATAGAGACAAGCCTACACTGTAAGAAGTGTAGAGACAAGTCTGGACTGTAAGTAAGCAGGTTACAGTCTAGACTTGTCTCTACACTTCTTACAATGTAGCCTAGGCACTATTTTGAAGAGGAACAGGGGAGTTTTCCTGGTGTCCTGGCCAATATTTATCCCTCAACCAACATCACTAAAACAGATTATCTAGTCATTATCTCATTGCTGTTTGTGGACCTTGCTAAGCGGAAATTGGTTGCCATGTTTCCCTACGTTACAAAGATACTAAAAATGAATAAAGCAAGTCTATACAGGAAGTAAGAAGTAGAAAGGTAGAGACAAGCCTACACAATAAATACTTCAGTTATATCCTATGTCTTTTCAAAGTTAAGAGACATAGACCTCTTAGAACAGAGAGTTAGGCCTCTTAACTTCGAAAAGACATCATTGTCTGGATGAATGTGGGCATTATGACTATTATTATCACTAGCACAAGTATTTTTTTACATTCCAGTTTAGGATTGTTAAGTCAAGCTGTAGAATAAAAAAATAAAATAAAAAAAAAATTAATAAAATAAAAAATGGGCAATATGTGCCGTATAAAGCAATAGTCTGCACTGCATGCAGTTAGTTTCCATTTTCCGTTACCATCTTGAGATTATTCAGCTGATTCGGACGCTAATGCTCCCTGAAACCAGATCAAAGAGATGTGATTTAGAAACAATATATTACACTCAGTGGAATCCCACCACAATACAAAACTAGTCACTAACTTTTTGCAAAATCTCTAATGCCAAACAATGATTTTGCTGAAAGACATACTTCGCAATGATACAGAATGCTGCAAGGAGGTGCCCAGCATAGTTACCAAGTCTAGGCCTAGGCTCCCTGGCGGGAGAGCATCCTATAGACTGGCATGTAGGCGGCAATTTTAACCCGCCAGGATGAGCAGGAGTGGGGCGGGCAGGGTTAAAATTTCAAAAATCGGAAACCCGACCCCAACCCGCCCGTTCAATTAGGCAGGACCTCTGGGTTACCCACATTTCCAGGTTTCCCGGCCGCTACACAGAACTTGATCCCGCAAAGGGGGTCTTGACAGGGTGGCATTGTTGTTGCTTTTGTATCTTCATACTCTTCCCTTGTAGAACAGTGTGAAGTAGTGAAATGATTCGCAGACTGACGCAACAGGAACACCTAATTACCCTAAAGGGGGTCACATTTCAGCCTAACCCGCCCGGCCGATTGAAATCAATGGAAGGTAAAAAATCAGATAGGGTGTAAGAACTTGATGTAACCTGCAAATTATATAATCTGTATTGTGCACGTTTGGAATGTGATATGACAACTGTATTGTATGTATTGCTGCAAATTTTATGAATAAAGTATATTTTTTGAAAATAAAATCAGCTTTCCGCTGGGCTGGTTCAGTTAAAATCACCCCCCAAAAACCCCTAATTCCATGTAATGCAAAAGGAATGTCCTATTTGGTCAGGTCAATCTAGTGCCAAGAGTGAGATAATGGCAGCAACTTTCCTTGAAGCCGCCCCCACTCCGCTCCGCCGTAAATGGGGTTTTCCGGCGAAGTTACGGCTCCCAAGGAAGTTCACCCCTAAGATCAGAACCGAGAAATGGTAAAGATCAAACGGCCGAGAAAAGTAGCATGGTGATTGGGGGGAGCCCGCAAGCTAGTCGAGTGAGAATCGGAAAGATGTAAACGTGACAGGAAGCCAACTATTTCAAACAGTGCTGATTCACAGGTGCAGGAGGAGGAGAAGAACAGTGGTCACCTTTAACAATTAGCTCCCTCCTGGGTGAGTGATACACGACAGTCCAACAGCAGCACGCATTTGGGATTCCAGCAACCGTTTTCATAAAAGATTAATGAGAAAAGAAAAATGGGTTAATGGCAGTTGAATCAAATGCATTACAAAGATTGCTGGTTATTATCCTTAGTGCTTCACTTATTTCTTCCACCACATGCCATAGACACACACACAATATCCAGACACTGTCACCTTACAGAACCTCTATGCAATGATGTTAGGACGACCTCTCTTGATCCAAAAGGTTCTTGTTAACTTTACCCAGAAGCATTACAAAAGCTGCCTCACAAAAGCCTTAGAAAAGATCAGTCTTAGCTGCGTCTGAATGACTCCCTGCAACAACTTGCAGCACACATTCACCCTCCAACCCCTATTGAGTGACGCGTTTGTTTCGGTCGCGATGCGACAGCGACATTCTTCCAACCAAGATGGGCAGTGAAAAGGAGCCTCACTCTGATAGCACCCCAGCTTTGTTGTCATGCGAGAAGCCTTCTTACACTGCTATCACGCTCAGGGCCCCCTCTGAGTTGGCGAAGCCGTTGGTTATCAGCAGACGCAGTGGGACCAAGGCCTATCGCAGACATGGTCGGAACCCCTAAAGTGTCCACGGACCAAGTCCAAGGCAGGATCCCATCCGTGGGTACGGAGCCAGTGGGGTTCGGGCATCCCCGATTAGGGAATAGCAGACAAGCGATCGGAAAAGGTCTCTCCCTGTGACACCCTCACCCCTTTTTCTCCTTAAAACCTTTATTTTATTTCCCCCAGGGCAAGTCGAGCTGCCCCTTACCACCTTTTCTTCGTCCACCTGGCATGACGCTTGCTGTGCGGTTAAAGGGGCGCAGAAGCCGGCTCTCTGACTTCTGACTCCCTCACCCATCAAGGGTCAGAGACTATCCAAGTGTGACTACCCCCCTTTTACCATTGTCCTTCCCCTCTCCCTCCCCCCAAGATGGGGAGGTGCCTCTGCCTCCGCTTGGCACCCCACATCCTCCCTCTCTGATTTTCATAGCAGGTACACCAGACACCCTTGGGGGAAACCCTTGTACCTGGTGTCTCTGCAATGAAAATAAGGGGCTGGGGTGTCATGGAGGGAGGCCCTATCTGGTCGTCAGCTTGCTGCTCCCCAGTCGAGGATGCCTGGACCCTATTGCCTCCGTATCCACAGGTAGAACCCTACCATGGGCTTGCTGGGTGGACACCTTAAGGGGTGGAGCGCTCTGATCCGTCCATGTCTGGGATGGCGTTGTCCAAGATCTCACCGAAGCCCAACACCTCCGCAAGCTCCAAACGAGTCGGGCAACTGACCACGATGACAGTGCTTGAAGGATCCTCGTGTGACGGCAGGACTGGGGTGCCAATGGAGCAAGACTTAATTCCGCTGCTCTCCTAGCTCAACATGGGAAGGATGTGGCTGCAGTGTGCTGTATGACATGTAATCATGTGCACTCCGCTGTATGACATGTAATCATGTGCACTCCGCTGTATGACATGTAATCATGTGCACTCCGCTGTATGACATGTAATCATGTGCACTCCGCTGTATGACACGTAATCGTGCGCACTCCGCTGTATGACACGTAATCGTGCGCACTCCGCTGTATGACACGTAATCATGCGCACTCCGCTGTATGACACGTAATCGTGCGCACTCCACTGTATGACACGTAATCGTGCGCACTCCGTTGTATGACACGTAATCATGTGCACTCCGCTGTATGACACGTAATCGTGCGCACTCCGCTGTATGACATGTAATCATGTGCACTCCGCTGTATGACACGTAATCGTGCGCACTCCGCTGTATGACACGTAATCGTGCGCACTCCGCTGTATGACACGTAATCGTGCGCACTCCGCTGTATGACACGTAATCGTGCGCACTCCGCTGTATGACACATAATCGTGCGCACGTGCTGTATGACACATAATCGTGTACATGGTGTTGTATTACATGTAATCATGTGCATGGTGCTGTATTACATGTAATCATGTGCAGGGCACTGTATTACATGTAATCATGTACATGGCACACGTGTGCATGACGCTGTATTACATGTATTTGTGTGCACGGTGCTATATGACACGTAATCAAGTGCACTGCACTGTATTACATGTAATCGTGTGACAATGCACACTGTGCTGTCATATAGCTGTGCACATTGTGTCACAAAGCACATACATTCCTACACATGCCTACATACATTCCACAACTACATAGAGACTTACCTGCCCTTCCACCTACCTGCTTTCTTTTTTACGTTCCAGACTCATCACACTGTCACCTGGTTCAGCTCACTCTTTCACAGGTCAGATGTGACTCCTTACCTTCCTCACTCCTTAGGGTTTAAAACCAAGCATGCTGCCACATCTAATTACAATTGCCTTTTACAAATAAACATCGGTTAAACTTCTTCCTTATATAAACGGCTAGTTTGAAAATATTTACTCACTACATTTTTCCAAGGAGCTACTTTGTAAAAACCTTGTACCTTCGGCTGGGTCGAAGGACCCGCTGAATGGGAACTTCAGGCATTGGGATGGGGGAGGGGAGGGGAGCACGCAGCCATATGATTTCTATCCACTTAACGAATGGGCAGAAAATTGGCTGAGCTCCTCTCTGACAAATGTTCCCCGATTGTATGCCAAGCACACGAACGGGAAAACATTTTTTTTTAAACAATATACTAGTGGCAAACAAGACAAACAAAGGACAAACTTAAACATTAAAGCAATACATAGCTTTGTATCTGCTGCATGACGATCTCATCATTCGTCTCCAGAGAGTCCCCATGACAACAAGCGATCCCAGACCTCTTGACATCTTTACTTTGGAGACCTGCAAAAATAATGAACAACTTAAATCAATGAAACAATGGTATCAGTAAAGATGAAACCAAATGATCTACATATAGAGAGGGAGGGAGGGGAGAGGGAGGGAGGAGGGAGGGAGGGGGGAGAGGGAGGGGGGCGAGGGAGGGAGGGAGGGAGGGAGGGAGGGAGGGACCAAACGAAACCAGGACATCCAGCTTTGGTTGTGGACAATTGCAGTCCTGCTGCTTTTATATGTACCTCGAGGTACAATGACATCATAAAGTAGCAATGTCAAATGCATAACAATGGCTGCCATATTTGGGCATCCCTTCAGCACCATATAAGTCAATGAAGGCCACAACAATCAAGTCATACCTTGAAAACCAGGCTTGGCCAATGGGAGCATTGGTTGAAAAACCTTTGTTGTTGTCAGTGACCATAGCAACAAGTAACATCATCGTGACATCATGCAGCAACTGAAATTTTTTTGGTCTCAAAATTTCAAAAATAATTTTACCAGGCTCCATGGGGAAAGAGGCGGGAGTGTGGGACTAATTGGGTAGCTCTTTCAAAGAGCCAGCACAGGAATGATGAATGTGGAAAAAGCACAATTAACGATCGGACTAATATGAGCTAAAATTACTGTACTACCTAGGAACTAGGCAATACTATAATCACAATGCAATATTGAGTCCATTAATACATCAGGATAATTACAACTGCTTTCTCCCCCATGTTGAAAATAGTCTTCTCCAGTCTAATGACATGTACAGTTCACATAAGAAATATCTTTTAGCTCCTTGAGGTCTCTGCTTAATAAATTACATAGAATTATATAGTCCCCTACGATTACTGCTCCATTATTTTTACATTTTGCCTACAGATTTGCTCCTCTATCTCCTTCTTACTATTTAAGGGTCTATAGTAAACACCCAGCAATGTAACAGCTCCTTTTCTGTTCCTTAATTCTAACCAAAATGATTCAGCCTTTGAACACTCTGGTATATCGTCCCTCTGTAGAACTGTAATATTATCCTCGATCAACACTGCCACTCACTCTCCTGTCTTTTTTTCTTCCCTATCCATCCTGAATACATTGTAGCCAGGAATGTTTAGTTCCCATTCCTGCCCATGTTTAAGGCAGGTCTCCATTTTCGCCACTATCTCATAACCTCGTGGCAACTTGCGCCTGTAGCTTGTGAACCTTATTTGTAACACTCCTCGTATTAACACACAGGCATTCCAATACCATGCTAGTCGGCTTTGCTTTTCTCCTCCATCTAATTCCTGCTCTTCTTACACTATACTTTGTTCTGTTGCTGTTTGTGCCTCATAGTTTTCGATGCACCCTGTCTCTCCTCTCTGCTGCTGCGTCCTGGTGCCCCTCCCCCTACCAAATTAGTTTAAACCCTCCCCCACAGTGCTAGTTAACCTCCCATCGAGGACTTTGGTCCCAGCTCTGTTCTGGTGCCTCCTGCCCCAGAACTGGTCCCAATGCCCCAGGAATCTGAAGCCCTCCATCCTGCACCACTTCTCCAGCCATGCATTCACCTGCACTATCTTCCTGTTTCTGTACTCACTAGCTCATGGCACTGGGAGTAATCCAGAGATTACCGCCATTGAGGTCCTGTTCTTTTAACTTCCTCCCGAGCTCTTGAACCTCTGCCCGTAGGACCTCAACTTTTTTCCTACTTATGTCATTGGTTCCAACATGGACCACGACTTCTGGCTGTTCCCCTTCCCCTCGCAGAATGTTCTACACCCGTTCAGTGATATCCTTTACTCTGGAACCAGGGAGGCAACACACCATTCAGGACTCACGTCTATGATTCCAGAAAGGCCTGTGTATCCCCCTATCAATTTCCCTATAACAACTGCATTTCTACACGTTCTTGTGCTCTCCTGTGCAGCTGAGTCTCCCATGGTGCCGTGGATTTGCTTCTGACTGCACTCCCCTGAGGTGCCAACACCCTCACTGGTGTTCAACACTGAATACTGTATCCTTTTTATAAAATGGAGACCAGAACGGTGCACAGCACTCTAAATGATGCATAACCAAGGTGCAACAACAACCTCTCTGCCTTTCAATTCTATCCCTCTAGAAATGAACCACGGTGCTTTGTTTGCTTTTTTTATGGCCTTATTAACCTGTGTCGCTACTTTTAGTGATTTGTACCCCACTCTTTGCTCCTCTCCCCAATTTAGACTCTTATTATCCAAGCAGTATGTGGCCTCTTTATTCTTCCCACCAAAATGTAACACCTCACACTTATCTATATTGAAATTCATTTGCCAATTATACATCCATTCTGAAAGTTTATTAATGTCTTCCTGTATTTTATGACAGTCTTCCTCAATATTTACTATAACCCCCAATTTGGGGCCATCTGCAAATTTTGAAATTGCACTTTTGAAATTGAGGGTTAAATATTGGCCAGGACACCCCTGCTCTTCTTTGAAATAGTGCAATGGGATCTTTTACATCCATCTGAGAGAGCAGATGGAGCCACGGTTTAATGTCTCATCCAAAAGACAGCACCTCGGATAATGCAGCATTCCCTCACTGTATCAGCCTAGATCATATCTTCAAGACGATGGAGGGGGACTTGAACCTATGACAATTCTGATACTAGAGCTGAGATTGCTACCCACTGAGCCACGGCTGACACTCTAATGTTAATTGTAAACAATTTTACAACACCAAGTTATAGTCCAGCAATTTTATTTTAAATTCACAAGCTTTCGGAGACTTCCTCCTTCCTCAGGTAAATGTTGTTGGTGTTGTAAAATTGTTTACAATTGTCAACCCCAGTCCATCACCGGCATCTCCACTCTAATGTTAAGGTGAGCTGAATGACCTGCTCTTTATTCTATTATTTTCACATGCTTTGGAGTAACCGTTTCCCCAGTAACCACTGCTCATTGTGATCTGAGCATTCCGATTGCTCCATGGGGACAATGTTACTGAAAAATCTTCACCAGTCATTGGTTGCTTATTGGTTACAGTTTGTTGGTCCCTGGTAACCATGTGGCCGTAGCTACAAATTGCATCACAAAGACAGTCAAATCGTCAGAGAGAAGTTTCAACAGATTTTGTTTGAAATCATCAAAACCATTTCCTTGGGTCATAAATTGAGGGTTATGGGTTCACCATTTCCTTCTCATGAGCAATGGAATAGGAGGAAATATAGAAATACATATCTCTAATGGAAATTAAAAAATAAACACAGGGCTTAGAGGGTTGAATTATGAGGACAGATTACATAAACTTGGCTTGTACCCCCTTGAGTATAGGCGATTGAGGGGCATTTAAAATGTTAAAAGGATTCGATTGGGTAGATACTGTGCTATATATGGGCAGCCACATACCAAGGGGGCATGGGTTCGAGAATCAGTGCGACTGTGTTGGGAGAACTTTCTTTGGGCGTGGCTCCCTGTAAGAGATTGGGATCAGAAAGTTTAAAGAAAGAAAGAACTTGCATTTATATAGCGCCTTTCACAACATCCCAAAGCACGTTACAGCTAATTACGTACTTTTGAAGTGTAGTCACTGTTGTAATGTCGGAAACGCAGCAGTGAATTTGCACACAGCAAGGTTCCACAACAGCAATGTGATAATGACCAGATAATCTGTTTTTTAATTATGTTGGTTGAGGGATAAATATTGACCAGAACCCTGCCCTTCTTTGAATATTGCACTGGGATCTTTTACACACACCCAAGAGGGAAGACGGGACCTCAGTTTAACATCTCATCTGAAAGACACTATCTCCAACATTACAGCACTCTACTGAAATATCAGCCTGAATTATGTACTCAAGTTTCTGGAGTGGGACTTGAATCAACAATCTCTTGACTGAGAGGTGATACTGTTACCAACAGAGCCAAGGCTGACACCAAGGCTAAATTTTCTATACATATACAACTATAGGAAATCCTGTATACAAATTTCCCCAGACCACTGTGTATAATCCCCCCACTTCCAAGGAGTGGATGGTCCCGGGATCAAGCTCTCAGGAGCATGCTCAGTTGACTAAAAACAAAATGGCCTGTGTTGGTGTGGAAACGGCAGCAAAATGGAGGATGGAGAGGACACAACAGAAGAGCCTGGGATTATATAAAATGCAAATTGTTCTAAACATTTGATGTGAGATTTATATCCCTACCATTCCCATTATACCTTGCATTCACAATAGTGACCATCCATAGTCTTTACCATTTGCAGGACTGATCCCCTGCTACTGATCTCCTTTAACAAAAAACAATTCTGATGAGAGTTGGGATGTTCCATGCTCAGATTCTCCCAGTCAATAGAAATGAATGCTCCCTTATCTTCAATACTGAGCCTATGGGATAGGCTGACAAGACGGAATAGGAAGGAAGTCAATGGATATAAGAACATAAGAACATAAGAAATTGGAGCAGGAGTAGGCCAATCGGCCCCTCGAGCCTGCTCCGCCATTCAATAAGATCATGGCTGATCTGATCCCAACCACAAATCTAAAGAACACAAGAAGTCGGAGCAGGACCCGGCCACATAGCCCCTGGGCCCTCTCCGCCACCCACAGGGCATTGACCGATCCGAACTCAGCTTCATGTCCAATTTCCTGCCCGCTCCCCATAACCCCTAATTCCCTTTACTTCTATTATTTATATGGACTTCCAGAAGGCATTTGATAAGGTCCCACATAAGAGACTGTTAGCTAAGATAGAAGCCCATGGAATCAAGGGAAAAGTACGGACTTGGTTAAGAAGTTGGCTGAGCGAAAGGCGACAGAGAGTAGGGATCATGGGTAGGTACTCACATTGGCAGGATGTGACTAGTGGAGTCCCCCAGGGATTTGTCTTGGGGCCTCAATTATTCACAATATTTATTAATGACTTAGATGAAGGCATGGAAAGTCTCATATCTAAGTTTGCCGATGACACAAAGATTGGTGGCATTGTAAGCAGTGTAGATGAAAACATAAAATTACAAAGCGATATTAATAGATTAGGTGAATGGGCAAAACTGTGGCAAATGGAATTCAATGTAGACAAATGTGAGGTCATCCACTTTGGATTGAAAAAGGATAGAACAGGGTACTTTCTAAACAGTAAAAAGTTAAAAACAGTGGATGTCCAAAGGGACTTAGGGGTTCAGATACATAGATCATTGAAGTGTCATGAACAGGTGCAGAAAATAATCAAGAAGGCAAATGGAATGCTGGCCTTTATATCTGGAGGACTAGAGTACAAGGGGGCAGAAGTTATGCTGCAGCTATACAAAACCCTGGTTAGACGGCACCTGGAGTACTGTGAGCAGTTCTGGGCACCGTACCTTCGGAAGGACATATTGGCCTTGGAGGGAGTGCAGCGTAGGTTTACTAGAATGATACCCGGACTTCAAGGGTTAAGTTACGAGGAGAGATTACACAAATAGGGGTTGTATTCTCTCGAGTTTAGAAGGTTAAGGGGTGATCTGATCGAAGTTTATAAGATATTAAGTGGAACAGATAGGGTGGATAGAGAGAAACTATTTCTGCTGGTTGGGGATTTTAGGAGCAGGGGGCACAGTCTAAAAATTAGAGCCAGACCTTTCAGGAGCGAGATTAGAAAACATTTCTACACACAAAGGGTTGTAGAAGTTTGGAACTCTCTTCTGCAAACGGCAATTGATACTAGCTCAATTGCTAAATTTAAATCTGAGATAGATAGCTTTTTGGCAAGCAAAGGTATTAAGGGATATGGGCCAAAGGCAGGTATATGGAGTTAGATCACAGATCAGCCACGATCTTATCAAATGGCGGAGCAGGCACGAGGGGCTGAATGGCCTACTCCTGTTCCTATGTTCCTATGTACCTCAGACAAGACTCTTCGAGCGGTTATGTCACTTGCATCCTGGCCCCACTAAATTATTCTTTTTTATTTACCCTAGAAGGACCTCCTCCTCTGGTCTGACAGCTTCTACTGAGTGGAGCATCTATGCCCAGTAGGCAGTAAAAATGGCTTTGTGCTCGTATTTATAGAGGAGACCGATTAGCATAAAGCCATGAGGCTCCCACCCGAGTCAGGCGGGTGACTCAGACGCCCAACTTTAAAAATAGCCACAGGGCAGAAAAGGAGCGGTAAGTGGACCCTCTTACTACTCCCATAACACCCCACTTCCATCAGCATGGAGAGAGTTAAAATCCCCACTTATCTATTGTTTGCTCCACTTTCCATGATGAATTTACAGGATGGACTTAAGATGCAAATACTTCTGATTATTCTTCTCTCCTCTCTCCCTTCCTCTTATTTATTGATGATAAAAGATGTTATCTCCCCTTCCCCCCTTTACAGTCAGACAACACAGAAGGATTCTGTGATTCTAAGGTGGCCATTTGGCCCATCATGCCTGTACCAGCATTTTGAAAGAGCTGTCCAAATAGTCCCATACCCCCTCCCATTCCTCATAGGCCTGCAAATTTATCCTTTTCAAGAATTTATCCAATTCCCTTTTGAAAGTCACTATTGAATCTGCTCCACCACCCTTTCAGGCAGTGCATTCCAGATCGTAACAATTTGCTGCATATTGAGGGATAAATATTGGCCAGGACAACCCCTGCTCTCCTTTGAAATAGTGCTATGGGATCTTTTACATCCATCTGAGAGAGCAGATGGAGCCACGGTTTAATGTCTCATCCAAAAGACAGCACCTCTGATAATGCAGCATTCCCTCACTGTATCAGCCAAGATCATATCTTCAAGACTATGGAGGGGGACTTGAACCTATGACAATTTGCACACGAGAGCTGAGATTGCTACCCACTGAGCCACGGCTGACACTCTAATGTTAAGGTGAGCTGAATGACCTGCTCTTTATTCTATTATTTTCACATGCTTTGGAGTAACCGTTTCCCCGGTAACCACTGCTCATTGTGATCTGAGCATTCCGATTGCTCCATGGGGACAATGTTACTGAAAAATCTTCACCAGTCATTGGTTGCTTATTGGTTACAGTTTGTTGGTCCCTGGTAACCATGTGGCCGTAGCTACAAATTGCATCACAAAGACAGTCAAATCGTCAGAGAGAAGTTTCAACAGATTTTGTTTGAAATCATCAAAAATATTTCCTTGGGTCATAAATTGAGGGTTATGGGTTCACCATTTCCTTCTCATGAGCAATGGAATAGGAGGAAATATAGAAATACATATCTCTAATGGAAATTAAAAAATAAACACAGGGCATAGAGGGTTGAATTATGAGGACAGATTGCATAAATTTGGCTTGTACCCCCTTGAGTATAGGTGATTGAGGGGCATTTAAAATGTTAAAAGGATTCGATTGAGTAGATACTGTGCTATATATGGGCAGCCACATACCAAGGGGGCATGGGTTCGAGAATCAGTGCGACTGTGTTGGGAGAACTTTCTTTGGGCGTGGCTCCCTGTAAGAGATTGGGATCAGTAAGTTTAAAGAAAGAAAGAACTTGCATTTATATAGCGCCTTTCACAACACGTTACAGCTAATTATGTACTTTTGAAGTGCAGTCACTGTTGTAATGTAGGAAACGCGGCAGTGAATTTGCACACAGCAAGGTTCCACAAACAGCAATGTGATAATGACCAGGTAATCTGTTTTTTAATTATGTTGGTTGAGGGATAAATATTGACCAAAACACTTGGAGAACTCCCCTGCTCTATCTTTGAATATTGCACTGGGATCCTTAACACACACTCAAGAGGGCAGATGGGACCTCAGTTTAACATCTCATCTGAAAGACAGCATCTCCAACAGTACAGCACTCCACTGAAATATCAACCTGAATTATGTGCTCAAGTCTCTGGAGTGTAAACTTGAACCAACAACCTCTTGACTGAGAGGTGAGACTGTTACCAACAGAGCCAAGGATGACACCAAGGCTAAATTTTCTATACATATACAACTATAGGAAATCCTGTATACAAATTTCCCCAGACCACTGTGTATAATCCCCCGACTTCCAAGGAGTGGACTGCTCCCGGGATCAATCTCTCAGGAGCATGCTCAGTTGACTAAAAACAAAATGGCCTGTGTTTGGTGTGGAAACGGCGGTAAAATGGAGGATGGAGAGGACACAACAGAAGAGCCTGGGATTATATAAAATGCAAATTGTTCCAAACGTTTGATGTGAGATTTATATCCCTACCATTCCCATTATACCTTGCATTCACAATAGTGACCATCCATTGTCTTTACCATTTGCAGGACTGATCCCCTGCTACTGATCTCCTTTAACAAAAAACAATTCTGATGAGAGTTGGGATGTTCCATGCTCAGATTCTCCCAGTCAATAGAAATGAATGCTCCCTTATCTTCAATGCTGAGCCCATGGGATAGGCTGACAAGACGGAATAGGGAGGAAGACAAGACTCTTCGAGCGGTTATGTCACTTGCATCCTGGCCCCACAAAATTATTCTTTTTTATTTACCCTAGAAGGACCTCCTCTTCTCATCTGACAGCTTCTACTGAGTGGAGCATCTATGCCCAGTAGGCAGTAAAAATGGCTTTGTGCTCGTACTTATAGAGGAGACCGATTAGCATAAAGCCATGAGGCTCCCACCCGAGTCAGGCGGGTGATTCAGACGCCCAACTTTAAAAATAGCCACAGGGCAGAAAAGGAGCGGTAAGTGGACCCTCTTACTACTCCCATAACACCCCACTTCCATCAGCATGGAGAGAGTTAAAATCCCCACTTATCTATTGTTTGCTCCACTTTCCATGATGAATTTACAGGATGGACTTAAGATGCAAATACATTTGATTATTCTTCTCTCCTCTCTCCCTTCCTCTTATTTATTGATGATAAAAGATGTTTTCTCCCCTCCCCCCCTTTACAGAGTCATACAACACAGAAGGATTCTGTGATTCTAAGGAGGCCATTCGGCCCATCATGCCTGTACTGGCACTTTGAAAGAGCTTTCCAAATAGTGCCATACCCCCTCCCATTCCTCATAGGCCTGCAAATTTATCCTTTTCAAGAATTTATCCAATTCCCTTTTGAAAGTCACTATTGAATCTGCTCCACCACCCTTTCAGGCAGTGCATTCCAGATCGTAACAATTTGCTGCATATTGAGGGATAAATATTGGCCAGGACAACCCCTGCTCTCCTTTGAAATAGTGCTATGGGATCTTTTACATCCATCTGAGAGAGCAGATGGAGCCACGGTTTAATGTCTCATCCAAAAGACAGCACCTCTGATAATGCAGCATTCCCTCACTGTATCAGCCAAGATCATATCTTCAAGACTATGGAGGGGGACTTGAACCTATGACAATTTGCACACGAGAGCTGAGATTGCTACCCACTGAGCCACGGCTGACACTCTAATGTTAAGGTGAGCTGAATGACCTGCTCTTTATTCTATTATTTTCACATGCTTTGGAGTAACCGTTTCCCCGGTAACCACTGCTCATTGTGATCTGAGCATTCCGATTGCTCCATGGGGACAATGTTACTGAAAAATCTTCACCAGTCATTGGTTGCTTATTGGTTACAGTTTGTTGGTCCCTGGTAACCATGTGGCCGTAGCTACAAATTGCATCACAAAGACAGTCAAATCGTCAGAGAGAAGTTTCAACAGATTTTGTTTGAAATCATCAAAAATATTTCCTTGGGTCATAAATTGAGGGTTATGGGTTCACCATTTCCTTCTCATGAGCAATGGAATAGGAGGAAATATAGAAATACATATCTCTAATGGAAATTAAAAAATAAACACAGGGCATAGAGGGTTGAATTATGAGGACAGATTGCATAAATTTGGCTTGTACCCCCTTGAGTATAGGTGATTGAGGGGCATTTAAAATGTTAAAAGGATTCGATTGAGTAGATACTGTGCTATATATGGGCAGCCACATACCAAGGGGGCATGGGTTCGAGAATCAGTGCGACTGTGTTGGGAGAACTTTCTTTGGGCGTGGCTCCCTGTAAGAGATTGGGATCAGTAAGTTTAAAGAAAGAAAGAACTTGCATTTATATAGCGCCTTTCACAACACGTTACAGCTAATTATGTACTTTTGAAGTGCAGTCACTGTTGTAATGTAGGAAACGCGGCAGTGAATTTGCACACAGCAAGGTTCCACAAACAGCAATGTGATAATGACCAGGTAATCTGTTTTTTAATTATGTTGGTTGAGGGATAAATATTGACCAAAACACTTGGAGAACTCCCCTGCTCTATCTTTGAATATTGCACTGGGATCCTTAACACACACTCAAGAGGGCAGATGGGACCTCAGTTTAACATCTCATCTGAAAGACAGCATCTCCAACAGTACAGCACTCCACTGAAATATCAACCTGATTTATGTGCTCAAGTCTCTGGAGTGTAAACTTGAACCAACAACCTCTTGACTGAGAGGTGAGACTGTTACCAACAGAGCCAAGGATGACACCAAGGCTAAATTTTCTATACATATACAACTATAGGAAATCCTGTATACAAATTTCCCCAGACCACTGTGTATAATCCCCCGACTTCCAAGGAGTGGACTGCTCCCGGGATCAATCTCTCAGGAGCATGCTCAGTTGACTAAAAACAAAATGGCCTGTGTTTGGTGTGGAAACGGCGGTAAAATGGAGGATGGAGAGGACACAACAGAAGAGCCTGGGATTATATAAAATGCAAATTGTTCCAAACGTTTGATGTGAGATTTATATCCCTACCATTCCCATTATACCTTGCATTCACAATAGTGACCATCCATTGTCTTTACCATTTGCAGGACTGATCCCCTGCTACTGATCTCCTTTAACAAAAAACAATTCTGATGAGAGTTGGGATGTTCCATGCTCAGATTCTCCCAGTCAATAGAAATGAATGCTCCCTTATCTTCAATGCTGAGCCCATGGGATAGGCTGACAAGACGGAATAGGGAGGAAGACAAGACTCTTCGAGCGGTTATGTCACTTGCATCCTGGCCCCACAAAATTATTCTTTTTTATTTACCCTAGAAGGACCTCCTCTTCTCATCTGACAGCTTCTACTGAGTGGAGCATCTATGCCCAGTAGGCAGTAAAAATGGCTTTGTGCTCGTACTTATAGAGGAGACCGATTAGCATAAAGCCATGAGGCTCCCACCCGAGTCAGGCGGGTGATTCAGACGCCCAACTTTAAAAATAGCCACAGGGCAGAAAAGGAGCGGTAAGTGGACCCTCTTACTACTCCCATAACACCCCACTTCCATCAGCATGGAGAGAGTTAAAATCCCCACTTATCTATTGTTTGCTCCACTTTCCATGATGAATTTACAGGATGGACTTAAGATGCAAATACATTTGATTATTCTTCTCTCCTCTCTCCCTTCCTCTTATTTATTGATGATAAAAGATGTTTTCTCCCCTCCCCCCCTTTACAGAGTCATACAACACAGAAGGATTCTGTGATTCTAAGGAGGCCATTCGGCCCATCATGCCTGTACTGGCACTTTGAAAGAGCTTTCCAAATAGTGCCATACCCCCTCCCTTTCCTCATAGACCTGCAAATTTTTCCTTTTCAAGAATTTATCCAATTCCCTTTTGAAAGTCACTATTGAATCTGCTTCCACCACCCTTTCAGGCAGTGCATTCCAGATCGTAACAATTTGCTGCATACTGAGGGATAAATATTGGCCAGGACAACCCCTGCTCTCCTTTGAAATAGTGCTATGGGATCTTTTACATCCATCTGAGAGAGCAGATGGAGCCTCGGTTCAATGTCTCATCCAAAAGACAGCACCTCGGATAATGCAGCATTCCCTCACTGTATCAGCCTAGATCATATTTTCAAGTCTCTGGAGTGGGACTTGAACCTAGATAGTCAAAATCTTTTCCCAAAGGTAGGGGAGTCTATAACGAGGGGGCATCGATTTAAGGTGAGAAGGGAGAGATACAAAAGGGTCCAGAGGGGCAATTTTTTCACTCAAAGGGTGGTGAGTGTCTGGAACGATCTGCCAGAGGCAGTAGTAGAGGCGGGTACAATTTTGTCTTTTAAAAAGCATTTGGACAGTTACATGGGTAAGATGGGTATAGAGGGATATGGGCCAAGTGCAGGCAATTGGGACTAGCTTAGTGGTATAAACTGGGCGACATGGACATGTTGGGCCGAAGGGCCTGTTTCCATGTTGTAAACTTCTATGATTCTATGACAATTCTGGCACGAGAGCTGAGATTGCTACCCACTGAGCCACGGCTGACACTCTAATGTTAAGGTGAGCTGAATGACCTGCTCTTTATTCTATTATTTTCACATGCTTTGGAGTAACCGTTTCCCCGGTAACCACTGCTCATTGTGATCTGAGCATTCCGATTGCTCCATGGGGACAATGTTACTGAAAAATCTTCACCAGTCATTGGTTGCTTATTGGTTACAGTTTGTTGGTCCCTGGTAACCATGTGGCCGTAGCTACAAATTGCATCACAAAGACAGTCAAATCGTCAGAGAGAAGTTTCAACAGATTTTGCTTGAAATCATCAAAAATATTTCCTTGGGTCATAAATTGAGGGTTATGGGTTCACCATTTCCTTCTCATGAGCAATGGAATAGGAGGAAATATAGAAATACATATCTCTAATGGAAATTAAAAAATAAACACAGGGCTTAGAGGGTTGAATTATGAGGACAGATTGCATAAACTTGGCTTGTCACCCCCTTGAGTATAGGCGATTGAGGGGTATTTAAAATGTTAAAAGGATTCGATTGAGTAGATACTGTGCTATATATGGGCAGCCACATACCAAGGGGGCATGGGTTCGAGAATCAGTGCGACTGTGTTGGGAGAACTTTCTTTGGGCGTGGCTCCCTGTAAGAGATTGGGATCAGAAAGTTTAAAGAAAGAAAGAACTTGCATTTATATAGCGCCTTTCACAACATCCCAAAGCACTTTAAAGCCAATTATATATTTTTGAAGTGTAGTCACTGTTGTAATGTCGGAAACGCGGCAGTGAATTTGCAATCAGCAAGGTTCCACAAACAGCAACGTGATAATGACCAGATAATCTGTTTTTTAATTATGTTGGTTGAGGGATAAATATTAACCAGAACACTTGGAGAACTCCCCTGCCCTTCTTTGAATATTGCACTGGGATCTTTTACACACACCCAAGAGGGCAGACGGGACCTCAGTTTAACATCTCATCTGAAAGACACTATCTCCAACAGTACAGCACTCCACTGAAATATCAACCTGATTTATGTGCTCAAGTCTCTGGAGTGTAGACTTGAACCAACAATCTCTTGACTCAGAGGTGAGACTGTTACCAACAGAGCCAAGGCTGACACCAAGGTTAATTTTTCTCTATATATACAACTATAGGAAATCCTGTATACAAATTTCCCCAGACCGCTGTGTATAATCCCCCCACTTCCAAGGAGTGGACTGCTCCCGGGATCAATCTCTCAGGAGCATGCTCAGTTGACTAAAAACAAAATGGCCTGTGTTTGGTGTGGAAACGGCGGTAAAATGGAGGATGGAGAGGACACAACAGAAGAGCCTGGGATTATATAAAATGCAAATTGTTCTAAACGTTTGATGTGAGATTTATATCCCTACCATTCCCATTATACCTTGCATTCACAACAGTGACCATCCATTGTCTTTACCATTTGCAGGACTGATCCCCTGCTACTGATCTCCTTTAACAAAAAACAATTCTGATGAGAGTTGGGATGTTCCATGCTCAGATTCTCACAGTCAATAGAAATGAATGCTCCCTTATCTTCAATGCTGAGCCCATGGGATAGGCTGACAAGACGGAATAGGGAGGAAGACAAGACTCTTCGAGCGGTTATGTCACTTGCATCCTGGCCCCACAAAATTATTCCTTTATATTTACCCTAGAAGGACCTCCTCCTCTGGTCCGACAGCTTCTACTGAGTGGAGCATCTATGCCCAGTAGGCAGTAAAAATGGCTTTGTGCTCGTATTTATAGAGGAGACCGATTAGCATAAAGCCATGAGGCTCCCACCCGAGTCAGGCGGGTGATTCAGACGCCCAACTTTAAAAATAGCCACAGGGCAGAAAAGGAGCGGTAAGTGGACCCTCTTACTGCTCCCATAACACCCCACTTCCATCAGCATGGAGAGAGTTAAAATCCCCACTTATCTATTGTTTGCTCCACTTTCCATGATGAATTTACAGGATGGACTTAAGATGCAAATACATTTGATTATTCTTCTCTCCTCTCTCCCTTCCTCTCATTTATTGATGATAAAAGATGTTTTCTCCCCTCCCCCCCTTTACAGAGTCATACAACACAGAAGGATTCTGTGATTCTAAGGAGGCCATTCGGCCCATCATGCCTGTACTGGCACTTTGAAAGAGCTGTCCAAATAGTCTCATACCCCCTCCTTTTCCTCATAGGCCTGCAAATTTTTCCTTTTCAAGAATTTATCCAATTCCTTTTTGAAAGTCACTGTTGAATCTGCTTCCACCACCCTTTCAGGCAGTGCATTCGAGATCGTAACAATTCACTGCATATTGAGGGATAAATATTGTTTAGGACACCTTTGAAATAGTGCGATGGGATCTTTTACATCTATCTGAAAGATTGTAAACAATTTTACAACACCAAGTTATAGTCCAGCAATTTTATTTTAAATTCACAAGCTTTCGGAGATTTTCTCCTTCCTCAGGCAAATCTCCTTCCTCAGAAAACATTTGCCTGAGGAAGGAGAAAATCTCCGAAAGCTTGTGAATTTAAAATAAAATTGCTGGACTATAACTTGGTGTTGTAAAATTGTTTACAATTGTCAACCCCAGTCCATCACCGGCATCTCCACATCATGACTACTATCTGAAAGAGCAGATGGAGCCTCGGTTTAATGTCTCATCCAAAAGACAGCACCTCAGATAATGTAGCATTCCCCCACTGTATCAACCTAGATCATATTTTCAAGACTATGGAGTGGAACTTGAACCTATGACAATTCTGGCACCAGAGCTGAGATTGCTACCCACTGAGCCACGGCTGACACTCTAATGTTAAGGTGAGCTGAATGACCTGCTCTTTATTCTATTATTTTCACATGCTTTGGAGTAACCGTTTCCCCGGTAACCACTGCTCATTGTGATCTGAGCATTCCGATTGCTCCATGGGGACAATGTTACTGAAAAATCTTCACCAGTCATTGGTTGCTTATTGGTTACAGTTTGTTGGTCCCTGGTAACCATGTGGCCGTAGCTACAAATTGCATCACAAAGACAGTCAAATCGTCAGAGAGAAGTTTCAACAGATTTTGCTTGAAATCATCAAAACTATTTTCTTGGGTCATAAATTGAGGGTTATGGGTTCACCATTTCCTTCTCATGAGCAATGGAATAGGAGGAAATATAGAAATACATATCTCTAATGGAAATTAAAAAATAAACACAGGGCTTAGAGGGTTGAATTATGAGGACAGATTACATCAACTTGGCTTGTCACCCCCTTGAGTATAGGCGATTGAGGGGTATTTAAAATGTTAAAAGGATTCGATTGGGTAGATACTGTGCTATATATGGGCAGCCACATACCAAGGGGGCATGGATTCGAGAATCAGTGCGACTGTGTTGGGAGAACTTTCTTTGGGCGTGGCTCCCTGTAAGAGATTGGGATCAGAAAGTTTAAAGAAAGAAAGAACTTGCATTTATATAGCGCCTTTCACAACATCCCAAAGCACTTTAAAGCCAATTATATATTTTTGAAGTGTAGTCACTGTTGTAATGTCAGAAACGCGGCAGTGAATTTGCAATCAGCAAGGTTCCACAAACAGCAACGTGATAATGACCAGATAATCTGTTTTTTAATTATGTTGGTTGAGGGATAAATATTAACCAGAACACTTGGAGAACTCCCCTGCCCTTCTTTGAATATTGCACTGGGATCTTTTACACACACCCAAGAGGGCAGACGGGACCTCAGTTTAACATCTCATCTGAAAGACACTATCTCCAACAGTACAGCACTCCACTGAAATATCAACCTGATTTATGTGCTCAAGTCTCTGGAGTGTAGACTTGAACCAACAATCTCTTGACTCAGAGGTGAGACTGTTACCAACAGAGCCAAGGCTGACACCAAGGTTAATTTTTCTCTATATATACAACTATAGGAAATCCTGTATACAAATTTCCCCAGACCGCTGTGTATAATCCCCCCACTTCCAAGGAGTGGACTGCTCCCGGGATCAATCTCTCAGGAGCATGCTCAGTTGACTAAAAACAAAATGGCCTGTGTTTGGTGTGGAAACGGCGGTAAAATGGAGGATGGAGAGGACACAACAGAAGAGCCTGGGATTATATAAAATGCAAATTGTTCTAAACGTTTGATGTGAGATTTATATCCCTACCATTCCCATTATACCTTGCATTCACAACAGTGACCATCCATTGTCTTTACCATTTGCAGGACTGATCCCCTGCTACTGATCTCCTTTAACAAAAAACAATTCTGATGAGAGTTGGGATGTTCCATGCTCAGATTCTCACAGTCAATAGAAATGAATGCTCCCTTATCTTCAATGCTGAGCCCATGGGATAGGCTGACAAGACGGAATAGGGAGGAAGACAAGACTCTTCGAGCGGTTATGTCACTTGCATCCTGGCCCCACAAAATTATTCCTTTATATTTACCCTAGAAGGACCTCCTCCTCTGGTCCGACAGCTTCTACTGAGTGGAGCATCTATGCCCAGTAGGCAGTAAAAATGGCTTTGTGCTCGTATTTATAGAGGAGACCGATTAGCATAAAGCCATGAGGCTCCCACCCGAGTCAGGCGGGTGATTCAGTCGCCCAACTTTAAAAATAGCCACAGGGCAGAAAAGGAGCGGTAAGTGGACCCTCTTACTGCTCCCATAAAACCCCACTTCCATCAGCATGGAGAGAGTTAAAATCCCCACTTATCTATTGTTTGCTCCACTTTCCATGATGAATTTACAGGATGGACTTAAGATGCAAATACATTTGATTATTCTTCTCTCCTCTCTCCCTTCCTCTCATTTATTGATGATAAAAGATGTTTTCTCCCCTCCCCCCCTTTACAGAGTCATACAACACAGAAGGATTCTGTGATTCTAAGGAGGCCATTCGGCCCATCATGCCTGTACTGGCACTTTGAAAGAGCTGTCCAAATAGTCTCATACCCCCTCCCTTTCCTCATAGGCCTGCAAATTTTTCCTTTTCAAGAATTTATCCAATTCCTTTTTGAAAGTCACTATTGAATCTGCTTCCACCACCCTTTCAGGCAGTGCATTCCAGATCGTAACAATTCACTGCATATTGAGGGATAAATATTGTTCAGGACACCTTTGAAATAGTGCGATGGGATCTTTTACATCTATCTGAAAGAGCAGATGGAGCCTCGGTTTAATGTCTCATCCAAAAGACAGCACCTCAGATAATGTAGCATTCCCCCACTGTATCAACCTAGATCATATTTTCAAGACTATGGAGTGGAACTTGAACCTATGACAATTCTGGCACCAGAGCTGAGATTGCTACCCACTGAGCCACAGCTGACACTCTAATGTTAAGGTGAGCTGAATGACCTGCTCTTTATTCTATTATTTTCACATGCTTTGGAGTAACCGTTTCCCCGGTAACCACTGCTCATTGTGATCTGAGCATTCCGATTGCTCCATGGGGACAATGTTACTGAAAAATCTTCACCAGTCATTGGTTGCTTATTGGTTACAGTTTGTTGGTCCCTGGTAACCATGTGGCCGTAGCTACAAATTGCATCACAAAGACAGTCAAATCGTCAGAGAGAAGTTTCAACAGATTTTGCTTGAAATCATCAAAACTATTTTCTTGGGTCATAAATTGAGGGTTATGGGTTCACCATTTCCTTCTCATGAGCAATGGAATAGGAGGAAATATAGAAATACATATCTCTAATGGAAATTAAAAAATAAACACAGGGCTTAGAGGGTTGAATTATGAGGACAGATTACATCAACTTGGCTTGTCACCCCCTTGAGTATAGGCGATTGAGGGGTATTTAAAATGTTAAAAGGATTCGATTGGGTAGATACTGTGCTATATATGGGCAGCCACATACCAAGGGGGCATGGATTCGAGAATCAGTGCGACTGTGTTGGGAGAACTTTCTTTGGGCGTGGCTCCCTGTAAGAGATTGGGATCAGAAAGTTTAAAGAAAGAAAGAACTTGCATTTATATAGCGCCTTTCACAACATCCCAAAGCACTTTAAAGCCAATTATATATTTTTGAAGTGTAGTCACTGTTGTAATGTCAGAAACGCGGCAGTGAATTTGCAATCAGCAAGGTTCCACAAACAGCAACGTGATAATGACCAGATAATCTGTTTTTTAATTATGTTGGTTGAGGGATAAATATTAACCAGAACACTTGGAGAACTCCCCTGCCCTTCTTTGAATATTGCACTGGGATCTTTTACACACACCCAAGAGGGCAGACGGGACCTCAGTTTAACATCTCATCTGAAAGACACTATCTCCAACAGTACAGCACTCCACTGAAATATCAACCTGATTTATGTGCTCAAGTCTCTGGAGTGTAGACTTGAACCAACAATCTCTTGACTCAGAGGTGAGACTGTTACCAACAGAGCCAAGGCTGACACCAAGGTTAATTTTTCTCTATATATACAACTATAGGAAATCCTGTATACAAATTTCCCCAGACCGCTGTGTATAATCCCCCCACTTCCAAGGAGTGGACTGCTCCCGGGATCAATCTCTCAGGAGCATGCTCAGTTGACTAAAAACAAAATGGCCTGTGTTTGGTGTGGAAACGGCGGTAAAATGGAGGATGGAGAGGACACAACAGAAGAGCCTGGGATTATATAAAATGCAAATTGTTCTAAACGTTTGATGTGAGATTTATATCCCTACCATTCCCATTATACCTTGCATTCACAACAGTGACCATCCATTGTCTTTACCATTTGCAGGACTGATCCCCTGCTACTGATCTCCTTTAACAAAAAACAATTCTGATGAGAGTTGGGATGTTCCATGCTCAGATTCTCACAGTCAATAGAAATGAATGCTCCCTTATCTTCAATGCTGAGCCCATGGGATAGGCTGACAAGACGGAATAGGGAGGAAGACAAGACTCTTCGAGCGGTTATGTCACTTGCATCCTGGCCCCACAAAATTATTCCTTTATATTTACCCTAGAAGGACCTCCTCCTCTGGTCCGACAGCTTCTACTGAGTGGAGCATCTATGCCCAGTAGGCAGTAAAAATGGCTTTGTGCTCGTATTTATAGAGGAGACCGATTAGCATAAAGCCATGAGGCTCCCACCCGAGTCAGGCGGGTGATTCAGTCGCCCAACTTTAAAAATAGCCACAGGGCAGAAAAGGAGCGGTAAGTGGACCCTCTTACTGCTCCCATAAAACCCCACTTCCATCAGCATGGAGAGAGTTAAAATCCCCACTTATCTATTGTTTGCTCCACTTTCCATGATGAATTTACAGGATGGACTTAAGATGCAAATACATTTGATTATTCTTCTCTCCTCTCTCCCTTCCTCTCATTTATTGATGATAAAAGATGTTTTCTCCCCTCCCCCCCTTTACAGAGTCATACAACACAGAAGGATTCTGTGATTCTAAGGAGGCCATTCGGCCCATCATGCCTGTACTGGCACTTTGAAAGAGCTGTCCAAATAGTCTCATACCCCCTCCCTTTCCTCATAGGCCTGCAAATTTTTCCTTTTCAAGAATTTATCCAATTCCTTTTTGAAAGTCACTATTGAATCTGCTTCCACCACCCTTTCAGGCAGTGCATTCCAGATCGTAACAATTCACTGCATATTGAGGGATAAATATTGTTCAGGACACCTTTGAAATAGTGCGATGGGATCTTTTACATCTATCTGAAAGAGCAGATGGAGCCTCGGTTTAATGTCTCATCCAAAAGACAGCACCTCAGATAATGTAGCATTCCCCCACTGTATCAACCTAGATCATATTTTCAAGACTATGGAGTGGAACTTGAACCTATGACAATTCTGGCACCAGAGCTGAGATTGCTACCCACTGAGCCACAGCTGACACTCTAATGTTAAGGTGAGCTGAATGACCTGCTCTTTATTCTATTATTTTCACATGCTTTGGAGTAACCGTTTCCCCGGTAACCACTGCTCATTGTGATCTGAGCATTCCGATTGCTCCATGGGGACAATGTTACTGAAAAATCTTCACCAGTCATTGGTTGCTTATTGGTTACAGTTTGTTGGTCCCTGGTAACCATGTGGCCGTAGCTACAAATTGCATCACAAAGACAGTCAAATCGTCAGAGAGAAGTTTCAACAGATTTTGCTTGAAATCATCAAAAATATTTCCTTGGGTCATAAATTGAGGGTTATGGGTTCACCATTTCCTTCTCATGAGCAATGGAATAGGAGGAAATATAGAAATACATATCTCTAATGGAAATTAAAAAATAAACACAGGGCTTAGAGGGTTGAATTATGAGGACAGATTGCATAAACTTGGCTTGTACCCCCTTGAGTATAGGCGATTGAGGGGCATTTAAAATGTTAAAAGGATTCGATTGAGTAGATACTGTGCTATATATGGGCAGCCACATACCAAGGGGGCATGGGTTCGAGAATCAGTGCGACTGTGTTGGGAGAACTTTCTTTGGGCGTGGCTCCCTGTAAGAGATTGGGATCAGAAAGTTTAAAGAAAGAAAGAACTTGCATTTATATAGCGCCTTTCACAACATCCCAAAGCACGTTACAGCGAATTACGTACTTTTGAAGTGCAGTCACTGTTGTAATGTAGGAAACGCGGCAGTGAATTTGCACACAGCAAGGTTCCACAAACAGCAATGTGATAATGACCAGATAATCTGTTTTTTAATTATGTTGGTTGAGGGATAAATATTGACCAGAACCCTGCCCTTCTTTGAATATTGCACTGGGATCTTTTACACACACCCAAGAGGGCAGATGGGACCTCAGTTTAACATCTCATCTGAAAGACAGCATCTCCAACAGTACAGCACTCCACTGAAATATCAACCTGAATTATGTGCTCAAATCTCTGGAGTGTAGACTTGAACCAACAATCTCTTGACTGAGAGGTGAGACTGTTACCATCAGAGCCAAGGATGACACCAAGGCTAAATTTTCTATACATATACAACTATAGGAAATCCTGTATACAAATTTCCCCAGACCACTGTGTATAATCCCCCCACTTCCAAGGAGTGGACTGCTCCCGGGATCAACCTCTCAGGAGCATGCTCAGTTGACTAAAAACAAAATGGCCTGTGTTTGGTGTGGAAACGGCAGCAAAATGGAGGATGGAGAGGACACAACAGAAGAGCCTGGGATTATATAAAATGCAAATTGTTCTCAACGTTTGATGTGAGATTTGTATCCCTACCATTCCCATTATACCTTGCATTCACAATAGTGACCATCCATTGTCTTTACCATTTGCAGGACTGATCCCCTGCTACTGATCTCCTTTAACAAAAAACAATTCTGATGAGAGTTGGGATGTTCCATGCTCAGATTCTCCCAGTCAATAGAAATGAATGCTCCCTTATCTTCAATACTGAGCCCATGGGATAGGCTGACAAGACAGAATAGGGAGGAAGACAAGACTCTTCGAGCGGTTATGTCACTTGCATCCTGGCCCCACAAAATTATTCCTTTATATTTACCCTAGAAGGACCTCCTCTTCTCATCTGACAGCTTCTACTGAGTGGAGCATCTATGCCCAGTAGGCAGTAAAAATGGCTTCGTGCTCGTATTTATAGAGGAGACCGATTAGCATAAAGCCATGAGGCTCCCACCCGAGTCAGGCGGGTGACTCAGACGCCCAACTTTAAAAATAGCCACGGGGCAGAAAAGGAGCGGTAAGTGGACCCTCTTACTACTCCCATAACACCCCACTTCCATCAGCATGGAGAGAGTTAAAATCCCCACTTATCTATTGTTTGCTCCACTTTCCATGATGAATTTACAGGATGGACTTAAGATGCAAATACTTCTGATTATTCTTCTCTCCTCTCTCCCTTCCTCTTATTTATTGATGATAAAAGATGTTTTCTCCCCTCCCCCCCTTTATAGATTCATACAACACAGAAGGATTCTGTGATTCTAAGGAGGCCATTCGTCCCATCATGCCTGTACCGGCATTTTGAAAGAGCTGTCCAAATAGTCCCATACCCCCTCCCTTTCCTCATAGGCCTGCAAATTTTTCTTTTTCAAGGATTTATCCAATTCCCTTTTGAAAGTCACTATTGAATCAGCTTCCACCACCCTTTCGGGCAGTGCATTCCAGATCATAACAATTCGCTGCATAAAAAATAAATTCTCCTTATCTCCCCCCTGGTTCTTTTGCCAATTACCTTAAATCTGTGACCTCTGGTTACCGACCCTCCTGCCAGTGGAAACAGTTTCTCCCTATCTATTCTATCAAAACTCCTTATAATTTTTGAACACCTCTATTAAATCTCCCCTTAACCTTCTCTGCTCTAAGGAGAACAATCCCAGCTTCTCCAATCTCGCCACATAATTGAAGTCCCTCATCCCTGGTAACATTCTAATAAATCTCCTCTGCACCATCTGGAAGGCCTTGCCATCCTTCCTAAAGTGTGTTGCCAGAATTGGACTCAATACTCCAGCTGAGGCCTAACCAATTTAAATGTCTCGGGTATGAATTTTAAGGGCTGTTTCAGAGCATGTGGCTGCTGTAGAATTGCATGTTGCCAGTTTATTCCAAGCTGTGTGATTCTAACTAGTCATATCCCTGGTAACATAATAATCTCATTAATATTATATGCTGCAAAATGTAGTGGAAATTGGTCTTGCATTGCTCGATCTAAACACAATGTAATACTAGCAGGCTGCAAACACGGCGTCTATTTTTGGGTTCCAGTGTGTAATCTGCATAAATATTGAATGTTGATTGCAAGAGAAGGTTGATCAGGTCAGAGGGAGGACAACATCAACAGCAATAACGACTTGCATTTATATAGCACCCTTAATGTAGTAAAACGTCCCAAGGCGCTTAACAGGAACATTTTCAGACAAAATTTGACACCATTCCACATGAGGAGCTATTAGGACAGGTGACCAAAAGCTTGGTCAAAGAGGTAGGTTTTCAGCAGCGTCTTAAAAGAGGAGAGAGAGGTGGAGAGGTTTAGGGAGTGACAAATATGGCTCTGGGGTCAAACTACTTCACCCCTCCTGCTAAAACAAGGGGAAAGTGGAAACTATAATAAGATGTCCCATAAATCAATGGCAATTGCTAATAGTCAGTCCCATATAAATCAATTTGTCAAATATTTTGCCTGATCGCTGGTTCTATAATACAAATTATTCTACTGCCAACAACTTAAGGAACACCACCCCTTTAAGAAGGATTAACCTCCTTAATATTCATACTCTTGTCTACATAACTGTTATATTACTTCAAATTAGGTGTAGGGCTTTTGGACATTTGTGAGATATGTGATGAGGCTCTAAGTGTCAGCTGTGGCTCAGTCGGTAACACTTGCCGCTGCATCAAGCTGTGTATAGACCCTCGGTACGCAAACACAGAGTGTCACTACGTGCTGAGGTTCTACCTGTCCCTGGTGTTGAGAAGGATGGGCCTGGCCACGCTGCCACGGAACACTCCATCCAGTTGGACCGTTCCGCCCTACCTGTCCTTCGTCGAAAAGTTTGTGCGGAAGAACAACTTTGACCACAGGGCGATCAGCAAGTGATCCACACCTAACGTCCTCAAGACCCTGCGGGCAAAGGAGATGGTGAATCCTGTCGGTTGGTTCCCCAAGCAGACTGTCAATGTCATTTGGCAGAACGCCTCATCGCCGGAGCTGTCAAACAAGCAGAAAGACCTAGCTTGGCTGGTGGTGAGAACGGCCCCTCCAGTCAGATCCTTCATGCACTCCCGGACTCTCAGTGCCACCGCGCGCTGTCCCGAAGGAGGCTGCGGTGGAGATGAGACCGTCATCCATCTCCTCCTGGAATGCGCCTTTGCAAAGAAGGTCTGGAGAGAAATGCAGTGGTATCTGTCCAGTTTCGTCCCGAGCAGTTCCGTAACACAGGACTCTGTGCTCTACGGGCTGTTCCCGGGGACGCACACTGAGACAGACATCAATTGCTGCTGGAAGACCATCAACTCGGTGAAAGACGCCCTTTGGTCTGCCCGAAACTTGCTGGTCTTCAGTGCAAGGAGCTGTCCTCGACCGAGTGTGGCAGACTGGCACATTCCAAGGTCCAGGACTACGTGCTCAGGGACGCACTGAGGATGGGTGCGGCCGCCGCAAAGGCTCTGTGGGGAAAGGCAACCGTTTAGAGTCTTCCCGCCACTGTGTACCAAGGGGCTGCAAGCAGGGAAAAACCCCTCAGGCAGAATGTAAAATTCAAATTGATGTAATGAAATGTAATGTACCTGTAATGAATCTGTAATGTACCTGTAATGAATCTGTAATGTACATGTAATGAATCTGTAATCAATAATCTGTATTGAGTGTAATGCAATGAGGCACCCTAGAGTGTCATGAACTGTAATTATGTACAATGTGTTCATTGAACTGTACTTGATGTAACCTGCAAATTGTATAATCTGTATAGTGTACATTTGGAATGTGATATGACAACTGTATTGTACGTATTGCTGCAAATTTTATGAATAAAGTATATTTTTTGAAAAAAAAACTTGCCTCTGAATAAGAAGATTGTGGGTTCAAGTCCTACTCCAGACACTTGAGCACATAATCCAGGCTGACACTCCAGTACAACACTTACGGAGATGCAGTTTTTCGGATGAGATGTCAAACCGAGGCCCATCTGCTCTCTCAGGTGGATGTAAAAGATCCCATGGCACTATTTCAAAGAAGAGCAGGGCAGTTCTCCCCGGTGCCCTGGCCAATATTTGTCCCTCAACCAACATCACTAAATAAACAGATGATCTCTTCGCCAATAGTAAATGCTCTTTTCACCAATAGGAGGCACTTTCTTCATCAATAGTAATTATTCTTTTCACCAATAGTAGGCATGTCTTCATCAATAGAACTTGTTCTTTTCACCAATAGTAGGCATTTCTTCATCAATAGTAATTGCTCTTTTCACCAATAGTAGGCATTTCTTCATCAATAGTAATTATTCTTTTCACCAATAGTAGGCATTTCTTCATCAATAGTAATTGCTCTTTTCACCAAAAGTAGGCATTTCTTTCAACAATAGTAATTATTCTTTTCACCAATAGGAGGGGCTTTCTTCACCAATAGTAATTGCTCTTTTCACCAATGGGAGGCACTTTCTTCACCAATAGTAATTGCTCATTTCACCAATAGGAGGAGCTTTATTCACCAATAGCAATTGGTCTTTTCACCAATAGGAGGCATTTTCTTCACCAATAACAATTGCTCTTTTCACCAATAGGAGGTGCTCTTTTCACCAATAGGAAGAGTACTTTTCACCAATAGGAGGAGCTTTTTTCACCAATAGGAGGAGCTCTCTTCACCAATAGGGGGAGTTTAAATCATCAATAGTAATTGCTCCCTTCACCAATAGGAGGAGTTTTTTTCACCAATAGTAATTGCTCTCTTCACCAATAGGAGGAGCTTTCTTCACCAATAGGAGGCACTTTCTTCATCAATAGTAATGCTCTTTTCACCAATAGGAGGAGGTTTCTTCGCTATTAGTTATTGCACTTTTCACCAATCGGAGCCACTTTCTTCACCAATAGTAATTGCTCTTTTCACCAATAGGAGGCACTTTCTTCACCAATAGTAATTGCTCTTTTCACCAATAGGAGCAGCTTTCTTCACTATTAGTTATTGCACTTTTCACCAATCGGAGCCACTTTCTTCACCAATAGTAATTGCTCTTTTCACCAATAGGAGGCACTTTCTTCACCAATAGTAATTGCTCTTTTCACCAATAGGAGCAGCTTTCTTCACTATTAGTTATTGGACATTTCACCAATAGGAGCCACTTTCTTCACCAATAGTAATTGCTCTTTTCATCAATGGGAGGCACTTTCGTCACCAATAGTAATTGCTCTTTTCACCAATAGGAGGCACTTTCTTTACCAATAGTAATTGCTCTTTTCATCAATGGGAGGCACTTTCTTCACCAATAGTAATTGCTCTTTTCACCAATAGGAGGCACTTTCTTTACCAATAGTAATTGCTCTTTTCACCAATAGGAGGCACTTTCTTCACCAATAGTAATTGCTTTTTTCACCAATAGGAGGGACTTTCTTCACCAATAGTAATTGCTCTTTTCACCAATGGGAGGCACTTTCTTCACCAATAGTGATTGCTCTTTTCAGCAAATGCGACGCTTTCTTCACTGATAGTAATTGCACTCTTCACCAATTGGATGACTCTTTTCACCAACTGGAGGTGCACTTTTCACCAATAAGAGGAGAGCTTTTCACCAATAGTAATTGCTCTTATCACCAATTGGTGGAGCTTCTTTCACCAATAGTAATTGGTCTTTTCACCAATAGGAGGAGTGCTTTTCACCAGTCGTAATTGGACTTTTCACCAATAGGAGGTGGTCTCTTCACCAATAGTAGTTGCTCTTTTCACCAATAGGAGGAGCTTTCTTCACCAATAGTAATTCCTCTTTTCACCAATGGGAGAAGCTTTCTTCACCAATAGTAATTGCTCTCTTCACCAATAGGAGGAGCTTTCTTCACCAATAGTAATTACTGTTTTCACCAATAGGAGGAGCTTTCTTCACTGATAGTAATTACTGTTTTCACCAATAGGAGGAGCTTTCTTCACTGATAGTAATTACTGTTTTCACCAATAGGAGGAGCTTTCTTCACTGATAGTAATTACTGTTTTCACCAATAGGAGGAGCTTTCTTCACTGATAGTAATTACTGTTTTCACCAATAGGAGGAGCTTTCTTCACTGATAGTAATTACTGTTTTCACCAATAGGAGGAGCTTTCTTCACTAATTTTAATTGCTATTTTCACCAATAGGCTGAAACATCAGCATTTGCCCTTTTCAAAGCAGCAGGCTCCATTCGGGTTCTGAATCTCTGCTGACTGATGTTTGATTTATTGTTTTTCTGCTTATACTGTGCATCGATTACAGCGGGAAAACTGTACCCCTGGCTTGATAAATATCAACGTTAAAATGTTAGCAATTCTGCAACAAACCTGAACTTTATGAATACAATAACAACAACTTGCATTTATAGACTGCCTTTAACGTAGTAAAAAATCCCAAGGCGCTTTACAGACAAAAATTTGACACTGAGTCACACAAGGAGATATTAGGACAGGTGACCAATAGCTTGATCAAAGAGGTGTGTTTTAAGGAGCGTCTTAAAGGAGGAGAGAGCAAAGTGGAGATGCGGAGAGGTTTAGGGAGGGAATTCCAAAAAATCTTAAGAAATAAGACTGGCATTCACTCCGACCTGGAGAAGGAGCACGCAGTGTCCGGCAGTACACTTGAGGCCTTCCGTGATCTTGGGCATTGCCGGGACTGGAGCGTGTAGTAGACACGGGGAATAGTATTATTTAATTTGATATGTTTCCTTTTTTTTATGATTTTGTTTTCTGTTAATTGTGCCCCTTTAAAAGGGGACACTTTTGTTTGCTTTTTTTGGTGACCCTGGGGCAACCCATTGTCTCCTTATCATTTAAATTAAGAAAAGGCATTCAAACTGCTGATCTGCGAGCTGCTTGTTTAGCCTTGGATGAATCAATTATATCATGTAGCAACTGTTGACTGGATTATTTTAATCTATATAGCCTTATTAACGCAATAGTCATTGAATCCAACAGCAGTTCGTACTGACAGTCACAAGACTGGGGCTGTGCCATTGTTTTATCTGGGTGTTGTATGTCCAGACTGTCACACAGACTGCATTTGTGTGCTGGTGTCTCCATTTGCCAGTGAAGAGAAGGGGGAGGGGGGAAGGGAGTGACGGCTGCTCTCCTCTCGATCTCACACGCATGCACAGGCTGCTGCAGCTCAAATTGCGAGGTGTTTTATTGCACTGATCAGTCAAGTCAGCTCAGTCCGACGATGGCGGAGCCCAGCACGCAGTCTCGCGTCTACTTCCAGTCCCAGAGCAAAGAAGAGGAGCCTCAGTCGCAGCGGAAACTGGGCAAGTTCACGGTCAGGTACGACAGGAAGGACCTGCAGAGGAGACTGGACATCGAGGAATGGCTGGACTTCCAGCTCCACCAGTTGTATGGATGCGAGGTGAGTGCTCAGTGCTGCTAATCCCTCACCTTGACTCAGGTTGAGCTTGTGCGTGGATACTAAAGAGCCCAATGCCGGTTTATTATTAACTCCTGGCATGGTTATGGGTCGCAGTCTTTCAGGGAAATACTGTGGAGAATAAATCCGACCTTCTCCTGCACTGTTTCAGGAGCTGTGCTGTGCGAGGTCTAAAATATGTGAATGTAAACCATTTGCTTGTGGCTTTATAATGGCAGTGAGAAGAGTCTGTGAACCTCAAACCAGATTAAGTAGTAAAACTCATCTGTAACACAAAGCTGTGTTTTTGGAATGGACTATGCTGGGTTTTATAGAGATTTCTGAATGTATCAGTCGGACTACTGATGGTTCAGACTGATGGAATCACCATGGATTAGCTTTTTATTGAAAGTGATGTGCCTGTGGGAGTGTGTGAGCGTGGGTTTGTAGGTAATGTGTGTGTGTGTGTGTGTGTCTGTGGGAGTATGTGTATCTGTGAGAGTTTGTGGGTACGTGCCAGTGTGTATGTCTGTGGTAGTGTGTGTGTGGGAATGTGGTAGTGTGTGTGTGTCTGTGGGAGTGTGTGTGGGAATGTGGGAGTGTGTGTGGGTATGTGGGAATGTGTGGGTTTGTGGGAATGTGTGTGGGGATGTGTGAATGTGGGAGTGTGTGAGATTGTGGGAGTGTGTGTGGGAATGTGGGAGTGGGAATGTGTGGGAATGCGGGAGTGGGTATGTGGGTGTGTGTGGGAATGTGGGAGTGGGAATGTGGGAGTGGGAGTCTGGGAATGTGGGAGTGTGGGAATGCGGGAGTGTTTGGGAATGCGGGAGTGTGTGGGAATGTGGGAGTGGGAATATGGGAGTGGGAATATGGGAGTGGGAATGTGGGAATGTGGGAGTGTGTAGGAATGTGGGAGTGGGAATGTGGGAGTGTGTATGGGAATGTGGGAGTGGGAATGTGGGAAGGTGGGAATGCGGGAGTGTGTGGGAATGTGGGAGTGGCAATGTGGGAGTGTGTGGGAATGTGGGAGTGGGAATGTGGGAGTGTGTGGGAATGTGGGAGTGGGAATGTGGGAGTGTGTGGGAATGTGGGAGTGGGAATGTGGGAGTGTGTGTGGGTATGTGGGAATGTGGGAGTGGGAATGTGGGAGTGGGAATGTGGGAAGGTGGGAATGCGGGAGTGTGTGGGAATGTGGGAGTGGGAATGTGTGGGAATGTGGGAGTGGGAATGTGGAAGTGTGTGGGAATGTGGAAGTGTGTGGGAATGTGGAAGTGTGTAGGAATGTGGGAGTGTGTGGGAATGTGGAAGTGGTAATGTGGGAGTGTGTGGGAATGTGGAAGTGGTAATGTGGGAGTGTGTGGGAACGTGGGAGTGTGTGGGAACGTGGGAGTGTGTGGGAATGTGGGAGTGTGTAATGTGGTGTGTTAGTGAACTTATGGTCATGGCAGACTTGTTGCCATTCACGAACACTAGGGGGATGGGAAAGATAATAGCCCAAACCATATAAATCCCTGATCCATGCCACAAATGTTATTATATATCAAGTAGACTGTAACACGAGCGAGTTTCTAGAGCTGGGTGGTATCTCTGACAGGATTTCCTGTCTCATTGTTTCCTACTTTACCTTGTTGGCTTGGAGTTGGAAATTGTTTTGAAACACAGGTTTAAGGCTCACTCTGTGGTATTTTTTTTTTATTCGTTCACGGGATGTGGGCGTCGCTGGCAAGGCCGGCATTTATTGCCCATCCCTAGCGAGATTTTTACAACTGAGTGGCTTGCTAGGCCATTTCAGAGGGCAATTAAGAATCAACCACATTGCTGTGGGTCTGGAGTCACATATAGGCCAGACCGGGTAAGGACGGCAGGTTTCCTTCCCTAAAGGACATTAGTGAACCAGATGGGTTTTTACGACAATCCGGTAGTTTCATGGCTATCATTACTGATACTAGTATGATGTGATGTGACAGAAAGTGAACATGTGATTTATACTCCTAGCAGCGGAGAATTAAAATCGAGCAAAGCAATTCATGTATTAAGACACTAAACAGGAATCGATGTGAATATAGTCTGATATCAAACAGCCATTGCAATGGATATAGTGGATTGGGTCCAATCAGACACTGATCGGGAATGGGTACAATCAGACACCAATAGAATCATCAGGAATAAGATTGAATATAGTTCCATAGCAATTAGGAATGGGAGTGTGTCAGTTGGTTACTGATAGGGAATGGGAGTGGATCCAATCAGACACCATTGGGAATAGGTCGAATCAGACACCAATCGGGAATGGGTTCAATGGGTCCAATGGGAATTGATTGAATAAGATATTGATCAGGAATGGATCCATTCAGACTGATCGGGAGTGAACCTAATCAGAACTGGTCAGGAATGGATCCAATCAGACACTGAACAAGAATGGGTCCAATCAAACAATGATCGAGAATAGGTCCAATCAGATACTGATCGGGAATGGATCCAGTCAGACGCTGATCGGGAATGGATCCAATCAGACACTGAATGAGAATGGGTCCAATCAGACACTGATCGGGAATGGGACCAATCAGACACTGATAGGGAATGGGACCAATCAGACACTGATCGGGAATGGGACCAATCAGACACTGATAGGGAATGGGACCAATCAGACACTGATCGGGAATGGGACCAATCAGACACTGATCGGGAATGGGACAAATGAGACACGGTTTGGGGGTGGATTCAATCAGACACTGATCGGGAATGGATCCAGTCAGACACTGATCAGGAATGGGACCAATCAGATACTGATCGGGAATGGATCCAGTCAGACACTGATCAGGAATAGGACCAGTCAGACACTGATCGGGAATGGATCCAGTCAGACACTGATCAGGAATGGGACCAATCAGATACTGATCGGGAATGGATCCAGTCAGCCAGTGATCAGGAATAGGACCAGTCAGCCACTGATCAGGAATGGGACCAACCAGACACTGATAGGGAATGGTACCAGACACTGATTGGGAGCGGATCCAATCAGATACTGGTCAGGAGTGGATCCAATCAGATACTGGTCAGGAGCGGATCCAATCAGATACTGGTCAGGGGTGGATCAAATCAGACCCTGGTCAGGAATGGAGCCAATCAGACACTGATCAGGAATAGATCCAATCAGACATTGGTCAGGAGTGGATCCAATCAGACACTGATTGGGAATGGATCCAATCAAACATTGATCGGTAATGGATCCAATCAGACACTGATTGGTAATGGATCCAATCAGACACTGATCAGGAACGGATCCAATCAGACACTGAACGAGAATGGGTCCAATCAGATGCTGATCGGGAATGGGTCCAATCAGACGCTGATCGGGAATGGGACCAATCAGACACTGATCGGAAATGGGACCAATCAGACACTGATCGAGAATGGGACCAACCTGACACAGATCGGGAGTGGGACCAATCAAACACTGATCGGGAATGGATCCAGTCAGACACTGATCGGGAATGGGATCATTCAGACACCAATTGGGAATGGGACCAATCAGACATTGCTCAGGTGTGGATCCAATCAGATACTGATCGGGAATGGGACCAATCAGATACTGAACGAGAATGAGTCTAATCAGATGCTGAACGGTAATAGATCCAATCAGACACTGATCAGGAGTGGATCCAATCAGACACTGATCAGGAGTGGATCCAATCAGACACTGATCAGGAGTGGATCCAATCAGACACTGATCAGGAGTGGATCCAATCAGACACTGATCAGGAGTGGATCCAATCAGACACTGATCAGGAATGGATCCAATCAGACAATGAACGAGAATGGATCCAATCAGACACTGATCGAGAATGGATCCAATCAGACACTGATCGGGAATGGGACCAACCAGACACTCATCGGGAATGGGACCAACCAGACACTCATCGGGAATGGATACAGTCAGACACTGATCGGGAATGGATACAGTCAGACGCTGATCGGGAACGGGTCCAGTCGGACCCTGATCGGGAACGGGTCCAGTCGGACCCTGGTCGGGAACGGGTCCAGTCGGACCCTGGTCGGGAACGGGTCCAGTCGGACGCTGGTCGGGAACGGGTCCAGTCGGACGCTGGTCGGGAACGGGTCCAGTCGGACGCTGGTCGGGAACGGGTCCAGTCGGACGCTGGTCGGGAACGGGTCCAGTCGGACGCTGGTCGGGAACGGGTCCAGTCGGACGCTGGTCGGGAACGGGTCCAGTCGGACCCTGATCGGGAACGGGTCCAGTCGGACGCTGGTTGGGAATGGTCCAATCAGACATTGGTCAGGAATTTGAACATAAACCAGATGCGTATGAGGAATGGGTGTGAATTTGTTAGGATCCCAATCGGGAACTGAAATGAATACAATAATACAGAGTTTGAGAATGGGAACACATTCTGTTAGCTGCACATCATGGCTGTGAGTGAATCCAATGGGATATGCCCAGGTATGTTTTGACCACAAAAAGCAGGACAAATCCAATCCAGCCAATTAATGCCCCATCAGCCTACTCTCAATCATCAGCAAAGTGATGGAAGGTGTCATCGACAGTGCTATCAAGCGGCACTTACTCACCAATAACCTGCTCACCGATGCTCAGTTTGGGTTCCGCCAGGACCACTTGGCTCCAGACCTCATTACAGCCTTGGTCCAAACATGGACAAAAGAGCTGAATTCCAGAGGTGAGGTGAGAGTAACTGCCCTTGACATCAAGGCAGCATTTGACCGAGTGTGGTACCAAGGAGCCCGAGTAAAATTGAAGTCAATGGGAATCAGGGGGAAAACTCTCCAGTAGCTGGAGTCATACCTAGCACAAAGGAAGATGGTAGTGGTTGATGGAGGCCAATCATCTCAGCCCCAGAACATTGCTGCAGGAGTTCCTCAGGGCAGTGTCCTAGGCCCAACCATCTTCAGCTGCTTCGTCAATGACCTTCCCTCCATCATAAGGTCAGAAATAGGGATGTTCGCTGATGATTGCACATCAGTTCCATTCACAACCCCTCAGATAATGAAGCAGTCCATGCCCGCGTGCAGCAAGACCTGGACAACATCCAGGCTTGGGCTGATAAGTGGCAAGTAACATTCGCACCAGACAAGTGCCAGGCAATGACCATCTCCAACAAGAGAGAGTCTAACCACCTCCCCTTGACATTCAACATCGCCAAATCCCCCACCATCAACATCCTGGGGGTCACCATTGACCAGAAACTTAACTGGACCCGCCATATAAATACTGTGGCTACAAGAGCAGGTCAGAGGTTGGGTATTCTGCAGCAAGTGTCTCACCTCCTGACTCCCCAAAGCCTCTCCACCATCTACAAGGCACAAGTCAGGAGTGTGATGGAATACTCTCCAATTGCCTGGATGAGTGGAGCTCCAACAACACTCAAGAAGCTCGACACCATCCAGGACAAAGCAGCCCGCTTGATTGGCACCCCATCCACCACCCTAAACATTCACTCCCTCCACCACCAGCGCTCAGTGGCTGCAGTGTGTACCATCCACAGGATGCACTGCAGCAACTCGCCAAGGCTTCATCGACAGCAACTCCCAAACCCGCAACCTCTACCACCTAGAAGGACAAGAGCAGCAGGCACATGGGAACAACACGACCTGCACGTTCCCCTCCAAGTCACACACCATCCCGACTTGGAAATATATCGCCATTCCTTCATCGTCGCTGGGTCAAAATCCTGGAACTCCCTTCCTAACAGCACTGTGGGAGAACCTTCACCACACGGACTGCAACGGTTCAAGAAGGCGGCTCACCACCACCTTCTCGAGGGCAATTAGGGATGGGCAATAAATGCTGGCCTTGCCAGTGACGCCCATACCCCTTGAACGAATAAAAAAAAACAAAAATAAATCAGGATGGAGCAAATACAGTAAAATACAAATCGGGAATGGGAGTCTACATAATCTGATAGAGATAGAGAATCAGAATGAATCTGACCAAATACAGATCAGGAACAGGAGTGAAATGCAGTTGGACACAACAACAATTCTTTGCATTTGTGTAGCACTTTTAATATTCCATTAAAGTCAACGTCCCAAGGAAGCCCACAGAGATGGAAACAGATGCCGAGCAGTAGAGTTAGGAGAGATGGCCAAAAGTGTGGTCAAAGAAATGGGCTTTGAGAAAACTTTTGAAGGTGGGAGAGAGATAGAGAGACGGAGAGATTTAGGGGAAGAGATCCAGAGTATCGGGAGGAAAAGAAAGACTTGCATTTATATAGCACTTTTCACAACCTCAGGACGTCCCAAATCTCTTTACAGCTAATTAAGTTCTTTTGAAGTGTAGTCTCTGTTGTAGTGTAGGGAACACGGCAGCCACACAGCACGGCCCCAGCAATAGCAATGTAATAATGACTAGATAATCCGTTTCAGTAATGTTGATTGAGGGATAAATATTCAACAAGACACCAGGGAGAACCCCCCTGCTCTTCTTCAAAATAGTGCCATGGGATCTTTTACGTCCACCTGAAAGGGCAGACAAGCCTCGGTTTAATATCTCATCCAAAAGATGGTTCCTCCGACAGTGCAGCACTCCGTCAGTACTGCACTGGGAGTGCCAGCTTGGATTATGTGCTCAAGACTCTGGACGCTGACTCAGAGGCGAGAGTGCGACCTATATGGTTGAGGTGAATAGCATAGATGCTGTTAAGGGGAAGCTGGATAAGTGTATGAGGGAGAAAGGAATAGAAGGATAAGAGCATAAGAACATAAGAAATAGGAGCAGGAGTAGGCTATACAGCCCATCGAGCCTGCTCCGCCATTCAATAAGATCATGGCTGATCTTCTACCTCAACTCCACTTTCCCACCCGATCCCCATATCCCTTGATTCCCTTAGTGTCCAAATATCCATCGATTTCAGTCTTGAATATACTCAACGACTGAGCATTCACAGCCCTCCGGGGTAGAGAATTCTAAACATTCACAACCCTCTGAGAGAAGAAATTTTTCCTCACCTCGGTCCTAAATGGCCAACCCCTTATCTTGAGACTATGATCTCCAGTTCTAGACTCTCTGGCCATGGGAAAAAGCCTCTCAGCATCTACCCTGTCAAGCTCACTAAGAACTTTATACGTTTCAATGAGATCACCTTTCATTTTTCTAAACTCCAGAGAATATAGACCCATTTTACTCGATCTCTCCTCATTGGACAACCCTCTCAGCCCAGGAATCAATCTAGTGAACCTTCATTTTTTAAATTCATTCATGGGATGTGGGCGTCGCTGGCAAGGCGAGCATTTATTGCCCATCCCTAATTGTCCTTGAGAAGGTGGTGGTGAGCCGCCTTCTTGAACCGCTGCAGTCCGTGTGGTGAAGGTTCTCCCACAGTGCTGTTAGGAAGGGAGTTCCAGGATTTTGACCCAGTGACAATGAAGGAACGGCGATATACTTTTAAGTCGGGATGGTGTGTGACTTGGACGGGAATGTGCAGGTGGTGTTGTTCCCATGTGCCTGCTGGCCTTCTCCTTCTAGGTGGTAGAGGTCGTGGGTTTGGGAGGTGCTGTCAAAGAAGCCTTGGCGAGTTGCTGCAGTGCACCTTGTGGATGGTACACACAGCAGCCACGGTGCGCCAGTGGTGGATAGGGTGCCTATCAAGTGGGCTATTTTGTCCTGGATGGTGTCGAGCTTCTTGAGTGTTGTTGGAGCTGCACTCAACCAGGCAAGTGGAGAGTATTCCATCACACTCCTGACTTGTGCCTTGTGGAAAGGCTTTGGGGAGTCAAGAGATGAGTCACTCACCACAGAATAACCAGCCTCTGACCTGCTCTTGAAGCCACAGTATTTATGTGGTGGTCCAGTTAAGTTTCTGGTCAATGGTGACCCACAGGATGTTGATGGGGGATTCGACGACGGTAATGCCATTGAATGTTAAGAGGAGGTGGTTAGACTCTCTCTTGTTGGAGATGGTCATTGCCTGGCACTTGTCTGGCACGAATGTTACTTGCCACTTATGAGCCCAAGCCTGGATGTTGTCCAGGTCTTGCTGCATGCGGGCACTGACTGCTTCATTATCTGAGGGGTTGCAAATGGAGCTGAACACTGTGCAATCATCAGTGAACATACCCATTTCTGACCTTATGATTGATGAAACAGCTCAAGATGGTTGGGCCTAGGACACTGCCCTGAGGAACTCCTGCAGCAATGTCCTGGGGCTGAGACGATTGGCCTCCAACAACCACTACCATCTTCCTTTGTGCTAGGTATGACTCCAGCCACTGGAGAGTTTTCCCCCTGATTCTCATTGACTTCAATTTTACTAGGGCTCCATGATGCCACACTCGGTCAAATGCTGCCTTGATGTCAAGGGCAGTCACTCTCACCTCACCTCTGGAATTCAGCTCTTTTGTCCATGTTTGGACCAAGGCTGTAATGATGTCTGGAGCCGAGTGATCCTGGCAGAACCCAAACTGAGCATCGGTGAGCAGGTTATCGGTGAGTAAGTGCCATTTGATAGCATTGTCGATGACACCTTCCATCACTTTGCTGATGATTGAGAGTAGACTGATTGGGCGGTAATTGGCAGGATTGGATTTGTCCTGCTTTTTGTGGACTGGACATACCTGGGCAATTTTCCACATTGTCGGGTACATGCTAGTGTTGTAGCTGTTCTGGAACAGCCTGGCTAGAGGTGCGGCTAGTTCTGGAGCACAAGTCTTCAGCACTACAGCTGGGATGTTGTCGGGGCCCATAGCCTTTGCTGTATCCAGTACACTGAGCCATTTCTTGATATCATGTGGAGTGAATCGAATTGGCTGAAGACTGGCTTCTGTGATGGTGGGGATCTCGGGAGGAGGCTGAGATAGATCATCCACTCGGCACTTCTGGCTGAAGATGGTTGCAAATGCTTCAATCTTGACTTTTGCACTCACGTGCTGGACTCCGCCATCATTGAGGATGGGGATATTTGCAGAGCCTCCTTCTCCCATTAGTTGTTTAATTGTCCACCACCATTCTCGACGGGATGTGGTAGAACTGCAGAGCTTTAATCTGATCCGTTGGTTGTGGGGTTGCTTAGCTCTGTCTATAGCATGCTACTTCTGCTGTTTAGCATGCATGTAGTCCTGTGTTGCAGCTTCACAAGGTTGGCACCTCATTTTTAGGTACGCCTGGTGCTGCTCCTGGCATGCTCTTCTACACTCCTCATTGAACCAGGGTTGATCCCCTGGCTTGTTGGTAATGGTAGAGTGAGCAATATGCCGGGCCATAAGGTTACAGATTGTGCTGGAATACAATTCTGCTGCTGCTGATGGCCCACAGCACCTCATGGATGCCCAGTTTTGAGCTGTTAGAACTGTTCTGAATCTATCCCTTTAGCACGGTGGTAGTGCCACACAACACGATGGACGGTGTCCTCAGTGTGAAGACGGGACTTTGTCTCCGCAAGCACTGTGCGGTGTTCACTCCTATCAATGTTGTCATGGCATTTGCGTCAGGTAGATTGGCGAGGACGAGGTCAAGTAGGTTTTTCCCTCCTGTTGGTTCTCTCACCACCTGCCGCAGGCCCAGTCTGGCAGCTATGTCCTTCGGGGCTTGGCCAGCTCGGTCAGTAGCGGTGCTACCGAGCCACTCATGGGGATGGACATTGAAGTCCCCCAACCAGAGTTCATGCTGTGCCCTTGCTACCCTCAGTACTTCCTCCAAGTAGTGTTCAACATGGAGGAGGACTGATTCATCAGCTGAGGGAGGGCGGTAGGTAGTAATCAGCAGGAGGTTTCCTTGCCCATGTTTGACCTGATGCCATGAGATTTCATGGGGTCCAGAGTCAATGTTGAGGACTCCCAGGGCCACTCCCTCCTGACTGTATATCACTGTACCGCCACCTCTGGTGGGTCTGTCCTGCCGGTGGGACAGGACATACCCAGGGAGGGTGATGGTAGAGTCTGGGACGTCGGCTGAAAGGTATGATTCTGTGAGTATGGCTATGTCAGGCTGTTGCTTGACTATTCTGTGGGACAGCTCTCCCAATTTTGTTAACAGTCCCCAGATGCTCGTGAGGAGGACTTTGCAGGGTCGACTGGGCTTGGTTTGTCTTTGCCTTTGTCGTGTCTGGTGCTTTGTGATTTGATGCTGGGTGGTCTGTCTGGTTTTATTCTTAATATGACTTTTTGTAGCAGGACTGAGTATCTGGCTCGGCCATTTCAGAGGGCAGTTAAGAATCAACCACATTGGTGTGGATCTGGAGTCACATAAAGGCCAGACCGGGTACGGATGGCAGGTTTCCTTCGCCAAAGGACATGAGTGAACCAGTTGGGTTTTTACGACAATCCAGTAGCTTCATCATCACCATTTCTGATTTTATTGCAGATTTTATTCAATTAACTGAATTTAAATTCCCCAGCATAAACACCAGAATAAACCTGTTGGGCCAAATGGCCTGTTTTTGTGCTGTAAAATTCTATGGATCTGAGCCACAGCTGACACACATGGAAACAGGCGGATGTGAAAGAATCCAATGGAGGCCAGAGTCCAGGGAGCAGAAAACACAAGTCTGCTCATAGGGCTGATACTGAGTGGGAGGATGAAGTGAGGATGTGGAGGGATTGGAGAAGGAGGCTGAGGATTTAGAATTCAAGGCATCAGAGGATGGGGAGACAATGGAGCTGGTCAAGGACAGGGTAATAGAGGAGCTGACTATAATCAGATATAGTTAGGGGCCTGTCTCACCATCTCTGCTCATTTAACATGGTTGGATCTGATAAGCCCATTATTGTTTTATTGAGAATGGTGATGCTTGTATTGTAAGGGATAAAAATGCTCAGCTGGCAAACATGAGTAACTAAGCTCAATTAGTCATTCATTCAGTCTGAGCAAAGAGCCGAGTTATGATAATGTTCCGAAGACATGGCGCAGTCTATGGATTGACTGTATGCTGAGCACGACAATCCAAGTGGTGGGGCTGCCTTGATGGATGATTCAGGAAGTCAATACCGACCCAGGTACAATCCCTAGTCCGTGTCGGATTAGTTGGTCTTAGATTGGGGCAGTGCTAAGGATGCTATTGATGACCCTGGCTTAGGGAGTGGCAAATCAAACTGGGATCCTGCACCGAGAAGTCAACCAGCAACCCTGCTCAGAAAACAACTTTATTCAGACACTGCCTTTCACAGACTGAAATGTCCCAAGGTGCTTTGCAGTTGGATGTCAGAACAGAGAACGTTTAGGAGTTTGGCTCCGTGCCAATTTTACATCTGATTACAATCCTGGGAAACGCCTTGGGAAGTTTTACCACACGAAAGGCACTTTTTCAATTGCAGTTCTTGTTGTTGTTCTTATTAAAATATGTGACACATGATGAATAAAACCACGGGATAGCAGCGAGTAAGTTCTCAATACCGAGTGACAATATCAGATATACAGACACAGAAATAGGAAAGACATTATTTTCCAATCTGGCAGTCAATATAATTAGAAATAGGATACTTTCATTTAATTCTTGCTTTAAACAATAATCACCTTATTGAGGACACTAACCTGCTCCCTGTGTACGACACTAACCCGCTCCCTGTGTACGACACTAACCCGCTCCCTGTGTCCGACACTAACCCGCTCCCTGTGTACGACACTAACCCGCTCCCTGTGTACGACACTAACCCGCTCCCTGTGTACGACACTAACCCGCTCCCTGTGTACGACACTAACCCGCTCCCTGTGTACGACACTAACCCGCTCCCTGTGTACGACACTAACCCGCTCCCTGTGTACGACACTAACCCGCTCCCTGTGTACGACACTAACCCGCTCCCTGTGTACGACACTAACCCGCTTCCTGTGTACGACACTAACCCGCTCCCCGTGTACGACAATAACCTGCTCCCTGTGCACGACATTCAACACTCCCTGTGTACGACACTAACCCGCTCCCTGTGTACGACAATAACCTGCTCCCTGTGCACGACATTCAACACTCCCTGTGTACGACACTAACCCGCTCCCTGTGTACGACACTAACCCGCTCCCTGTGTACGACACTAACCCGCTCCCCGTGTACGACACTAACCCGCTCCCGGTGTACGACACTAACCCGCTCCCTGTGTACGACACGAACCCGCACCCTGTGCACACTAACCCGCTCCCTGTGTTCGACACTAACCCGCTCCCTGTGTTCGACACTAACCCGCTCCCTGTGTACGAAACTAACCCGCTCCCTGTGCACGATACAATCCCGCTCCCTGTGTACGACACTAACCCGCTCCCTGTTTACGACACTAAATCTCTCCCTGTGTACGACACTAACCCGCTCCCTGTGTACGACACTAACCCGCTCCCTGTGTACGACACTAACCCGCTCCCTGTTTACGACACTAAATCTCTCCCTGTGTACGACACGAACCAGCTCCCTGTGTACGACACTAACCCGCTCCCTGTGTACGACACTAACCCGCTCCCTGTGTACGACACTAACCCGCTCCCTGTGTACGACACTCACCCGCTCCATGTGTACGACACTAACCCGCTCCCTGTGTACGACACGAACCCGCTCACTGTGTACGACACTCACCCGCGCCCTGTGTACGACACTAACCCGCTCCCTGTGTACGACACTAACCCGCTCCCTGTGTACGACACTAACCCGCTCCTTGTGTACGACGGTAACCCGCTCCCTGTGTACGACACTAACCCGCTCCCTGTGTACGACGGTAACCCGCTCCCTGTGTACGACACTAACCCGCTCCCTGTGTACGACACTAACCCGCTCCCTGTGTACGACACTAACCCGCTCCCTGTGTACGACGGTAACCCGCTCCCTGTGTACGACACTAACCCGCTCCCTGTGTACGACACAATCCTGCTCCCTGTGTACGACGGTAACCCGCTCCCTGTGTGCGACATTAACCCGCTCCCTGTTGACGACACTAACTCTCTCCCTGTGTACGACGCTAACCCGCTCCCTGTGTACGACACAATCCTGCTCCCTGTGTACGACACTAACCCGCTCCCTGTGTAGGACACGAACCCGCACCCTGTGCACACTAACCCGCTCCCTGTCTATGACACTAACCCGCTCCCTGTGCACGATACAATCCCGCTCCCTGTTGACGACACTAACCGCTCCGTGTGTACGACACTCACCGCTCCCTGTGTACGACACTCACCGCTCCCTGTGTACGACACTCACCCGCTCCGTGTGTACGACACTCACCCGCTCCATGTGTACGACACGAACCCGCTCCCTGTGTACGACACTAACCCGCTCCCTGTGTACCACACCAACCCGCTCCCTGTTTACGACACCAACTCGCTCCCTGTGTACGACACTATCCCGCTCCCTGTGCACGACACTAACCCGCTCCCTGTGCACGACACTAACCCGCTCCCTGTGTACGACACTAACCCGCTCCCTGTTGACGACACTAACTCTCTCCCTGTGTACGACACTAACCCGCTCCCTGTGTACGACACTAACCCGCTCCCTGTGTACGACACTCACCCGCTCCCTGTGTACGACACTCACCCGCTCCCTGTGTGCGACACTCACCCGCTCCCTGTGTGCGACACTCACCCGCTCCCTGTGTACGACACTCACCCGCTCCCTGTGTGCGACACTCACCCGCTCCCTGTGTACGACACTCACCCGCTCCCTGTGTGCGACACTCACCCGCTCCCTGTGTACGACACTAACCCGCTCCCTGTGTGCGACACTCACCCGCTCCCTGTGTGCGACACTCACCCGCTCCCTGTGTGCGACACTAACCCGCTCCCTGTGTGCGACACTCACCCGCTCCCTGTGTACGACACTAAGCCGCTCCCTGTGTACGACACTCACCCGCTCCCTGTGTGCGACACTCACCCGCTCCCTGTGTGCGACACTCACCCGCTCCCTGTGTGCGACACTAACCCGCTCCCTGTGTGCGACACTAACCCGCTCCCTGTGTACGAAACTAAATCTCTCCCTGTGTACGACACTAACCCGCTCCCTGTTTACGACACTAAATCTCTCCCTGTGTACGACACCAACCTGCTCCCTGTGTGCGACACTCACCCGCTCCCTGTGTGCGACACTAACCCGCTCCCTGTGTGCGACACTCACCCGCTCCCTGTGTGCGACACTCACCCGCTCCCTGTGTACGACACCAACCTGCTCCCTGTGTACGACACCAACCTGCTCCCTGTGTGCGACACTCACCCGCTCCCTGTGTGCGACACTCACCCGCTCCCTGTGTGCGACACTCACCCGCTCCCTGTGTCCGACACTCACCTGCTCCCTGTGTACGACACTAACCCGCTCCCTGTGTCCGACACTCACCTGCTCCCTGTGTACGACACTAACCCGCTCCCTGTGTACGACACTAACCCGCTCCCTGTGTCCGACACTCACCTGCTCCCTGTGTACGACACTAACCCGCTCCCTGTGTCCGACACTCACCTGCTCCCTGTGTACGACACTCACCCGCTCCCTGTGTACGACACTAACCCGCTCCCTGTGTACGACACGAACCCGCTCCCTGTGTACGACACTAACCCGCTCCCTGTGTCCGACACTCACCTGCTCCCTGTGTACGACACTCACCCGCTCCCTGTGTGCGACACTCACCCGCTCCCTGTGTACGACACTCACCCGCTCCCTGTGTACGACACTAACCCGCTCCCTGTGTACGACACTAACCCGCTCCCTGTGTACGACACTAACCCGCTCCCTGTGTGCGACACTCACCCGCTCCCTGTGTACGACACTAACCCGCTCCCTGTGTACGAAACTAAATCTCTCCCTGTGTACGACACCAACCCGCTCCCTGTGTACGACACTCACCCGCTCCCTGTGTACGACACTCACCCGCTCCCTGTGTGCGACACTAACCCGCTCCCCGTGTACGACACTAACCCGCTCCCTGTGTACGACACTAACCCGCTCCCTGTGTACGACACTAACCCTCTCCCTGTGTGCGACACTCACCCGCTCCCTGTGTACGACACTCACCCGCTCCCTGTGTGCGACACTCACCCGCTCCCTGTGTACGACACTAACCCTCTCCCTGTGTGCGACACTCACCCGCTCCCTGTGTACGACACTAACCCGCTCCCTGTGTGCGACACTAACCCGCTCCCTGTGTACGACACTAACCCGCTCCCTGTGTACGACACTAACCCGCTCCCTGTGTACGACACTAACCCGCTCCCTGTGTACGACACCAACCCTCTCCCTGTGTACGACACTAACCCGCTCCCTGTGTACGAAACTAACCCGCTCCCTGTGTACGACACTAACCCGCTCCCTGTGTACGACACTAACCCGCTCCCTGTGTGCGACACTAACCCGCTCCCTGTGTACGACACTAACCCGCTCCCTGTGTACGACACTCAACCGCTCCCTGTGTACGACACTAACCCGCTCCCTGTTTACGACACTAAATCTCTCCCTGTGTACGACACCAACCTGCTCCCTGTGTGCGACACTCACCCGCTCCCTGTGTGCGACACTCACCCGCTCCCTGTGTGCGACACTCACCCGCTCCCGATGTAAAACACTCACCCGCTCCCTGTGTACGACACTAACCCGCTCCCTGTGTACGACACTAACCCGCTCCCTGTGTACGACACTCACCCGCTCCCTGTGTGCGACACTCAACCGCTCCCGGTGTAAGACACTCACCCGCTCCCTGTGTACGACACTAACCCGCTCCCTGTGTGCGACACTCAACCGCTCCCTGTGTACGACACTGAACCGCTCCCGGTGTAAGACACTCACCCGCTCCCTGTGTACGACACTAACCCGCTCCCTGTGTACGACACTAACCCGCTCCCTGTGTACGACACTAACCCACTCCCTGTGTACGACACTAACCCGCTCCCTGTGTACGACACTAACCCGCTCCCCGTGTACGACACTAACCCGCTCCCTGTGTACGACACTAACCCGCTCCCTGTGTACGACACTAACCCACTCCCTGTGTACGACACTAACCCGCTCCCTGTGTACGACACTAACCCGCTCCCTGTGTGCGACACTAACCCGCTCCCTGTGTACGACACTAACCCGCTCCCTGTGTACGACACTAACCCGCTCCCCGTGTACGACACTAACCCGCTCCCCGTGTACGACACTAACCCGCTCCCTGTGTACGACACTAACCCGCTCCCTGTGTACGACACTAACCCGCTCCCTGTGTACGACACTAACCCGCTCCCTGTGTACGACACCAACCCGCTCCCCGTGTACGACACTAACCCGCACCCCGTGTACGACACTAACCCGCACCCTGTGTACGACACTAACCCGCTCCCTGTGTACGAGACTAACCCGCTCCCTGTGTACGACACCAACCCGCTCCCTGTGTACGACACCAACCCGCTCCCTGTGTACGACACTCACCCGCTCCCTGTGTACGAGACTAACCCGCTCCCTGTGTGCGACACTAACCCACTCCCTGTGTACGACACTAACCCGCTCCCTGTGTGCGACACTAACCCGCTCCCTGTGTGCGACACTAACCCGCTCCCTGTGTACGACACTAACCCGCTCCCCGTGTACGACACTAACCCACTCCCCGTGTACGACACTAACCCGCTCCCTGTGTACGACACTAACCCGCTCCCTGTGTGCGACACTAACCCGCTCCCTGTGTACGACACTAACCCGCTCCCTGTGTACGACACTAACCCGCTCCCTGTGTACGACACTAACCCTCTCCCTGTGTACGACACTAACCCACTCCCTGTGTACGACACTAACCCACTCCCTGTGTACGACACTAACCCGCTCCCTGTGTACGACACTAACCCGCTCCCTGTGTGCGACACGAACCCGCTCCCTGTGTACGACACTAACCCGCTCCCTGTGTACGACACTAACCCGCTCCCCGTGTACGACACTAACCCGCTCCTTGTGTACGACACTAACCCGCTCCCTGTGTACGACACTAACCCGCTCCCTGTGTACGACACTAACCCGCTCCCTGTGTACGACACTAACCCGCTCCCTGTGTACGACACTAACCCGCTCCCTGTGTACGACACCAACTTTCTCCCTGTGTACGACACTAACCCGCTCCCAGTGTACGACACTAACCCGCTCCCTGTGTACGACACCAACTTTCTCCCTGTGTACGACACTAACCCGCTCCCCGTGTACGACACTAACCTGCTCCCTGTGTACGACACCAACTTTCTCCCTGTGTACGACACTAAGCCGCTCCCTGTGTACGACACTAACTTTCTCCCTGTGTACGACACAATCCTGCTCCCTGTGTACGACACTAACCCGCTCCCTGTGTACGACACTAACCCGCTCCCTGTGTACGAAACTAACCCGCTCCCTGTGAACGACACAATCCTGCTCCCTGTGTACGACACTAACCCGCTCCCTGTGTACGACACTAACCCGCTCCCTGTGTACGACACTAACCCGCTCACTGTGTACGACACTAACCCGCTCCCTGTGTACGACACTAACCCGCTCCCTGTGTACGACACTAACCCACTCCCTGTGTACGACACAAACCCGCTCCCTGTGTACGACACTAACCCGCTCCCTGTGTACGACACAAACTTTCTCCCTGTGTACGAAACTAACCCGCTCCCTGTGTACGACACTAACCCGCTCCCTGTGTACGACACAAACTTTCTCCCTGTGTACGACACTAACCCGCTCCCTGTGTACGAAACTAACCCGCTCCCTGTGTACGACACTAACCCGCTCCCTGTGTACGACACTAACCCGCTCCCTGTGTGCGACACTAACCCGCTCCCTGTGTACGAAACTAACCCGCTCCCTGTGTACGACACTAACCCGCTCCCTGTGTACGACACTAACCCGCTCCCTGTGTACGACACTAACCCGCTCCCTGTGTACGACACGAACCCGCTCCCTGTGTACGACACTAACCCGCTCCCTGTGTACGAAACTAACCCGCTCCCTGTGTACGAAACTAACCCGCTCCCTGTGTACGACACTAACCCGCTCCCTGTGTACGAAACTAACCCGCTCCCTGTGTACGAAACTAACCCGCTCCCAGTGTCCGACACTAACCCGCTCCCTGTGTACGACACTAACCCGCTCCCTGTGTACGAAACTAACCCGCTCCCTATGTACGAAACTAACCCGCTCCCAGTGTCCGACACTAACCCGCTCCCTGTGTACGACACTAACCCGCTCCCTGTGTACGACACTAACCCTCTCCCTGGGTCCGACACTAACCCGGTCCCTGTGTACGACACTAACCCGCTCCCTGTGTACGACACAAACCCGCTCCCTGTGTACGACACTAACCCGCTCCCTGTGTCCGACACTAACCCGCTCCCTGTGTACGAAACTAACCCGCTCCCCGTGTCCGACACTAACCCGCTCCCTGTGTACGACACTAACCCGCTCCCAGTGTCCGACACTAACCCGCTCCCTGTGTGCGACACTAACCCGCTCCCTGTGTACGACACTAACCCGCTCCCTGTGTACGACACTAACCCGCACCCTGTGTACGACACTAACCCGCTCCCTGTGTACGACACTAACCCGCTCCCTGTATACGACACTAACCCGCTCCCTGTGTGCGACACTAACCCGCTCCCTGTGTACGACACGAACCCGCACCCTGTGCACACTAACCCGCTCCCTGTCTGTGACACTAACCCGCTCGCTGTGTACGACACTAACCCGCTCCCTGTGTACGACACTAACCCGCTCCCTGTTTACGACACGAACCCGCTCCCTGTGTACGACACTAACCCGCTCCCTGTGTGCGATACAATCCCGCTCGCTGTGTACGACACGAACCCGCTCCCTGTGTACGACACTCACCCGCTCCCTGTGTTCGACACTAACCCGCTCCCGATGTACGATACAATCCCGCTCAATGTGTACGACACGAACCCGCTCCCTGTGTGCGACACTCACCCGCTCCCTGTGTGCGACACTCACCCGCTCCCGATGTAAGACACTCACCCGCTCCCTGTGTAAGACACTCACCCGCTCCCTGTGTACGACACTAACTGTGTCACTGGTTACGACAGAAACCCACGACCTTTGTACGAAACTAACCCGCTCCTTGTGTACGACACGAACCCGCTCCCTGTGTACGACACTAACTGTGTCACTGGTTACGACAGAAACCCACGACCTTTGTACGAAACTAACCCGCTCCCTGTGTACGACACTAACCCGCTCCCCGTGTACGACACTCACCCGCTCCCTGTGTACGAAACTAACCCGCTCCCTGTGTACGACACTAACCCGCTCCCTGTGTACGACACTCACCCGCTCCCTGTGTACGACACTAACCCGTCCTTGTGTACGACACTAACCCGCTCCCTGTGTACGACACTAACCCGCTCCCTGTGTACGACACAAACCCGCTCCCTGTGTACGACACCAACCTGCTCCCTGTGTACGACACTAACCCGCTCCCTGTGTACGACACTAACCCGCTCCCTGTGTACGACACTAACCCGCTCCCTGTGTACGACACTAACCCGCTCCCTGTGTACGACACTAACCCGCTCCCCGTGTACGACACCAGCCCGCTCCCTGTGTACGACACAAACCCGCTCCCTGTTGACGACACTAACCCGCTCCCTGTGTACGACACTAACCCGCTCCCTGTGTACGACACTAACCCGCTCCCTGTGTACGACACTAACCCGCTACATTGTGTACGACACTAACCTGCTCCCTGTGTACGACACGAACCCGCTCCCTGTGTACGACACTAACCCGCTACATTGTGTACGACACTAACCCGCTCCCTGTGTGCGACACGAACCCGCTCCCTGTGTACGACACTAACCCGCTCCCTGTGTACGACACTAACCCGCTCCCTGTGTACGACACCAACCCGCTCCCTGTGTACGACACGAACCCGCTCCCTGTGTACGACACTCACCCGCTCCCTGTGTACGAAACTAACCCGCTCCCTGTGTACGATACAATCCCGCTCAATGTGTACGACACTAACCCGCTCCCTGTGTACGACACTAACTCTCTCCCTGTGTACGACACGAACCCGCTCCCTGTGTACGACACCAACTGTGTCACTGGTTACGACAGAAACCCACGACCTTTGTACGAAACTAACCCGCTCCTTGTGTACGACACTAACCCGCTCCCTGTGTACGACACTAACCCGCTCCCTGAGTACGACACGAACGCGCTCCCTGTGTACGATACTAACCCGCTCCCTGTGTACGACACCAACTTTCTCCCTGTGTACGACACTAACCCGCTCCCTGAGTACGACACAAACTTTCTCCCTGTGTACGACACTAACCCGCTCCCTGTGTACGACACCAACTTTCTCCCTGTGTACGACACTAACCCGCTCCCTGAGTACGACACAAACTTTCTCCCTGTGTACGACACTAAGCTGCTCCCTGTGTACGACACTAACTTTCTCGCTGTGTACGACACTAACCCGCTCCCTGTGTACGACACTAACCCGCTCCCTGTGTACGACACTCACCCGCTCCCTGTGTACGACACTAACCCGCTCCCTGTGTACGACACTAACCCGCTCCCTGTGTACGACACTGAGCCGCTCCCTGTGTACGACACTAACCCGCTCCCTGTGTACGACACTAACCCGCTCCCTGTGTACGACACTGAGCCGCTCCCTGTGTACGACACTAACCCGCTCCCTGTGTACGACACTAACCCGCTCCCTGTGTACGACACTAACCCGCTCCCTGTGTACGACACTAACCCGCTCCCTGTGTTCGACACTAACCCGCTCCCTGTCTATGACACTAACCCGCTCCCTGTGCACGATACAATCCCGCTCGCTGTGTACGACACAAACTTTCTCCCTGTGTACGACACTAACCCGCTCCCTGTGTACGACACGAACCCGCTCCCTGTGTACGACACTAACCCGCTCCCTGTGTTCGACACTAACCCGCTCCCTGTCTATGACACTAACCCGCTCCCTGTGCACGATACAATCCCGCTCGCTGTGTACGACACTAACCCTCTCCCTGTGTACGACACTAACCCGCTCCCTGTGTACGACACTAACCCGCTCCCTGTGTACGACACTAAGCCGCTCCCTGTGTTCGACACTAACCCGCTCCCTGTGAACGACACAATCCTGCTCCCTGTGTACGACACTAACCCGCTCCCTGTGTACGAAACTAACCCGCTCCCTGTGTACGACACTAACCCGCTCCCTGTGTACGACACTAACTTTCTCCCTGTGAACGACACAATCCTGCTCCCTGTGTACGACACTAACCCGCTCCCTGTGTACGAAACTAACCCACTCCCTGTGTACGACACTAACCCGCTCCCTGTGTACGAAACTAACCCGCTCCCTGTGTACAACACTAACCCGCTCCCTGTGTACGAGACTAACCCGCTCCCTGTGTACGACACTAACCCGCTCCCTGTGTACGACACTAACCCGCTCCCTGTGTACAACACTAACCCGCTCCCTGTGTACGACACTAACCCGCTCCCTGTGTACGACACTAACCCGCTCCCTGTGTACGACACTAACCCGCTCCCTGTGTACAACACTAACCCGCTCCCTGTGTACGACACTAACCCGCTCCCTGTGTACGACACTAACCCGCTCCCTGTGTACGAGACTAACCCGCTCCCTGTATACGACACTAACCCGCTCCCTGTGTACAACACTAACCCGCTCCCTGTGTACGACACTAACCCGCTCCCTGTGTACGACACTAACCCGCTCCCTGTGTACGACACTAACCCTCTCCCTGTGTACGACACTAACCCGCACCCTGTGTACGACACTAACCCGCTCCCGGTGTACGACACTAACCCGCTCCCTGTGTACGACACTAACCCGCTCCCTGTGTACGACACTAACCCGCTCCCTGTATACGACACTAACCCGCACCCTGTGTACGATACTAACCCGCTCCCCGTGTACGACACCAGCCCGCTCCCTGTGTACGACACTAACCCGCTCCCTGTGTACGACACTAACCCGCTCCCTGTGTACGACACTAACCCGCTCCCTGTGTACGAAACTAACCCGCTCCCTGTGTACGACACTAACCCGCTCCCTGTGTACGAAACTAACCCGCTCCCTGTGTACAACACTAACCCGCTCCCTGTGTACGACACTAACCCGCTCCCTGTGTACGACACTAACCCGCTCCCTGTGTACGACACTAACCCGCTCCCTGTGTACGACACTAACCCGCTCCCTGTGTACGACACTAACCCTCTCCCTGTGTACAACACTAACCCGCTCCCTGTGTACGACACTAACCCGCTCCCTGTGTACGACACTAACCCGCTCCCTGTGTACGAAACTAACCCGCTCCCTGTGTACAACACTAACCCGCTCCCTGTGTACGACACTAACCCGCACCCTGTGTACGACACTAACCCGCTCCCCGTGTACGACACCAGCCCGCTCCCTGTGTACGACACTAACCCGCTCCCCGTGTACGACACCAGCCCGCTCCCTGTGTACGACACTAACCCGCTCCCTGTGTACGACACTAACCCGCTCCCTGTGTACGACACTAACCCGCTCCCTGTGTACGACACTAACCCGCTCCCGGTGTACGACACTCACCCGCTCCCGGTGTACGACACAATCCTGCTCCCTGTGTACGTCACTAACCCGCTCCCGGTGTACGACACTCACCCGCTCCCGGTGTACGACACAATCCTGCTCCCTGTGTACGACACTAACCCGCTCCCTGTGTACGACACTAACCCGCTCCCTGTGTGCGACACTCACCCGCTCCCTGTGTGCGACACTCACCCGCTCCCTGTGTGCGACACTAACCCGCCCCCTCTGTACGACACTAACCCGCTCCCTGTGTTCGACACTAACCCGCTCCCTGTGTTCGACACTAACCCGCTCCCTGTGTTCGACACTAACCCGCTCCCTGTCTATGACACTAACCCGCTCCCTGTGCACGATACAATCCCGCTCCCTGTGTACGACACTAACCCGCTCCCTGTGTACGAAACTAACCCTCTCCCTGTGTACGACACTAACCCCCTCCCTGTGTTCGAAACTAACCCGCTCCCTGTGTACGACACTAACCCGCTCCCCGTGTACGACACTAACCCGCTCCCTGTGTACGACACTAACCCGCTCCCTGTGTACGACACTAACCCCCTCCCTGTGTTCGACACAATCCCGCTCCCTGTGTACGACACTAACCCGCTCCCTGTGTACGACACTAACCCGCTCCCTGTGTACGACACTAACCCGCTCCGTGTGTACGACACTAACCCGCTCCCTGTGTACGACACTAACCCGCTCCTTGTGTACGACACTAACCCGCTCCCTGTGTACGACACTAACCCGCTCCCCGTGTACGACACTAACCTGCTCCCTGTGTACGACACTAACCCGGTCCCTGTGTACGACACTAACCCGGTCCCTGTGTACGACACTAACCCGCTCCCTGTGTACGACACTAACCCGCTCCCTGTGTACGACACTAACCCGGTCCCTGTGTACGACACTAACCCGCTCCCTGTGTACGACACTAACCCGCTCACTGTGTACGACACAAACCCGCTCCCTGTGTACGACACTAACCCGCTCCCTGTGTACGACACTAACCCGCTCCCTGTGTACGACACTAACCCGCTCCCTGTGTCCGACACTAACCCGCTCCCTGTGTACGACACTAACCCGCTCCCTGTGTACGACACTAACCCACTCCCCGTTTCCGACACTAACCCGCTCCCTGTGTCCGACAGAAACCCGCTCCCTGTGTACGACACTAACCCACTCCCCGTTTCCGACAATAACCCGCTCCCTGTGTCCGACAGAAACCCGCTCCCTGTGTCCGACACAAACCCGCTCCCTGTGTACGACACTAACCCGCTCCCTGTGTACGACACTAACCCGCTCCCTGTGTACGACACTAACCCGCTCACTGTGTGCGACACAAACACGCTCCCTGTGTACGACACTAACCCGCTCCCTGTGTCCGACACAAACCCGCTGCCTGTGTCCGACACAAACCCGCTCCCTGTGTCCGACACTAACACACTCCCTGTGTACGACACTAACCCGCTCCCTGTGTACGACACTAACCCACTCCCCGTGTCCGACACGAACCCGCTCCCCGTGTCCGACACAAACCCGCTCCCTGTGTCCGACACAAACCCGCTCCCTGTGGACGACACTAACCCGCTTCCTGTCTACGACACTAACCCGCTCCCTGTGTACGACACGAACCCGCTCCCTGTGGACGACACAAACCCGCTCCCTGTGTACGACACTAACCCGCTCCCTGTGTACGACACTAACCCGCTCCCCGTGTACGACACTAACCCGCTCCCTGTGTACGACACAATCCTGCTCCCTGTGTGCGACAGTAACCCGCTCCCTGTGTACGACACTAACCTTCTCCCTGTGTACGACACTAACCCGCTCCCTGTGTACGACACTAACCCGCTCCCTGTGTACGAAACTAACCCGCTCCCTGTATACGACACTAACCCGCTCCCTGTGTCCGACACAAACCCGCTCCCTGTGTCCGACACAAACCCGCTCCCTGTGTACGACACTAACCCGCTCCCTGTGTACGACACTAACCCGCTCCCTGTGTACGACACTAACCCGCTCACTGTGTACGACACAAACCCGCTCCCTGTGTACGACACTAACCCGCTCCCTGTGTACGACACTAACACACTCCCTGTGTACGACACTAACCCGCTCCCTGTGTCCGACACAAACCCGCTCCCTGTGTCCGACACTAACACACTCCCTGTGTACGACACTCACCCGCTCCCTGTGTACGACACTAACCCGCTCCCTGTGTACGACACTAACCCGCTCCCTGTGTACGACACTGAGCCGCTCCCTGTGTACGACACTAACCCGCTCCCTGTGTACGACACTAACCCGCTCCCTGTGTACGACACTAAGCCGCTCCCTGTGTACGACACTAACCCGCTCCCTGTGTACGACACTAACCCGCTCCCTGTGTACGACACTAACCCGCTCCCTGTGTTCGACACTAACCCGCTCCCTGTCTATGACACTAACCCGCTCCCTGTGCACGATACAATCCCGCTCGCTGTGTACGACACAAACTTTCTCCCTGTGTACGACACTAAGCCTCTCCCTGTGTACGACACTAACCCGCTCCCTGTGTACGACACTAACTTTCTCCCTGTGTCCGACACTCACCCGCTCCCTGTGTTCGACACTAACCCGCTCCCTGTGAACGACACAATCCTGCTCCCTGTGTACGACACGAACCCGCTCCCTGTGCACGACACCAACCCGCTCCCTGTGTACGACACTAACCCGCTCCCTGTGTACGACACTAACCCGCTCCCTGTGTACGACACTAACCCGCTCCCTGTGTACGAAACTAACCCGCTCCCTGTGAACGACACAATCCTGCTCCCTGTGTACGACACCAGCCCGCTCCCTGTGTACGACACTAACCCGCTCCCTGTGTACGACACTAACCCGCTCCCTGTGTACGACACTAACCCGCTCCCTGTGTACGACACTAACCCGCTCCCTGTGTACGACACTAACCCGCTCCCTGTGTACGACACTAACCCTCTCCCTGTGTACGACACTAACCCGCTCCCTGTGTACGACACTAACCCGCTCCCTGTGTACGACACTAACCCGCTCCCCGTGTCCGGCACTAACCCGGTCCCTGTGTACGACACTAACCCGCTCCCTGTGTCCGGCACTAACCCGGTCCCTGTGTACGACACTAACCCTCTCCCTGTGTACGACACTAACCCGCTCCCTGTGTACGACACTAACCCGCTCCCTGTGTCCGGCACTAACCCGGTCCCTGTGTACGACACTAACCCTCTCCCTGTGTACGACACTAACCCGCTCCCTGTGTACGACACTAACCCGCTCCCTGTGTACGACACTAACCCGCTCCCTGTGTACGACACTAACCCGCTCCCTGTGTACGACACTAACCCTCTCCCTGTGTACGACACTAACCCGCTCACTGTGTACGACACTAACCCGCTCCCTGTGTACGACACTAAACCGCTCCCTGTGTACGACACTAACCCGCTCCCTGTGTACGACACTAACCCGCTCCCTGTGTCCGGCACTAACCCGCTCCCTGTGTACGACACTAACCCGCTCCCTGTGTACGACACTAACCCGCTCCCTGTGTACGACACTAACCCGCTCCCTGTGTACGACACTAACCCGCTCCCTGTGTACGAAACTAACCCGCTCCCTGTGTACGACACTAACCCGCTCCCTGTGTACGACACTAACCCGCTCCCTGTGTACGACACTAACAAGCTCCCTGTGTACGACACTAACCCGCTCCCTGTGTACGACACTAACCCGCTCCCTGTGTACGACACTAACCCGCTCCCTGTGTACGACACTAACCCTCTCCCTGTGTCCGACACTAACCCGGTCCCTGTGTACGACACTAACCCGCTCCCTGTGTACGACACTAACCCGTTCCCAGTGTCCGACACTAACCCGGTCCCTGTGTACGACACTAACCCTCTCCCTGTGTACGACACTAACCCGCTCCCTGTGTACGACACTAACCCGCTCCCCGTGTACGACACTAACCCGCTCCCTGTGTCCGGCACTAACCCGCTCCCTGTGTACGACACTAACCCGCTCCCTGTGTCCGGCACTAACCCGCTCCCTGTGTACGACACTAACCCGCTCCCTGTGTACGACACTAACCCGCTCCCTGTGTACGACACTAACCCGCTCCCTGTGTACGACACTAACAAGCTCCCTGTGTACGAGACTAACCCGCTCCCTGTGTACGACACTAACCCGCTCCCTGTGTACGACACTAACACGCTCCCTGTGTATGACACTAACCCGCTCCCCGTGTACGAAACTAACCCGGTCCCTGTGTACGACACTAACCCGCTCCCCGTGTACGACACTAACCCGCTCCCTGTGTCCGGCACTAACCCGCTCCCTGTGCATGACACTAACCCGCTCCCTGTGCACGACACTAACCCGCTCCCTGTGTACGACACAATCCTGCTCCCTGTGTACGACACTAACCCGCTCCCTGTGTACGAAACTAACCCGCTCCCTGTGAACGACACAATCCTGCTCCCTGTGTACGACACTAACCCGCTCCCTGTGTACGACAATAACCCGCACCCTGTGTACGACAATAACCCGCACCCTGTGTACGACACTAACCCGCTCCCTGTATACGACACTAACCCGCTCCCCGTGTACGACACTAACCCGCTCCCTGTGTACGACACTAACCCGCTCCCTGTGTACGACACCAGCCCGCTCCCTGTGTACGACACTAACCCGCTCCCTGTGTACGACAATAACCCGCTCCCTGTGTACGACACTAACCCGCTCCCTGTGTACGACACTAACCCGCTCCCTGTGCACGACACTAACCTGCACCCTGTGTACGACACAATCCTGCTCCCTGTGTACGACACTAACCCGCTCCCTGTGTACGACACTAACCCGCTCCCTGTGTACGACACAATCCTGCTCCCTGTGTACGACACTAACCCGCTCCCTGTGTACGACACAATCCTGCTCCCTGTGTACGACACTAACCCGCTCCCTGTGTACGAAACTAACCCGCTCCCTGTGAACGACACAATCCTGCTCCCTGTGTACGACACTAACCCACTCCCTGTGTACGACACTAACCCGCTCCCTGTGTACGACACTAACCCGCTCCCTGTGTACGACACTAACCCGCTCCCTGTGTACGACACAATCCTGCTCCCTGTGTACGACACTAACCCGCTCCCTGTGTACGACACAATCCTGCTCCCTGTGTCCGACACTAACCCGCTCCCTGTGTACGACACTAACCCACTCCCTGTGTACGACACTAACCCGCTCCCTGTGTACGAAACTAACCCGCTCCCTGTGAACGACACAATCCTGCTCCCTGTGTACGACACTAACCCGCTCCCTGTGTACGACAATAACCCGCACCCTGTGTACGACAATAACCCGCACCCTGTGTACGACACTAACCCGCTCCCTGTATACGACACTAACCCGCTCCCCGTGTACGACACCAGCCCGCTCCCCGTGTACGACACCAGCCCGCTCCCTGTGTACGACACTAACCCGCTCCCTGTGTACGACAATAACCCGCACCCTGTGTACGACACTAACCCGCTCCCTGTGTACGACACTAACCCGCTCCCTGTGTACGACACTAACCCGCTCCCTGTGTACGACACTCACCCGCTCCCTGTGTACGACACTATACCGCTCCCTGTGTAAGACACGAACCCGCACCCTGTGCACACTAACCCGCTCCCTGTCTGTGACACTAACCCGCTCCCTGTGTACGACACTAACCCGCTCCCTGTGTACGACACTAACCCGCTCCCTGTTTACGACACTAAATCTCTCCCTGTGTGCGACACTCACCCGCTCCCTGTGTGCGACACTCACCCGCTCCCTGTGTAAGACACTCACCCGCCCCCTGTGTACGACACTAACTTTCTCCCTGTGTGCGACACTCACCTGCTCCCTGTGTGCGACACTCACCCGCTCCCGATGTAAGACACTCACCCGCTCCCTGTGTACGACACCAACTTTCTCCCTGTGTACGACACTAACCCGCTCCCTGTGTACGACACTCACCCGCTCCCTGTGTACGACACTCACCCGCTCCCTGTGTACGACACTCACCCGCTCCCTGTGTACGACACTAAGCCGCTCCCTGTGTACGACACTCACCCGCTCCCTGTGTACGACACTCACCCGCTCCCTGTGTACGACACTAACCCGCTCCCTGTGTACGACACTAACCCGCTCCCTGTGTACGACACTAAGCCGCTCCCTGTGTACGACACTAACCCGCTCCCTGTGTACGACACTAACCCGCTCCCTGTGTACGACACTAACCCGCTCCCTGTGTACGACACTAACCCGCTCCCTGTGTACGACACTAACCCGCTCCCTGTGTACGACACTAACCCGCACCCTGTGCACACTAACCCGCTCCCTGTGTTCGACACTAACCCGCTCCCTGTCTATGACACTAACCCGCTCCCTGTGCACGATACAATCCCGCTCGCTGTGTACGACACAAACTTTCTCCCTGTGTACGACACTAACCCGCTCCCCGTGTACGACACCAGCCCGCTCCCTGTGTACGACACAAACCCGCTCCCTGTTGACGACACTAACCCGCTCCCTGTGTACGACACTAACCCGCTCCCTGTGTACGACACTAACCCGCTACATTGTGTACGACACTAACCCGCTACATTGTGTACGACACGAACCCGCTCCCTGTGTGCGACACTAACCCGCTCCCTGTGTACGACACTAACCCGCTACATTGTGTACGACACTAACCCGCTACATTGTGTACGACACTAACCCGCTACATTGTGTACGACACCAACCCGCTCCCTGTGTGCGACACGAACCCGCTCCCTGTGTACGACACTAACCCGCTCCCTGTGTACGACACTAACCCGCTCCCTGTGTACGACACTAACCCGCTCCCTGTGTTCGACACGAACCCGCTCCCTGTGTACGACACTCACCCGCTGCCTGTGTACGATACAATCCCGTTCTTTGTGTACGACACTAACTCGCTCCCTGTGTACGACACTAACCCGCTCCCTGTGTACGATACAATCCCGCTCAATGTGTACGACACTAACCCGCTCCCTGTGTACGACACTAACCCGCTCCCTGTGTACGACACTGAGCCGCTCCCTGTGTACGACACTAACCCGCTCCCTGTGTACGACACTAACCCGCTCCCTGTGTACGACACTAACCCGCTCCCTGTGTACGACACTAACCCGCTCCCTGTGTTCGACACTAACCCGCTCCCTGTGTTCGACACTAACCCGCTCCCTGTCTATGACACTCACCCGCTCCCTGTGCACGATACAATCCCGCTCGCTGTGTACGACACAAACTTTCTCCCTGTGTACGACACTAAGCCGCTCCCTGTGTACGACACTAACTTTCTCCCTGTGTCCGACACTCACCCGTTCCCTGTGTACGACACTAACCCGCTCCCTGTGTACGACACGAACACGCTCCCTGTGCACGACACCAACCCGCTCCCTGTGTACGACACTAACTTTCTCCCTGTGTACGACACTAACCCGCTCCCTGTGAACGACACAATCCTGCTCCCTGTGTACGACACTAACCCGCTCCCTGTGTACGACACTAACCCGCTCCCTGTGTACGACACTAACCCGCTCCCTGTGTACGACACTAACCCGCTCCCTGTGTACGACACTAACCCGCACCCTGTGTACGACACTAACCCGCTCCCCGTGTACGACACCAGCCCGCTCCCTGTGTACGACACTAACCCGCTCCCTGTGTACGACACTAACCCGCTCCCTGTGTACGACACCAGCCCGCTCCCTGTGTACGACACTAACCCGCTCCCGGTGTACGACACTCACCCGCTCCCGGTGTACGACACAATCCTGCTCCCTGTGTACGACAGTAACCCGCTCCCTGTGCACGATACAATCCCGCTCCCTGTGTACGAAACTAACCCGCTCCCTGTGTACGACACGAACCCGCTCCCTGTTTACGACACTAAATCTCTCCCTGTGTACGACACCAACCTGCTCCCTGTGTACGACACTAACCCGCTCCCTGTGTACGACACTAACCCGCTCCCTGTGTGCGACACTCACCCGCTCCCTGTGTGCGACACTCACCCGCTCCCTGTGTGCGACACTCACCCGCTCCCTGTGTGCGACACTCACCCGCTCCCTGTGTGCGACACTCACCCGCTCCCGATGTAAGACACTCACCCGCTCCCTGTGTACGACACTAACTTTCTCCCTGTGTGCGACACTCACCCGCTCCCTGTGTACGACACTAACCTGCTCCCTGTGTACGACACTAACCCGCTCCCTGTGTACGACACTAAGCCGCTCCCTGTGTACGACACTAACTTTCTCCCTGTGTCCGACACTCACCCGCTCCCTGTGTGCGACACTCACCCGCTCCCTGTGTGCGACACTCACCCGCTCCCTGTGTGCGACACTCACCCGCTCCTGGTGTAAGACACACACCCGCCCCCTGTGTACGACACTAACTTTCTCCCTGTGTGCGACACTCACCCGCTCCCTGTGTACGACACTAACCCGCTCCCTGTGTACGACACTAACCCGCTCCCTGTGTTCGACACTAACCCGCTCCCTGTCTATGACACTAACCCGCTCCCTGTGCACGATACAATCCCGCTCGCTGTGTACGACACTAACCCGCTCCCTGTGTACGACACTAAGCCGCTCCCTGTGTACGACACTAACTTTCTCCCTGTGTACGACACTAACCCGCTCCCTGTGTACGACACTAACCCCCTCCCTGTGTACGACACTAACCCGCTCCCTGTGAACGACACTAACCCGCTCCCTGTGTACGACACTAACCCGCTCCCTGTGTACGACACTAACCCCCTCCCTGTGTTCGACACTAACCCGCTCCCTGTGAACGACACAATCCTGCTCCCTGTGTACGACACTAACCCGCTCCCTGTGAACGACACTAACCCGCTCCCTGTGAACGACACAATCCTGCTCCCTGTGTCCGACACTAACTTTCTCCCTGTGTACCACACTAACCCGCTCCCTGTGTACGACACTAACCCGCTCCCTGTGTACGACACTAACCCGCTCCCTGTGAACGACACAATCCTGCTCCCTGTGTACGACACTAACCCGCTCCCTGTGAACGACACAATCCTGCTCCCTGTGTACGACACTAACCCGCTCCCTGTGTACGACACTAACCCGCTCCCTGTGTACGACACTAACCCGCTCCCTGTGTACGACACTAACCCGCTCCCTGTGTACGACACTAACCCGCTCCCTGTGAACGACACAATCCTGCTCCCTGTGTACGACACTAACCCGCTCCCTGTGTACGACACTAACCCGCTCCCTGTGTACGACACTAACCCGCTCCCTGTGTACGACACTAACCAGCACCCTGTGTACGACACTAACCCGCTCCCTGTGTACGACACTAACCCGCTCCCTGTGTACGACACTAACCCGCTCCCGGTGTACGACACTAACCCGCTCCCGGTGTACGACACTAACCCGCTCCCTGTGTACGACACTAACTTTCTCCCTGTGTACCACACTAACCCGCTCCCTGTGTACGACACTAACCCGCTCCCTGTGAACGACACAATCCTGCTCCCTGTGTACGACACTAACCCGCTCCCTGTGTACGACACTCACCCGCTCCCGGTGTACGACACCAACCTGCTCCCTGTGTACGACACTAACCCGCTCCCTGTGTGCGACACTAACCCGCTCACTGTGTACGACACCAACCTGCTCCCTGTGTGCGACACTCACCCGCTCCCTGTGTGCGACACTAACCCGCTCACTGTGTACGACACTAACCCGCTCCCTGTGTGCGACACTCACCCGCTCCCTGTGTGCGACACTCACCCGCTCCCTGTGTACGACACTCACCCGCTCCCGATGTAAGACACTCACCCGCTCCTGGTGTACGACACTAACCGTGTCACTGGTTACGACAGAAACCCACGACCTTTGTACGAAACTAACCCGCTCCTTGTGTACGACACTAACCCGCTCCCTGTGTACGACACTAACCCGCTCCCTGTGTACGACACTAACCCGCTCCCTGTGTACGACACTAACCCGCTCCCTGTGCACGACACTAACCCGCTCACTGTGTACGACACAAACCCGCTCCCTGTGTACGACACTAACCCGCTCCCTGTGTACGACACTAACCCGCTCCCTGTGTACGACACTAACCCGCTCCCTGTGTCCGACACAAACCCGCTCCCTGTGTCCGACTCAAACCCGCTCCCTGTGTCCGACACGAACCCGCTCCCTGTGTACGACACTAACCCGCTCCCTGTGTACGACACTAACCCACTCCCCGTTTCCGACACTAACCCGCTCCCTGTGTCCGACAGAAACCCGCTCCCTGTGTACGACACTAACCCACTCCCCGTTTCCGACACTAACCCGCTCCCTGTGTCCGACAGAAACCCGCTCCCTGTGTCCGACACAAACCCGCTCCCTGTGTACGACACCAACCCGCTCCCTGTGTACGACACTAACCCGCTCCCTGTGTACGACACTAACCCGCTCACTGTGTACGACACAAACCCGCTCCCTGTGTACGACACTAACCCGCTCCCTGTGTCCGACACAAACCCGCTGCCTGTGTCCGACACAAACCCGCTCCCTGTGTCCGACACAAACCCGCTCCCTGTGTCCGACACTAACCCGCTCCCTGTGTACGACACTAACCCACTCCCCGTGTCCGACACGAACCCGCTCCCCGTGTCCGACACAAACCCGCTCCCTGTGTCCGACACTAACCCGCTCCCTGTGTCCGACACAAACCCGCTCCCTGTGGACGACACTAACTCGCTTCCTGTCTACGACAGTAACCCGCTCCCTGTGTACGACACGAACCCGCTCCCTGTGGACGACACAAACCCGCTCCCTGTGTACGACACTAACCCGCTCCCTGTGTACGAAACTAACCCGCTCCCTGTGTACGAAACTAACCCGCTCCCTGTGTACGACACTAACCCGCTCCCTGTGTACGACACTAACCCGCTCCCTGTGTACGACACTAACCCGCTCCCTGTGTACGACACTAACCCGCTCCCTGTGTACGACACTAACCCGCTCCCTGTGTACGACACAATCCTGCTCCCTGTGTGCGACAGTAACCCGCTCCCTGTGTACGACACTAACCTTCTCCCTGTGTACGACACTAACCCGCTCCCTGTGTACGACACTAACCCGCTCCCTGTGTGCGACACAAACCCGCTCCCTGTGTACGACACTAACCCGCTCCCTGTGTACGACACTAACCCGCTCCCTGTGTACGACACTAACCCGCTCCCTGTGTCCGACACAAACCCGCTCCCTGTGTCCGACACAAACCCGCTCCCTGTGTACGACACTAACCCGCTCCCTGTGTACGACACTAACCCGCTCACTGTGTACGACACAAACCCGCTCCCTGTGTACGACACTAACCCGCTCCCTGTGTACGACACTAACACGCTCCCTGTGTACGACACTAACCCGCTCCCTGTGTCCGACACAAACCCGCTCCCTGTGTCCGACACTAACACGCTCCCTGTGTACGACACAAACCCGCTCCCTGTGGACGACACTAACCCGCTTCCTGTGTACGACACTAACCCGCTCCCTGTGTACGACACGAACCCGCTCCCTGTGTACGACACTAACTTTCTCCCCGTGTACGACACTAACTTTCTCCCTGTGTACGACACTAACCCGCTCCCTGTGGACGACACAAACCCGCTCCCTGTGTACGACACGAACCCGCTCCCTGTGTACGACACTAACCCGCTCCCTGTGTACGAAACTAACCCGCTCCCCGTGTACGACACAATCCTGCTCCCTGTGTGCGACAGTAACCCGCTCCCTGTGTACGACACTAACCTTCTCCCTGTGTACGACACTAACCCGCTCCCTGTGTACGACACTAACCCGCTCCCTCTGTACGACACAAACCCGCTCCCTGTGTACGACACTAAACCACTCCCTGTGTACGACACTAACCCGCTCCCTGTGTACGACACTAACCCGCTCCCTGTGTACGACACAAACCCGCTCCCTGTGTACGACACAAACCCGCTCCCTGTGTACGACACTAACCCGCACCCTGTGTACGACACTCACCCGCTCCCTGTGTACGACACTAACCCGCTCCCTGTGTACGAGACTAACCCGCACCCTGTGTACGACACTAACCCGCTCCCTGTGTACGACACTAACCCGCTCCCTGTGTACGACACTAACCCGCACCCTGTGTACGACACGAACCCGCTCCCTGTGTACGACACTAACCCGCACCCTGTGTACGAAACTAACCCGCTCCCTGTGTACGACACTCACCCGCTCCGTGTACGAGACTAACCCGCACCCTGTGAACGACACTAACCCGCTCCCTGTGTACGAAACTAACCCGCTCCCTGTGTACGACACTAACCCGCTCCCTGTGTACGACACTAACCCGCACCCTGTGTACGACACTAACCCGCTCCCTGTGTACGACACTAACCCGCTCCCTGTGTTCGACACTAACCCGCTCCCTGTGTACGGCACTAACCCGCTACCTGTGTACGACACTAACCCGCTCCCTGTGTACGACACTAACCCGCACCCTGTGTACGGCACTAACCCGCTCCCTGTGTACGGCACTAACCCGCTCCCTGTGTACGAAACTAACCCGCTCCCTGTGTACGACACTAACCCGCTCCCTGTGTACGACACCAACCCGCTCCCTGTGTACGACACTAACCTGCTCCCTGTGTACGACACGAACCCGCTCCCTGTGTACGACACAAACCCGCTCCCTGTGTCCGACACAAACCAGCTCCCTGTGTCCGACACTAACCCGCTCTCTGTGTACGACACTGACCCGCTCCCTGTGTACGACACTAACCCGCTCCCCGTGTCCGACACTAACCCGCTCCCTGTGTCCGACAGAAACCCGCTCCCTGTGTACGACACTAACCCGCTCCCTGTGTACGACACTAACCCGCTCCCTGTGTCCGACACAAACCCGCTCCCTGTGTCCGACACAAACCCGCTCCCTGTGTACGACACTAACCCGCTCCCTGTGTACGACACTACCCCGCTCCCTGTGTACGACACTAACCTGCTCCCTGTGTACGACACAAACCCGCTCCCTGTGTACGACACTAACCCGCTCCCTGTGTCCGACACAAACCCGCTGCCTGTGTCCGACACAAACCCGCTCCCTGTGTACGACACTAACCCGCTCCCTGTGTACGACACTAACCCGCTCCCTGTGTCCGACACAAACCCGCTCCCTGTGTCCGACAGAAACCCGCTCCCGGTGTACGACACTAACCGCTCCCTGTGTACGACACGAACCCGCTCCCTGTGTACGACACTAACTTTCTCCCTGTGTACGACACTAACCTGCTCCCTGTGTACGACACAATCCTGCTCCCTGTGTGCGACAGTAACCCGCTCCCTGTGTACGACACTAACCTTCTCCCTGTGTCCGACACTAACCCGCTCCCTGTGTCCGACACAAACCCGCTCCCTGTGTCCGACACAAACCCGCTCCCTGTGTCCGACACAAACCCGCTCCCTGTGTCCGACACAAACCCGCTCCCTGTGTCCGACACAAACCCGCTCCCTGTGTACGACACTAACCCGCTCCCTGTGTACGACACTAACCGCTCCTTGTTGACGAAACTAACCCGCTCCCTGTGTGCGACACTAACCCGCTCCCTGTGTGCGACACTAACCCGCTCCCTGTGTGCGACACTAACCCGCTCCCTGTGTGCGACACTAACCCGCTCCCTGTGTGCGACACTAACCCGCTCCCTGTGTGCGACACTAACCTGCTCCCTGTGTACGACACTAACCCGCTCCCTGTTGACGACACTAACCCTCTCCCTGTGTACGACACTAACCCGCTCCCTGTGTACGACACTAACCCGCTCCCTGTTGACGACACTAACCCGCTCCCTGTGTACGACACTAACCCGCTCCCTGTGTACGACACTAACCCGCTCTTTGTTGACGAAACTAACCCGCTCCCTGTTGACGACACTAACCCGCTCCCTGTTGACGACACTAACCCGCTCCCTGTGTACGACACTAACCCGCTCCCTGTGTACGACACTAACCGCTCCCTGTGTACGACACTAACCCGCTCCCTGTGTACGACACTAACCCGCTCCCTGTTGACGAAACTAACCCGCTCCCTGTGTCCGACACTCACCTGCTCGCTGTGTACGACACTAACCCGCTCCCTGTGTACGACACTAACCCGCTCCCTGTGTACGACACTAACCCGCTCCCTGTGTACGACACTAACACGCTCCCTGTGTACGACACTAACCCGCTCCCTGTGTACGAGACTAACCCTCTCCCTGTGTACGACACTAACCCGCTCCCTGTGTACGACACTAACCCGCTCCCTGTGTACGAGACTCACCCGCTCCCTGTGTACGACACTAACTTTCTCCCTGTGTACGACACTAACCCGCTCCCTGTGTACGACACTAACCCGCTCCCTGTGTACGAAACTAACCCGCTCCCTGTGTACGACACTAACCCGCTCCCTGTGTACGAAACTAACCCGCTCCCTGTGTACGACACTAACCCGCTCCCTGTGTACGACACTAACCCGCTCCCTGTGTACGACACTAACCCGCTCCCTGTGTACGACACTAACCCGCTCCCTGTGTACGACACTAACCCGCTCCCTGTTGACGACACTAACCCTCTCCCTGTGTACAACACTAACCCGCTCCCTGTGTACGACACTAACCCGCTCCCTGTTGACGACACTAACCCGCTCCCTGTGTACGACACTAACCCGCTCCCTGTGTACGACACTAACCCGCTCCCTGTGTACGACACTAACCCACTCCCTGTGTACGACACTAACCCGCTCCCTGTTGACGAAACTAACCCGCTCCCTGTGTCCGACACTCACCTGCTCGCTGTGTACGACACTAACCCGCTCCCTGTGTACGACACTAACCCGCTCCCTGTGTACGACACTCACCCGCTCCCTGTGTACGAGACTAACCCGCTCCCTGTGTACGACACTAACACGCTCCCTGTGTACGACACTAACCCGCTCCCTGTGTACGAGACTAACCCGCTCCCTGTGTACGACACTAACCCGCTCCCTGTGTACGACACTAACCCGCTCCCTGTGTACGAGACTCACCCGCTCCCTGTGTACGACACTAACTTTCTGCCTGTGTACGACACTAACCCGCTCCCTGTGTACGACACTAACCCGCTCCCTGTGTACGAAACTAACCCGCTCCCTGTGTACGACACTAACCCGCTCCCTGTGTACGAAACTAACCCTCTCCCTGTGTACGAAACTAACCCGCTCCCTGTGTACGACACTAACCCGCTCCCTGTGTACGACACTAACCCGCTCCCTGTTGACGAAACTAACCCGCTCCCTGTGTACGACACTCACCTGCTCGCTGTGTACGACACTAACCCGCTCCCTGTGTACGACACTAACCCGCTCCCTGTGTACGAAACTAACCCGCTCCCTGTGTACGACACTAACCCGCTCCCTGTGTACGACACTCACCCGCTCCCTGTGTACGAGACTCACCCGCTCCCTGTGTACGACACTAACCCGCTCCCTGTGTACGACACTAACCCGCTCCCTGTGTACGAAACTAACCCGCTCCCTGTGTACGACACTAACCCGCTCCCTGTGTACGAGACTCACCCGCTCCCTGTGTACGACACTAACCCGTTCCCTGTGTACGACACTAACCCGCTCCCTGTGTGCGACACTAACCCGCTCCCTGTGTACGACACTAACTCTCTCCCTGTGTACGACACTAACCCGGTCCCTGTGTACGACACTCACCTGCTCGCTGTGTACGACACTAACCCGGTCCCTGTGTACGACACTAAAACGCTCCCTGTGTACGACACTAAAACGCTCCCTGTGTACGACACTAACCCGCTACCTGTGTACGAAACTAACCCGCTCCCTGTGTACGACACTAACCCGCTCCCCGTGTACGACACTAACCCGCTCCCTGTGTACGACACTAACCCGCTCCCTGTGTACGACACTAACCTGCTCCCTGTGTACAACACAATCCTGCTCCCTGTGTGCGACACTAACCCGCTCCCTGTTGACGACACTAACCCGCTCCCCGTGTACGACACTAACCCGCTCCCTGTGTACGACACTAACCCGCTTCCTGTGTTCGACACTAACCCGCTCCCTGTGTACGACACTAACCCGCTCCCTGTGTACGACACTAACCTGCTCCCTGTGTGCGACACTAACCCGCTCCCTGTGTACGACACTAACCCGCTCCCTGTGTACGACACTAACTCTCTCCCTGTGTACGACACTAACCCGCTCCCTGTGTACGACACTAACCCGCTCCCTGTGTACGACACTAACCCGGTCCCTGTGTACGACACTAACCCGCTCCCTGTGTACGAGACTAACCCGCTCCCTGTGTACGAAACTAACCCGGTCCCTGTGTACGAAACTAACCCGCTCCCTGTGTACGAAACTAACCCGGTCCCTGTGTACGAAACTAACCCGCTCCCTGTGTACGACACTAACCCGCTCCCTGTGTACGAAACTAACCTGCTCCCTGTGTACGACACTAACCCGCTCCCGGTGCATGACACTAACCCGCTCCCTGTGTTCGACACGAATCCGCTCCCTGTGTACGACACGAACCCGCTCCCTGTGTACACTAACCGATTCCCTGTGTGCGACACTAACCCGCTCCCTGTGTACGACACTAAACCGCGACCTGTGTACGACACTAACCGATTCCCTGTGTGCGACACTAACCCGCTCCCTGTGTACGATACTAACCCGCTGCCAGTGTACGACACTAACCCGTTCCCTTTATACGACACTAACCCGTTCCCTGTGTGCGACACTAACCCGCTCCCTGTGTACGACACTAACCCGCTCCCTGTGTACGACACGAACCCGCTCCCTGTGTACGACACTAACCCGCTCCCTGTGTACGACACTAACCATCTCACAGTTTACGACAGAAACCCACGACATTTGTACGAAACTAACCCGCTCCTTGTGTGCGACACTAACCCGCTCCCTGTTGACGACACTAACCCGCTCCCCGTGTACGACACTAACCCGCTCCCTGTGTACGACACTAACCCGCTTCCTGTGTACGACACTAACCCGCTCCCTGTGTACGACACTAACCCGCTCCCTGTGTACGACACTAACCCACTCCCTGTGTACGACACTAACCCGCTCCCTGTTGACGACACTAACCCGCTCCCTGTGTACGACACTAACCCGCTCCCTGTGTACGACACTAACCCGCTCCCTGTTGACGACACTAACCCGCTCCCTGTGTACGACACTAACCCGCTCCCTGTGGACGACACTAACCCGCTCCCTGTGTACGACACTAACCCGCTCCCTGTTGACGACACTAACCCTCTCCCTGTGTACGACACTAACCCGCTCCCTGTGTACGACACTAACCCGCTCCCTGTTGACGACACTAACCCGCTCCCTGTGTACGACACTAACCCGCTCCCTGTGTACGACACTAACCCGCTCTTTGTTGACGAAACTAACCCGCTCCCTGTTGACGACACTAACCCGCTCCCTGTTGACGACACTAACCCGCTCCCTGTGTACGACACTAACCCGCTCCCTGTGTACGACACTAACCCGCTCCCTGTGTACGACACTAACCCACTCCCTGTGTACGACACTAACCCGCTCCCTGTTGACGAAACTAACCCGCTCCCTGTGTCCGACACTCACCTGCTCGCTGTGTACGACACTAACCCGCTCCCTGTGTACGACACTAACCCGCTCCCTGTGTACGACACTCACCCGCTCCCTGTGTACGAGACTAACCCGCTCCCTGTGTACGACACTAACACGCTCCCTGTGTACGACACTAACCCGCTCCCTGTGTACGAGACTAACCCGCTCCCTGTGTACGACACTAACCCGCTCCCTGTGTACGACACTAACCCGCTCCCTGTGTACGAGACTCACCCGCTCCCTGTGTACGACACTAACTTTCTCCCTGTGTACGACACTAACCCGCTCCCTGTGTACGACACTAACCCGCTCCCTGTGTACGAAACTAACCCGCTCCCTGTGTACGACACTAACCCGCTCCCTGTGTACGAAACTAACCCTCTCCCTGTGTACGAAACTAACCCGCTCCCTGTGTACGACACTAACCCGCTCCCTGTGTACGACACTAACCCGCTCCCTGTTCACGAAACTAACCCGCTCCCTGTGTACGACACTCACCTGCTCGCTGTGTACGACACTAACCCGCTCCCTGTGTACGACACTAACCCGCTCCCTGTGTACGAAACTAACCCGCTCCCTGTGTACGACACTAACCCGCTCCCTGTGTACGACACTCACCCGCTCCCTGTGTACGAGACTAACCCGCTCCCTGTGTACGACACTAACACGCTCCCTGTGTACGACACTAACCCGCTCCCTGTGTACGAGACTAACCCGCTCCCTGTGTACGACACTAACCCGCTCCCTGTGTACGAGACTAACCCGCTCCCTGTGTACGACACTAACCCGCTCCCTGTGTACGACACTAACCCGCTCCCTGTGTACGAGACTCACCCGCTCCCTGTGTACGACACTAACCCGCTCCCTGTGTACGACACTAACCCGCTCCCTGTGTACGAAACTAACCCGCTCCCTGTGTACGAAACTAACCCGCTCCCTGTGTACGAGACTCACCCGCTCCCTGTGTGCGACACTAACCCGCTCCCTGTGTACGACACTAACTCTCTCCCTGTGTACGACACTAACCCGGTCCCTGTGTACGACACTCACCTGCTCGCTGTGTCCGACACTAACCCGCTCCCTGTGTACGACACTAACCCGCTCCCTGTGTACGACACTAACCCGCTTCCTGTGTAAGACACTAACCCGGTCCCTGTGTACGACACTAACCCGCTCCCTGTGTACGACACTAAAACGCTCCCTGTGTACGACACTCACCCGCTCCCTGTGTACGAAACTAACCCGCTCCCTGTGTACGACACTAACCCGCTCCCTGTGTAAGACACTAACCCGGTCCCTGTGTACGACACTAACCCGCTCCCTGTGTACGACACTAAAACGCTCCCTGTGTACGACACTAACCCGCTCCCTGTGTACGAAACTAACCCGCTCCCTGTGTACGACACTAACCCGCTCCCTGTGTACGACACTAACCCGCTCCCTGTGTACGACACTAACCCGCTCCCTGTGTACGAAACTAACCCGCTCCCTGTGTACGACACTAACCCGCTCCCTGTGTACGACACTAACCCGCTTCCTGTGTTCGACACTAACCCGCTCCCTGTGTACGACACTAACCCGCTCCCTGTGTACGACACTAACCTGCTCCCTGTGTGCGACACTAACCCGCTCCCTGTGTACGACACCAACCCGCTCCCTGTGTACGACACTAACCCGCTCCCTGTGTACGACACTAACCCGCTCCCTGTGTACGAGACTAACCCGCTCCCTGTGTACGAGACTAACCCGCTCCCTGTGTACGAAACTAACCCGGTCCCTGTGTACGACACTAACCCGCTCCCTGTGTACGACACTAACCCGGTCCCTGTGTACGACACTAACCCGCTCCCTGTGTACGAGACTAACCCGCTCCCTGTGTACGAAACTAACCCGGTCCCTGTGTACGAAACTCACCCGCTCCCTGTGTACGACACTAACCCGCTCCCTGTGTACGAAACTAACCCGCTCCCTGTGTACGACACTAACCCGCTCCCGGTGCATGACACTAACCCGCTCCCTGTGTTCGACACGAATCCGCTCCCTGTGTACGACACGAACCCGCTCCCTGTGTACACTAACCGATTCCCTGTGTGCGACACTAACCCGCTCCCTGTGTACGACACTAAACCGCGACCTGTGTACGACACTAACCGATTCCCTGTGTGCGACACTAACCCGCTCCCTGTGTACGATACTAACCCGCTGCCAGTGTACGACACTAACCCGTTCCCTTTATACGACACTAACCCGTTCCCTGTGTGCGACACTAACCCGCTCCCTGTGTGCGACACTAACCCGCTCCCTGTTGACGACACGAACCCGCTCCCCGTGTACGACACTAACCCGCTCCCTGTGTACGACACTAACCCGCTCCCCGTGTACGACACTAACCCGCTCCCTGTGTACGACACTAACCCGCTTCCTGTGTACGACACTAACCCGCTCCCTGTGTACGACACTAACCCGCTCCCTGTGTACGACACTAACCCACTCCCTGTGTACGACACTAACCCGCTCCCTGTGTACGACACTAACCCGCTCCCTGTTGACGAAACTAACCCACTCCCTGTGTACGACACTAACCCGCTCCCTGTGTACGACACTAACCCGCTCCCTGTGTACGACACTAACCCGCTCCCTGTTGACGACACTAACCCGCTCCCTGTGTACGACACTAACCCGCTCCCTGTTGACGACACTAACCCACTCCCTGTGTACGACACTAACCCGCTCCCTGTGTACGACACTAACCCGCTCCCTGTTGACGAAACTAACCCACTCCCTGTGTACGACACTAACCCGCTCCCTGTGTACGACACTAACCCGCTCCCTGTTGACGACACTAACCCGCTCCCTGTGTACGACACTAACCCGCTCCCTGTGTACGACACTAACCCGCTCCCTGTGTACGACACTAACCCGCTCCCTGTGTACGACACTAACCCGCTCCCTGTGGACGACACTAACCCGCTCCCTGTTGACGACACTAACCCGCTCCCTGTGTACGACACTAACCCGCTCCCTGTGTACGACACTAACCCGCTCCCTGTGTACGACACTAACCCGCTCCCTGTTGACGAAACTAACCCGCTCCCTGTTGACGACACTAACCCGCTCCCTGTGTACGACAATAACCCGCTCCCTGTGTACGACACTAACCCGCTCCTTGTTGACGAAACTAACCCGCTCCCTGTTGACGACACGAACCCGCTCCCTGTGTACGACACTAACCCGCTCCCTGTGTACGACACTAACCCGCTCCCTGTTGACGAAACTAACCCGCTCCCTGTGTACGACACTAACCTGCTCCCTGTGTACGACACTAACCCGCTCCCTGTCTACGAGACTAACCCGCTCCCTGTGTACGACACTAACCCGCTCCCTGTGTACGACACTAACCCGCTCCCTGTGTACGAGACTAACCCGCTCCCTGTGTACGACACTAACCCGCTCCCTGTGTACGACATTAACCCGCTCCCTGTGTACGAGACTAACCCGCTCCCTGTGTACGACACTAACCCGCTCCCTGTGTACGACACTAACCCGCTCCCTGTGTACGACACTAACCCGCTCCCTGTGTACGAGACTAACCCGCTCCCTGTGTACGAGACTAACCCGCTCCCTGTGTACGACACTAACCCGCTCCCTGTGTACGACACTAACCCGCTCCCTGTGTACGACACTAACCCGCTCCCTGTGTACGAGACTAACCCGCTCCCTGTGTACGACACGAACCCGCTCCCTGTGTACGACACTAACACGCTCCCTGTGTACGACACTAACGCTCTCCCTGTGTCCGACACTCACCCGCTCCCTGTGTACGACACTAACCCGCTCCCTGTGTACGACACTAACCCGCTCCCTGTGTGCGAAACTAACCCGCTCCCTGTGTACGACACTAACACGCTCCCTGTGTCCGACACTAACCCGCTCCCTGTGTGCGACACTCACCCGTCCCTTGTGTACGAAACTAACCCGCTCCCTGTGTACGACACTAACCCGCTCCCTGTGTACGAAACTAACCCGCTCCCTGTGTACGACACTAACCCGCTCCCTGTGTACGACACTAACCCGCTCCCTGTGCAAGACACTAACCCGGTCCCTGTGTACGACACTAACCCGGTCCCTGTGTCCGACACTAACCCGCTCCCTGTGTAAGACACTAACCCGGTCCCTGTGTACGACACTAACCCGCTCCCTGTGTACGACACTAACCCGCTCCCTGTGTACGACACTAACCCGGTCCCTGTGTACGACACGAACCCGCTCCCTGTGTACGACACTAACACGCTCCCTGTGTACGACACTAACCCGCTCCCTGTGTACGAAACAAACCCGCTACCTGTGTACGACACTAACCCGCTCCCTGTGTACGACACTAACCCGCTCCCTGTGTACGACACTAACCCTCTCCCTGTGTCCGACACTAACCCGGTCCCTGTGTACGACACTAACCTGCTCCCTGTGTACGACACGAACCCGCTCCCTGTGTACGACACTAACCCGCTCCCCGTGTACGACACGAACCCGCTCCCTGTGTACGACACTAACCCGCTCCCTGTGTACGACACTAACTCTCTCCCTGTGTACGACACTAACCGTCTCACAGTTTACGACAGAAACCCACGACATTTGTACGAAACTAACCCGCTCCCTGTGTGCGACACTAACCCGCTCCCTGTTGACGACAGTAACCCGCTCCCTGTGTACGACACTAACCCGCTCCCTGTGTACCAAACTAACCAGCTCCCTTTTGACGACACTAACCCGCTCCCTGTTGACGACACTAACCCGCTCCCTGTGTACGACACTAACCCTCTCCCTGTGTACGACACTAACCCGGTCCCTGTGTACGACACTAACCCGCTCCCTGTGTACGACACTAACCCGCTCCCTGTGTACGACACTAACCCACTCCCTGTGTACGACACTAACCCGCTCCCTGTGTACGACACTAACCCGCTCCCTGTTGACGAAACTAACCCGCTCCCTGTTGACGACACTAACCCGCTCCCTGTGTACGACACTAACCCGCTCCCTGTGTACGACACTAACCCGCTCCCTGTGTACGACACTAACCCGCTCCCTGTGTACGAAACTAACCCGCTCCCTGTGTACGACACTAACCCACTCCCTGTGTACGACACTAACCCGGTCCCTGTGTACGACACTCACCCGCTCCCTGTGTACGACACTAACCCGCTCACTGTGTACGACACTAACCCACTCCCTGTGTACGACACTAACCCACTCCCTGTGTACGACACTAACCCGGTCCCTGTGTACGACACTAACCCACTCCCTGTGTACGACACTAACCCGCTCCCTGTGTACGACACTAACCCGCTCCCTGTGTACGACACTAACCCGCTCCCTGTTGACGACACTAACCCGCTCCCTGTGTACGACACTAACCTGCTCCCTGTGTGCGACACTAACCCGCTCCCTGTGTACGAGACTAACCCGCTCCCTGTGTACGACACTAACCCGCTCCCTGTGTACGACACTAACCCACTCCCTGTGTACGACACTAACCCGCTCCCTGTGTACGACACTAACCCGCTTCCTGTGTTCGACACTAACCCGCTCCCTGTGTACGACACTAACCCGCTCCCTGTGTACGACACTAACCTGCTCCCTGTGTGCGACACTAACCCGCTCCCTGTGTACGACACTAACCCGCTCCCTGTGTACGACACTAACCCGCTCCCTGTGTACGACACTAACCCGCTCCCTGTGTACGAGACTAACCCGCTCCCTGTGTACGAGACTAACCCGCTCCCTGTGTACGAAACTAACCCGGTCCCTGTGTACGACACTAACCCGCTCCCTGTGTACGACACTAACCCGGTCCCTGTGTACGACACTAACCCGCTCCCTGTGTACGAGACTAACCCGCTCCCTGTGTACGAAACTAACCCGGTCCCTGTGTACGAAACTAACCCGCTCCCTGTGTACGACACTAACCCGCTCCCTGTGTACGAAACTAACCCGCTCCCTGTGTACGACACTAACCCGCTCCCGGTGCATGACACTAACCCGCTCCCTGTGTTCGACACGAATCCGCTCCCTGTGTACGACACGAACCCGCTCCCTGTGTACACTAACCGATTCCCTGTGTGCGACACTAACCCGCTCCCTGTGTACGACACTAAACCGCGACCTGTGTACGACACTAACCGATTCCCTGTGTGCGACACTAACCCGCTCCCTGTGTACGATACTAACCCGCTGCCAGTGTACGACACTAACCCGTTCCCTTTATACGACACTAACCCGTTCCCTGTGTGCGACACTAACCCGCTCCCTGTGTGCGACACTAACCCGCTCCCTGTTGACGACACGAACCCGCTCCCCGTGTACGACACTAACCCGCTCCCTGTGTACGACACTAACCCGCTCCCCGTGTACGACACTAACCCGCTCCCTGTGTACGACACTAACCCGCTTCCTGTGTACGACACTAACCCGCTCCCTGTGTACGACACTAACCCGCTCCCTGTGTACGACACTAACCCACTCCCTGTGTACGACACTAACCCGCTCCCTGTGTACGACACTAACCCGCTCCCTGTTGACGAAACTAACCCACTCCCTGTGTACGACACTAACCCGCTCCCTGTGTACGACACTAACCCGCTCCCTGTGTACGACACTAACCCGCTCCCTGTTGACGACACTAACCCGCTCCCTGTGTACGACACTAACCCGCTCCCTGTTGACGACACTAACCCACTCCCTGTGTACGACACTAACCCGCTCCCTGTGTACGACACTAACCCGCTCCCTGTTGACGAAACTAACCCACTCCCTGTGTACGACACTAACCCGCTCCCTGTGTACGACACTAACCCGCTCCCTGTTGACGACACTAACCCGCTCCCTGTGTACGACACTAACCCGCTCCCTGTGTACGACACTAACCCGCTCCCTGTGAACGACACAATCCTGCTCCCTGTGTACGACACTAACCCGCTCCCTGTGTACGACACTAACCCGCTCCCTGTGTGCGAAACTAACCCGCTCCCTGTGTACGACACTAACACGCTCCCTGTGTCCGACACTAACCCGCTCCCTGTGTGCGACACTCACCCGTCCCTTGTGTACGAAACTAACCCGCTCCCTGTGTACGACACTAACCCGCTCCCTGTGTACGAAACTAACCCGCTCCCTGTGTACGACACTAACCCGCTCCCTGTGTACGACACTAACCCGCTCCCTGTGCAAGACACTAACCCGGTCCCTGTGTACGACACTAACCCGGTCCCTGTGTCCGACACTAACCCGCTCCCTGTGTAAGACACTAACCCGGTCCCTGTGTACGACACTAACCCGCTCCCTGTGTACGACACTAACCCGCTCCCTGTGTACGACACTAACCCGGTCCCTGTGTACGACACGAACCCGCTCCCTGTGTACGACACTAACACGCTCCCTGTGTACGACACTAACCCGCTCCCTGTGTACGAAACAAACCCGCTACCTGTGTACGACACTAACCCGCTCCCTGTGTACGACACTAACCCGCTCCCTGTGTACGACACTAACCCTCTCCCTGTGTCCGACACTAACCCGGTCCCTGTGTACGACACTAACCTGCTCCCTGTGTACGACACGAACCCGCTCCCTGTGTACGACACTAACCCGCTCCCCGTGTACGACACGAACCCGCTCCCTGTGTACGACACTAACCCGCTCCCTGTGTACGACACTAACTCTCTCCCTGTGTACGACACTAACCGTCTCACAGTTTACGACAGAAACCCACGACATTTGTACGAAACTAACCCGCTCCCTGTGTGCGACACTAACCCGCTCCCTGTTGACGACAGTAACCCGCTCCCTGTGTACGACACTAACCCGCTCCCTGTGTACCAAACTAACCAGCTCCCTTTTGACGACACTAACCCGCTCCCTGTTGACGACACTAACCCGCTCCCTGTGTACGACACTAACCCTCTCCCTGTGTACGACACTAACCCGGTCCCTGTGTACGACACTAACCCGCTCCCTGTGTACGACACTAACCCGCTCCCTGTGTACGACACTAACCCACTCCCTGTGTACGACACTAACCCGCTCCCTGTGTACGACACTAACCCGCTCCCTGTTGACGAAACTAACCCGCTCCCTGTTGACGACACTAACCCGCTCCCTGTGTACGACACTAACCCGCTCCCTGTGTACGACACTAACCCGCTCCCTGTGTACGACACTAACCCGCTCCCTGTGTACGAAACTAACCCGCTCCCTGTGTACGACACTAACCCACTCCCTGTGTACGACACTAACCCGGTCCCTGTGTACGACACTCACCCGCTCCCTGTGTACGACACTAACCCGCTCACTGTGTACGACACTAACCCACTCCCTGTGAACGACACTAACCCACTCCCTGTGTACGACACTAACCCGGTCCCTGTGTACGACACTAACCCACTCCCTGTGTACGACACTAACCCGGTCCCTGTGTACGACACTAACCCGCTCCCTGTGTACGACACTAACCCGCTCCCTGTTGACGACACTAACCCGCTCCCTGTGTACGACACTAACCCGCTCCCTGTGTACGACACTAACCCGCTCCTTGTTGACGAAACTAACCCGCTCCCTGTTGACGACACGAACCCGCTCCCTGTTGACGACACTAACCCGCTCCCTGTGTACGACACTAACCCGCTCCCTGTGTACGACACTAACCCGCTCCCTGTGTACGACACTAACCCGCTCCCTGTGTACGACACTAACCCGCTCCCTGTTGACGACACTAACCCGCTCCCTGTGTACGACACTAACCCGCTCCTTGTTGACGAAACTAACCCGCTCCCTGTGTACGACACTAACCCGCTCCCTGTGTACGACACTAACCCTCTCCCTGTGCACGACACTAACCTGCACCCTGTGTACGACACAATCCTGCTCCCTGTGTACGACACTAACCCGCTCCCTGTGTACGACACTAACCCGCTCCCTGTGTACGACACAATCCTGCTCCCTGTGTACGACACTAACCCGCTCCCTGTGTACGACACTAACCCGCTCCCTGTGTACGACACTAACCCCCTCCCTGTGTACGACACTAACCCGCTCCCTGTGTGCGACACTAACCCGCTCCCTGTGTACGACACTAACCCGCTCCCTGTGTATGACACTAACCCGCTCCCTGTGTACGACACTAACTTTCTCCCTGTGTACGACACTAACCGTCTCCCTGTGTACGACACTAACCCGCTCCCTGTGTACGACACTAACCCGCTCCCTTTGTCCGACAATAACCCGCTCCCTGTGTACGACATTAACCCGCTCCCTGTGTACGACATTAACCCGCTCCCTGTGTACGACATTAACCCGCTCCCTGTGTCCGACACTAACCCGCTCCCCGATTACGACACTAACACTCTCCCTGTGTACGACACTAACCCGCTCCCTGTTTACGACACTAACCTGCTCCCTGTGTACGACATTAACCCGCTCCCTGTGTACGACACTAACCCGCTCCCCGATTACGACACTAACACTCTCCTTGTGTACGACACTAACCTGCTCCCTGTGTACGACATTAACCCGCTCCCTGTGTACGACACTAACCCGCTCCCCGATTACGACACTAACACTCTCCCTGTGTACGACACTAACCCGCTCCCTGTGTACGACACTAACCCGCTCCCCGTGTCCGACACTAACCCGCTCCCTGTGTACGACACTAACCCGCTCCCTGTGTACGACACTAACCGGCTTCCTGTGTACGACACTAACCCACTCCCCGTGTACGACACTAACCCGCACCCTGTCTGCGACACTAACCCGCTCCCTGTGTACGACACTAACCCGCTCCCTGTTGACGACACTCACCCGCTCCCTGTTGACGACACTAACCCGCTCCCTGTGTACGACACTAACCCGCTCCCTGTTGACGACACTAACCCGCTCTCAGTGTACGACACTAACCCGCTCCCTGTGTACGACACTAACCCACTCCCTGTGTACGACACTAACCCGCTCCCTGTGTACGACACTAACCCGCTCCCTGTTGACGACACGAACCCGGTCCCTGTGTATGACACTAACCCGCTCCCTGTGTACGACACTAACCCGCTCCCTGTGTACGACACTAACCCGCTCCCTGTTGACGAAACTAACCCGCTCCCTGTGTACGAAACTAACCTGCTCCCTGTGTACGACACTAACCCGCTCCCTGTGTACGACACTAACCCGCTCCCTGTGTACGACACTAACCCGCTCCCTGTGTACGACACTAACCCGCTCCCTGTGTACGACACTAACCCGCTCCCTGTGTACGACACTAACCCGCTCCCTGTGTACGACACTAACCCGCTCCCTGTGTACGACACTAACCCGCTCCCTGTGTACGAAACTAACCCGCTCCCTGTGTACGACACTAACCCGCTCCCTGTGTACGACACTAACCCGCTCCCTGTGTACGAAACTAACCCGCTCCCTGTGTACGACACTAACCCGCTCCCTGTGTACGAAACTAACCCGCTCCCTGTGTACGACACTAACCCGCTCCCTGTGTCCGACACTAACCCGCTCCCTGTGTACGACACTAACCCGCTCCCTGTGTACGACACTAACCCGCTCCCTGTGTACGACACTAACCCGGTCCCTCTGTACGACACTAACCCGGTCCCTGTGTACGACACTAACCCGGTCCCTCTGTACGACACTAACCCGGTCCCTGTGTACGACACTAACCCGCTCCCTGTGTACGACACTAACCCGCTCCCTGTGTACGACACTAACCCGCTCCCTGTGTACGACACTAACCCGCTCCCTGTGTACGACACTAACCCTCTCCCTGTGTACGACACTAACCCGCTCCCTGTGTCCGACACTAACCCGCTCCCTGTGTACGACACTAACCCGCTCCCTGTGTACGACACGAACCCGCTCCCTGTGTACGACACTAACCCGCTCCCTGTGTCCGACACTAACCCGCTCCCTGTGTACGACACAAACCCGCTCCCTGTGTACGACACTAACCCGCTCCCTGTGTCCGACAGTAACCCGCTCCCTGTGTCCGACAGTAACCCGCTCCCTGTGTACGACAGTAACCCGTTCCCAGTGTCCGACAGTAACCCGTTCCCAGTGTCCGACACTAACCCGGTCCCTGTGTACGACACTAACCCGGTCCCTGTGTACGACACTAACCCGCTCCCTGTGTACGGCACTAACCCTCTCCCTGTGTCCGACACTAACCCGGTCCCTGTGTACGACACTAACCCGCTCCCTGTGTACGACACTAACCCGCTCCCTGTGTACGGCACTAACCCTCTCCCTGTGTCCGACACTAACCCGGTCCCTGTGTACGACACTAACCCGCTCCCTGTGTACGACACTAACCCGCTCCCTGTGTACGACACTAACCCGTTCCCAGTGTCCGACACTAACCCGGTCCCTGTGTACGACACTAACCCGGTCCCTGTGTACGACACTAACCCGGTCCCTGTGTACGACACTAACCCACTCCCTGTGTACGACACTAACCCGCTCCCTGTGTACGACAGTAACCCGCTCCCTGTGTACGACACTAACCCGCTCCCTGTGTCCGACAGTAACCCGCTCCCTGTGTACGACACTAACCTGCTCCCTGTGTACGACACTAACCCGCTCACTGTGTCCGACAGTAACCCGTTCCCAGTGTCCGACACTAACCCGGTCCCTGTGTACGACACTAACCCGCTCCCTGTGTCCGGCATTAACCCGCTCCCTGTGCACGACACTAACCCGCTCCCTGTGTACGACACAATCCTGCTCCCTGTGTACGACACTAACCCGCTCCCTGTGTACGACAATAACCCGCTCCCTGTGTACGACACTAACCCGCTCCCTGTGTAGGACACTAACCCGCTCCCTGTGCACGACACTAACCTGCACCCTGTGTACGACACAATCCTGCTCCCTGTGTACGACACTAACCCGCTCCCTGTGTACGACACTAACCCGCTCCCTGTGTACGACACAATCCTGCTCCCTGTGTACGACACTAACCCGCTCCCTGTGTACGACACTAACCCGCTCCCTGTGTACGACACTAACCCGCTCCCTGTGTAGGACACTAACCCGCTCCCTGTGTCCGACACTAACCCGCTCCCTGTGTACGACACTAACCCGCTCCCTGTGTACGACACTAACCCGCTCCCTGTGTACGACACTAACCGTCTCCCTGTGTACGACACTAACCCGCTCTCTGTGTACGACACTAACCCGCTCCCTTTGTCCGACACTAACCCGCTCCCTGTGTACGACACTAACCCGCTCCCTGTGTACGACACTAACCCGCTCCCTGTGTACGACACTAACCCGCTCCCTTTGTCCGACACTAACCCGCTCCCTTTGTCCGACACTAACCCGCTCCCTGTGTACGACACTAACCCGCTCCCTTTGTCCGACACTAACCCGCTCCCTTTGTCCGACACTAACCCGCTCCCTGTGTACGACACTAACCCGCTCCCTGTGTACGACACTAACCCGCTCCCTGTGTACGACACTAACCCGCTCCCTGTGTACGACACTAACCCGCTCCCTGTGTACGACACTAACCCGCTCCCTGTGTACGACATTAACCCGCTCCCTGTGTACGACATTAACCCGCTCCCTGTGTACGACATTAACCCGCTCCCTGTGTCCGACACTAACCCGCTCCCCGATTACGACACTAACACTCTCCCTGTGTACGACACTAACCCGCTCCCTGTTTACGACACTAACCTGCTCCCTGTGTACGACATTAACCCGCTCCCTGTGTACGACACTAACCCGCTCCCCGATTACGACACTAACACTCTCCCTGTGTACGACACTAACCCGGTCCCTGTGTATGACACTAACCCGGTCCCTGTGTACGACACTAACCCGCTCCCTGTGTACGACACTAACCCGCTCCTTGTGTACGACACTACCCCGCTCCCTGTGTACGACACTAACCTGCTCCCTGTATACGACATTAACCCGCTCCCTGTGTACGACACTAACCCGCTCCCCGATTACGAAACTAACACTCTCCTTGTGTACGACACTAACCTGCTCCCTGTGTACGACATTAACCCGCTCCCTGTGTACGACACTAACCCGCTCCCCGATTACGACACTAACACTCTCCCTGTGTACGACACTAACCCGCTCCCTGTGGACGACACTAACCCGCTCCCCGTGTCCGACACTAACCCGCTCCCTGTGTACGACACTAACCCGCTCCCTGTGTACGACACTAACCCGCTCCCTGTGTACGAGACTAACCCGCTCCCTGTGTACGACACTAACCGGCTTCCTGTGTACGACACTAACCCGCTCCCCGTGTACGACACTAACCCGCTCCCTGTGTACGACACTAACCTGCTCCCCGTGTACGACATTAACCCGCTCCCTGTGTACGACACTAACCCGCTCCCCGATTACGACACTAACACTCTCCCTGTGTACGACACTAACCCGCTCCCTGTGGACGACACTAACCCGCTCCCCGTGTCCGACACTAACCCGCTCCCTGTGTACGACACTAACCCGCTCCCTGTGTACGACACTAACCCGCTCCCTGTGTACGAGACTAACCCGCTCCCTGTGTACGACACTAACCGGCTTCCTGTGTACGACACTAACCCGCTCCCCGTGTACGACACTAACCCGCTCCCTGTGTACGACACTAACCTGCTCCCCGTGTACGACACTAACCCGCTCCCTGTGTACGACACTAACCCGCTCCCTGTGTACGACACTAACCCGCTCCCCGTGTACGACACTAACCCGCTCCCTGTGTACGACACTAACCCGCTCCCTGTGTACGACACGAACCTGCTTCCCGTGTACGACACTAACCCGCTCCCTGTGTACGACACTAACCCGGTCCCTGTGTCCGGCACTAACCCGCTCCCTGTGTACGACACTAACCCGCTCCCTGTGTACGACACTAACACTCTCCCTGTGTACGACACTAACCCGCTCCCTGTGTACGACACTAACCCGCTCCCTGTGTACGACACTAACACGCTCCCTGTGTACGAAACTAACCCGCTCCCTGTGTACGAGACTAACCCGCTCCCTGTGTACGACACTAACACGCTCCCTGTGTACGACACTAACACTCTCCCTGTGTACGACACTAACCCCCTCCCTGTGTACGACACTAACCCGCTCCCTGTGTACGACACTAACCCGCTCCCTGTGTACGACACTAACACGCTCCCTGTGTACGACACTAACCCCCTCCCTGTGTACGACACTAACCCGCTCCCTGTGTACGACACTAACCCGCCCCCTGTGTACGACACTAACCCGCTCCCTGTGTACGACACTCACCCGCTCCCTGTGTACGACACTAACACGCTCCCTGTGTACGACACTAACACTCTCCCTGTGTACGACACTAACCCCCTCCCTGTGTACGACACTAACCCGCTCCCTGTGTCCGACACTAACCCGCTCCCTGTGTACGACACTAACACGCTCCCTGTGTACGACACTAACCCCCTCCCTGTGTACGACACTAACCTGCTCCCCGTGTACGACACTAACCCGCTCCCTGTGTACGACACTAACTCTCTCCCTGTGTACGACACTAACCCGCTCCCTGTGTACGACACTAACCCACTCCCTGTGTACGACACTAACCCGCTCCCAGTGTACGACACTAACCCGCTCCCCGTGTACGACACTAACCCGCTCCCCGTGTACGACACTAACCCGCTCCCTGTGTACGACACTAACCCGCTCCCCGTGTACGACACTAACCCGCTCCCTGTGTACGACACTAACCTGCTCCCCGTGTACGACACTAACCTGCTCCCCGTGTACGACACTAACCCGCTCCCTGTGTACGACACTAACCTGCTCCCCATGTACGACACTAACCCGCTCCCTGTGTACGACACTAACCTGCTCCCCGTGTACGACACTAACCCGCTCCCTGTGTACGACACGAACTCTCTCCCTGTGTACGACACTAACCCGCTCCCTGTGTACGACACTAACCCGCTCCCTGTGTACGACACTAACCCGCTCCCTGTGTACGACACTAACCTGCTCCCCGTGTACGACACTAACCTGCTCCCCGTGTACGACACTAACCCGCTCCCTGTGTACGACACTAACCTGCTCCCCGTGTACGACACTAACCCGCTCCCTGTGTACGACACTAACCTGCTCCCCGTGTACGACACTAACCTGCTCCCCGTGTACGACACTAACCCGCTCCCTGTGTACGACACTAACCTGCTCCCCGTGTACGACACTAACCCGCTCCCTGTGTACGACACTAACCTGCTCCCCGTGTACGACACTAACCCGCTCCCTGTGTACGACACTAACCCGCTCCCTGTGTACGACACTAACCCGCTCCCCGTGTACGACACTAACCCGCTCCCCGTGTACGACACTCACCCGCTCCCTGTGTCCGACACTAACCCGCTCCCCGTGTACGACACTAACCCGCTCCCTGTGTACGACACTAACCCGCTCGCTGTTTACGACACTAACCCGCTCCCTGTGTACGACACTAACCCGCTCGCTGTTTACGACACTTACCCGCTTACTGTGTCCGACATTCACCCTCTCCCCGTGTACGACACTAACCTGCTCCCTGTGTACGACACTAACCCGCTCCCTGTGTACGACACTAACCCGCTCCCTGTGTACGAAACTTAGCCGCTCCCTGTGTACGACACTAACCCGCTCCCTGTTTACGACACTAACACGCTCCCCGTGTACGACACTAACCCGCTCCCCGTGTCCGACACTAACCCGCTCCCTGTGTACGACACTAACCGGCTTCCTGTGTACGACACTAACCCACTCCCCGTGTACGACACTAACCCGCTCCCCGTGTACGACACTAACCCGCTCCCTGTGTACGACACTAACCCCCTCCCTGTGTACGACACTAACCCGCTCCCTGTGTACGACACTAACCCGCTCCCTGTGTACGACACTAACCCGCACCCTGTCTACGACACTAACCCGCACCCTGTCTACGACACTAACCCGCACCCTGTCTACGACACTAACCCGGTCCCTGTCTACGACACTAACCCGCTCCCTGTATACGACACTAACCCGCACCCTGTCTACGACACTAACCCGGTCCCTGTCTACGACACTAACCCGCTCCCTGTATACGACACTAACCCGCACCCTGTCTACGACACTAACCCGGTCCCTGTCTACGACACTCACCCGCTCCCTGTGTCCGACACAAACCCGCTCCCTGTGTACGACACTAACCCGCTCCCTGTGTCCGACACTAACCCGCTCCCTGTGTACGACACTAACCCGCTCCCTTTGTACGACACTAACCCGCTCCCTGTGTACGACACTAACCCGCTCCCTGTGTACGACACTAACCCGCTCCCTGTGTACGACACCAACCCGCTCCCTGTGTACGACACTAACCCGCTCCCTGTGTACGACACTAACACTCTCCCTGTGTACGACACCAACCCGCTCCCCGTGTACGACACTAATACGCTCTCCGTTTACGACACTAATCTGCTCCCCGTTTACGACACTAACCCGCTCCCTGTGTCCGACACTAACCCGCTCCCTGTGTACGACACTAACCCGCTCCCTTTGTACGACACTAACCCGCTCCCTGTGTACGACACTAACCCGCTCCCTGTGTACGACACTAACCCGCTCCCTGTGTACGACACTAACCCGCTTCCTGTGTACGACACTCACCCGCTCCCTGTGTACGACACTAACCCGCTCCCTGTGTACGACACTAACCCGCTCCTTGTGTCCGACACTAACCCGCTCCCTGTGTACGACACAAACCTGCTCCCTGTGTGCGACACTAACCCGCTCCCTGTGTACGACACTAACCCTCTCCCTGTGTACGACACTAACCCGCTCACTGTGTACGACACTAACCCTCTCCCTGTGTACGACACTAACCCGCTCCCTGTGTACGACACTAACCCCCTCCCTGTGTACGACACAAACCCCCTCCCTGTGTGCGACACTCACCCGCTCCCTGTGTGCGACACTAACCCGCTCCCTGTGTACGACACTAACCCGCTCCCTGTGTACGACACTAACCCGCTCCCTGTGTACGACACTAACCCGCTCCCTGTGTACGACACTAACCCGCTCCCTGTGTACGACACTAACCAGCACCCTGTGTACGACACTAACCTGCTCCCCGTGTACGACACTAACCCGCTCCCTGTGTACGACACTAACCTGCTCCCCGTGTACGACACTAACCCGCTCCCTGTGTACGACACTAACCTGCTCCCCGTGTACGACACTAACCTGCTCCCCGTGTACGACACTAACCCGCTCCCTGTGTACGACACTAACCTGCTCCCCGTGTACGACACTAACCCGCTCCCTGTGTACGACACTAACCTGCTCCCCGTGTACGACACTAACCCGCTCCCTGTGTACGACACTAACCCGCTCCCTGTGTACGACACTAACCCGCTCCCTGTGTACGACACTAACCCGCTCCCCGTGTACGACACTAACCCGCTCCCCGTGTACGACACTCACCCGCTCCCTGGGTCCGACACTAACCCGCTCCCCGTGTACGACACTAACCCGCTCCCTGTGTACGACACTAACCCGCTCGCTGTTTACGACACTAACCCGCTCCCTGTGTACGACACTAACCCGCTCGCTGTTTACGACACTTACCCGCTTACTGTGTCCGACATTCACCCTCTCCCCGTGTACGACACTAACCTGCTCCCTGTGTACGACACTAACCCGCTCCCTGTGTACGACACTAACCCGCTCCCTGTGTACGAAACTTAGCCGCTCCCTGTGTACGACACTAACCCGCTCCCTGTTTACGACACTAACACGCTCCCCGTGTACGACACTAACCCGCTCCCCGTGTCCGACACTAACCCGCTCCCTGTGTACGACACTAACCGGCTTCCTGTGTACGACACTAACCCACTCCCCGTGTACGACACTAACCCGCTCCCCGTGTACGACACTAACCCGCTCCCTGTGTACGACACTAACCCCCTCCCTGTGTACGACACTAACCCGCTCCCTGTGTACGACACTAACCCGCTCCCTGTGTACGACACTAACCCGCACCCTGTCTACGACACTAACCCGCACCCTGTCTACGACACTAACCCGCACCCTGTCTACGACACTAACCCGGTCCCTGTCTACGACACTAACCCGCTCCCTGTATACGACACTAACCCGCACCCTGTCTACGACACTAACCCGGTCCCTGTCTACGACACTAACCCGCTCCCTGTATACGACACTAACCCGCACCCTGTCTACGACACTAACCCGGTCCCTGTCTACGACACTCACCCGCTCCCTGTGTCCGACACAAACCCGCTCCCTGTGTACGACACTAACCCGCTCCCTGTGTCCGACACTAACCCGCTCCCTGTGTACGACACTAACCCGCTCCCTTTGTACGACACTAACCCGCTCCCTGTGTACGACACTAACCCGCTCCCTGTGTACGACACTAACCCGCTCCCTGTGTACGACACCAACCCGCTCCCTGTGTACGACACTAACCCGCTCCCTGTGTACGACACTAACACTCTCCCTGTGTACGACACCAACCCGCTCCCCGTGTACGACACTAATACGCTCTCCGTTTACGACACTAATCTGCTCCCCGTTTACGACACTAACCCGCTCCCTGTGTCCGACACTAACCCGCTCCCTGTGTACGACACTAACCCGCTCCCTTTGTACGACACTAACCCGCTCCCTGTGTACGACACTAACCCGCTCCCTGTGTACGACACTAACCCGCTCCCTGTGTACGACACTAACCCGCTTCCTGTGTACGACACTCACCCGCTCCCTGTGTACGACACTAACCCGCTCCCTGTGTACGACACTAACCCGCTCCTTGTGTCCGACACTAACCCGCTCCCTGTGTACGACACAAACCTGCTCCCTGTGTGCGACACTAACCCGCTCCCTGTGTACGACACTAACCCTCTCCCTGTGTACGACACTAACCCGCTCACTGTGTACGACACTAACCCTCTCCCTGTGTACGACACTAACCCGCTCCCTGTGTACGACACTAACCCCCTCCCTGTGTACGACACAAACCCCCTCCCTGTGTGCGACACTCACCCGCTCCCTGTGTGCGACACTAACCCGCTCCCTGTGTACGACACTAACCCGCTCCCTGTGTACGACACTAACCCGCTCCCTGTGTACGACACTAACCCGCTCCCTGTGTACGACACTAACCCGCTCCCTGTGTACGACACTAACCAGCACCCTGTGTACGACACTAACCCGCTCCCTGTGTACGACACTAACCCGCTCCTTGTGTACGACACTAACCCGCTCCCTGTGTACGACACTAACCCGCTCCCTGTGTACGACACTAACCCCCTCCCTGTGTACGACACGAACCCGCTCCCTGTGTACGACACTAACCCGCTCCTTGTGTACGACACTAACCCGCTCCCTGTGTACGACACTAACCCGCTCCCTGTGTACGACACTAACCCCCTCCCTGTGTACGACACTAACCCGCTCCCTGTGTACGACACCAACCAGCACCCTGTGTACGACACTAACCCGCTCCCTGTGTACGACACTAACCCGCTCCCTGTGTACGACACTAACCCGCTCCCTGTGTACGACACTAACCCGCTCCCTGTGTACGACACTAACCCGCTCCCTGTGTACGACACTAACCCGCTCCCTGTGTACGACACTAACCCGCTCCCTGTGTACGACACTAACCCTCTCCCTGTGTCCGACACTCACCCGCTCACTGTGTACGACACTAACCCGCTCCCTGTGTACGACACTAACCCGCTCCCTGTGTACGACACTAACCCGCTCCCTGTGTACGACACTAACCCGCTCCCTGTGTACGACACTAACCCGCTCCCTGTGTACGACACTAACCCTCTCCCTGTGTCCGACACTCACCCGCTCACTGTGTACGACACGAACCCGCTCCCTGTGTACGACACTAACCCGCTCCCTGTGTAAGACACTCACCCGCTCCCTGTGTACGACACTAACCCGCTCCCTGTGTGCGACACTAACCCGCTCCCTGTGTACGACACTAACCCGCTCCCTGTGTACGACACTAACCCGCTCCCTGTGTACGAAACTAACCCGCTCCCTGTGTACGACACTAACCCGCTCCCTGTGTACGACACTAACCCGCTCCCTGTGTACGACACTAACCCGCTCCCTGTGAACGACACTAACCCGCTCCCTGTGAACGACACTAACCCGCTCCCTGTGTGCGACACTAACCCGCTCCCTGTGTACGACACTAACCCGCTCCCTGTGTACGACACTAACCCGTTCCCTGTTGATGACACTAACCCGCTCCCTGTGTGCGACACTAACCCGCTCCCTGTGTGCGACACTAACCCGCTCCCTGTTAATGACACTAACCCGCTCCCCATGTACGACACTAACTCTCTCCCTGTGTGCGACACTAACCCGCTCCCCGTGTACGACACTAACTCTCTCCCTGTGTACGACACTAACCCGTTCCCTGTGTACGACACTAACCCGCTCCCCGTGTACGACACTAACCCGCTCCCTGTGTACGACACTAACCCGCTCCCCGTGTACGACACTAACCCGCTCCCTGTGTAAGACACTAACCCGCTCCCCGTGTACGACACTAACCCGCTCCCTGTGTGCGACACTAACCCGCTCCCTGTGTACGACACTAACCCGCTCCCTGTGTACGACACTAACCCGCTCCCTGTGTACGACACTAACCCGCTCCCTGTGTACGACACCAACCCGCTCCCTGTGTACGACACTAACCCGCACCCTGTGTACGACACAATCCTGCTCCCTGTGTACGACACTAACCCGCTCCCTGTGTACGACACTAACCCGCTCCCTGTGTACGACACCAACCCGCTCCCTGTGTACGACACTAACCCGCTCCCTGTGTACGACACAATCCTGCTCCCTGTGTACGACACTAACCCGCTCCCTGTGTACGACACTAACCCGCTCCCTGTGTACGACACCAACCCGCTCCCTGTGTACGACACTAACCCGCACCCTGTGTACAACACAATCCTGCTCCCTGTGTGCGACACTAACCCTCTCCCTGTGTACGACACTAACCCGCTCCCTGTGTGCGACACTAATCCTCTCCCTGTGTGCGACACTAACCCGCACCCTGTGTACGACACAATCCTGCTCCCTGTGTGCGACACTAACCCTCTCCCTGTGTACGACACTAACCCGCTCCCTGTGTACGACACTAACCCGCTCCTTGTGTACGACACTAACCCGCTCCCTGTGTACGACACTAACCCGCTCCCTGTGTGCGACACTAATCCTCTCCCTGTGTGCGACACTAACCCTCTCCCTGTGTACGACACTAACCCGCTCCCTGTGTGCGACACTAATCCTCTCCCTGTGTGCGACACTAACCCTCTCCCTGTGTACGACACTAACCCGCTCCCTGTGTACGACACAAACCCGCTCCCTGTGTACGACACTAACCCGCTCCTTGTGTACGACACTAACCCTCTCCCTGTGTACGACACAAACCCGCTCCCTGTGTACGACACTAACCCGCTCCTTGTGTACGACACTAACCCGCTCCCTGTGTACGACACTAACCCGCTCCCTGTGTGCGACACTAATCCTCTCCCTGTGTGCGACACTAACCCTCTCCCTGTGTACGACACTAACCCTCTCCCTGTGTGCGACACTAACTCTCTCCCTGTGTACGACACTAACCCGCTCCCTGTGTGCGACACTAACCCTCTCCCTGTGTGCGACACTAACCCTCTCCCTGTGTGCGACACTAACCCTCTCCCTGTGTGCGACACTAACCCGCTCCCTGTGTGCGACACTAACCCTCTCCCTGTGTGCGACACTAACCCTCTCCCTGTGTGCGACACTAACCCTCTCCCTGTGTCTGACACTAACCCGCTCCCTGTGTGCGACACTAACCCTCTCCCTGTGTACGACACTAACCCGCTCCCTGTGTACGACAGTAACCCTCTCCCTGTGTACGACAGTATCCCTCTCCCTGTGTGCGACACTAACCCTCTCCCTGTGTGCGACACTAACCCTCTCCCTGTGTCTGACACTAACCCGCTCCCTGTGTACGACACTAACCCGCTCCCCGTGTACGACAGTAACCCTCTCCCCGTGTGCGACACTAACTCTCTCCCTGTGTACGACACTAACCCGCTCCCTGTGTACGACACTAACCCCCTCCCTGTGTACGACACTAACCCGCTCCCTGTGTACGACACCAACCAGCACCCTGTGTACGACACTAACCCGCTCCCTGTGTACGACACTAACCCGCTCCCTGTGTACGACACTAACCCGCTCCCTGTGTACGACACTAACCCGCTCCCTGTGTACGACACTAACCCGCTCCCTGTGTACGACACTAACCCGCTCCCTGTGTACGACACTAACCCGCTCCCTGTGTACGACACTAACCCGCTCCCTGTGTACGACACTAACCCTCTCCCTGTGTCCGACACTCACCCGCTCACTGTGTACGACACTAACCCGCTCCCTGTGTACGACACTAACCCGCTCCCTGTGTACGACACTAACCCGCTCCCTGTGTACGACACTAACCCGCTCCCTGTGTACGACACTAACCCGCTCCCTGTGTACGACACTAACCCTCTCCCTGTGTCCGACACTCACCCGCTCACTGTGTACGACACTAACCCGCTCCCTGTGTACGACACTAACCCGCTCCCTGTGTAAGACACTCACCCGCTCCCTGTGTACGACACTAACCCGCTCCCTGTGTGCGACACTAACCCGCTCCCTGTGTACGACACTAACCCGCTCCCTGTGTACGACACTAACCCGCTCCCTGTGTACGAAACTAACCCGCTCCCTGTGTACGACACTAACCCGCTCCCTGTGTACGACACTAACCCGCTCCCTGTGTACGACACTAACCCGCTCCCTGTGAACGACACTAACCCGCTCCCTGTGAACGACACTAACCCGCTCCCTGTGTGCGACACTAACCCGCTCCCTGTGTACGACACTAACCCGCTCCCTGTGTACGACACTAACCCGTTCCCTGTTGATGACACTAACCCGCTCCCTGTGTGCGACACTAACCCGCTCCCTGTGTGCGACACTAACCCGCTCCCTGTTAATGACACTAACCCGCTCCCCATGTACGACACTAACTCTCTCCCTGTGTGCGACACTAACCCGCTCCCCGTGTACGACACTAACTCTCTCCCTGTGTACGACACTAACCCGTTCCCTGTGTACGACACTAACCCGCTCCCCGTGTACGACACTAACCCGCTCCCTGTGTACGACACTAACCCGCTCCCCGTGTACGACACTAACCCGCTCCCTGTGTAAGACACTAACCCGCTCCCCGTGTACGACACTAACCCGCTCCCTGTGTGCGACACTAACCCGCTCCCTGTGTACGACACTAACCCGCTCCCTGTGTACGACACTAACCCGCTCCCTGTGTACGACACTAACCCGCTCCCTGTGTACGACACCAACCCGCTCCCTGTGTACGACACTAACCCGCACCCTGTGTACGACACAATCCTGCTCCCTGTGTACGACACTAACCCGCTCCCTGTGTACGACACTAACCCGCTCCCTGTGTACGACACCAACCCGCTCCCTGTGTACGACACTAACCCGCTCCCTGTGTACGACACAATCCTGCTCCCTGTGTACGACACTAACCCGCTCCCTGTGTACGACACTAACCCGCTCCCTGTGTACGACACCAACCCGCTCCCTGTGTACGACACTAACCCGCACCCTGTGTACAACACAATCCTGCTCCCTGTGTGCGACACTAACCCTCTCCCTGTGTACGACACTAACCCGCTCCCTGTGTGCGACACTAATCCTCTCCCTGTGTGCGACACTAACCCGCACCCTGTGTACGACACAATCCTGCTCCCTGTGTGCGACACTAACCCTCTCCCTGTGTACGACACTAACCCGCTCCCTGTGTACGACACTAACCCGCTCCTTGTGTACGACACTAACCCGCTCCCTGTGTACGACACTAACCCGCTCCCTGTGTGCGACACTAATCCTCTCCCTGTGTGCGACACTAACCCTCTCCCTGTGTACGACACTAACCCGCTCCCTGTGTGCGACACTAATCCTCTCCCTGTGTGCGACACTAACCCTCTCCCTGTGTACGACACTAACCCGCTCCCTGTGTACGACACAAACCCGCTCCCTGTGTACGACACTAACCCGCTCCTTGTGTACGACACTAACCCTCTCCCTGTGTACGACACAAACCCGCTCCCTGTGTACGACACTAACCCGCTCCTTGTGTACGACACTAACCCGCTCCCTGTGTACGACACTAACCCGCTCCCTGTGTGCGACACTAATCCTCTCCCTGTGTGCGACACTAACCCTCTCCCTGTGTACGACACTAACCCTCTCCCTGTGTGCGACACTAACTCTCTCCCTGTGTACGACACTAACCCGCTCCCTGTGTGCGACACTAACCCTCTCCCTGTGTGCGACACTAACCCTCTCCCTGTGTGCGACACTAACCCTCTCCCTGTGTGCGACACTAACCCGCTCCCTGTGTGCGACACTAACCCTCTCCCTGTGTGCGACACTAACCCTCTCCCTGTGTGCGACACTAACCCTCTCCCTGTGTCTGACACTAACCCGCTCCCTGTGTGCGACACTAACCCTCTCCCTGTGTGCGACACTAACCCTCTCCCTGTGTGCGACACTAACCCTCTCCCTGTGTCTGACACTAACCCGCTCCCTGTGTACGACACTAACCCGCTCCCTGTGTACGACAGTAACCCTCTCCCTGTGTACGACAGTATCCCTCTCCCTGTGTGCGACACTAACCCTCTCCCTGTGTGCGACACTAACCCTCTCCCTGTGTCTGACACTAACCCGCTCCCTGTGTACGACACTAACCCGCTCCCCGTGTACGACAGTAACCCTCTCCCCGTGTGCGACACTAACTCTCTCCCTGTGTACGACACTAACCCACTCCCTGTGTGCGACACTAACCCGCTCCCTGTGTACGACACTAACCCGTTCCCTGTTAATGACACTAACCCGCTCCCTGTGTACGACACTAACTCTCTCCCTGTGTGCGACACTAACCCTCTCCCTGTGTCTGACACTAACCCGCTCCCTGTGTGCGACACTAACCCGCTCCCTGTGTGCGACACTAACCCGCTCCCTGTGTGCGACACTAACCCGCTCCCTGTGTCTGACACTAACCCGCTCCCTGTGTGCGACACTAACCCGCTCCCTGTGTGCGACACTAACCCGCTCCCTGTGTGCGACACTAACCCGCTCCCTGTGTACGACACTAACCCGCTCCCTGTGTACGACACTAACCCGCTCCCTGTGTACGACACTAACACGCTCCCTGTGTACGACACTAACCCGCTCCCTGTGTACGACACTAACCCGCTCTTTGTTGACGAAACTAACCCGCTCCCTGTTGACGACACTAACCCGCTCCCTGTTGACGACACTAACCCGCTCCCTGTGTACGACACTAACCCGCTCCCTGTGTACGACACTAACCCGCTCCCTCTGTACGACACTAACCCGGTCCCTGTGTACGACACTCACCCGCTCCCTGTGTACGACACTAACCCGCTCACTGTGTACGACACTAACCCACTCCCTGTGTACGACACTAACCCACTCCCTGTGTACGACACTAACCCGCTCCTTGTGTACGACACTAACCCGCTCCCTGTGTACGACACTAACCCGCTCCCTGTGTGCGACACTAACCCGCTCCCTGTGTCCGACACTCACCCGCTCCCTCTGTACGACACTAACCCGCTCCCTGTTTACGACACTAACCCGCTCCCTGTGTACGACACTAACCCGCTCCCTGTGTACGACACTAACCCGCTCCCTGTGTGCGACACTAACCCGCTCCTTGTGTACGACACTAACCCGCTCCCTGTGTACGACACTAACCCGCTCCCTGTGTACGACACTAACTCTCTCCCTGTGTACGACACTAACCCGCTCCCTGTGTACGACACTAACCCGCTCCCTGTGTACGACACTAACCCACTCCCTGTGTACGACACTAACCCGCTCCCTGTGTACGACACTAACCCGCTCCCCGTGTACGACACTAACCTGCTCCCTGTATACGACACTAACCCGCTCCCTGTGTACGACACTAACCCGCTCCCTGTGTACGACACTAACCCGCTCCCTGTGTACGACACTAACCCGCTCCCTGTGTACGACACTAACCCGCTCCCTGTGTACGACACTAACCCGCTCCCTGTGTACGACACTAACCCTCTCCCTGTGTGCGACACGAACCCGCTCCCTGTGTACGACACTAACCCGCTCCCTGTGTACGACACTAACCCGCTCCCTGTGTGCGACACTAACCCGCTCCCCGTGTACGACACTAACTCTCTCCCTGTGTGCGACACTAATCCGCTCCCTGTGTACGACACTAACCCGCTCCCCGTGTACGACACTAACCCGCTCCCTGTGTACGACACTAACCCGCTCCCTGTGTTCGACACTAACCCGCTCCCTGTGTGCGACACTAACCCGCTCCCCGTGTACGACACTAACCCGCTCCCCGTGTACGACACTAACCCGCTCCCCGTGTACGACACTAACCCGCTCCCCGTGTACGACACTAACCCGCTCCCCGTGTACGACACTAACCCGCTCCCTGTGTGCGACACTGACCCTCTCCCTGTGTGCGACACTAACCCGCTCCCTGTGTACGACACTAACCCGCTCCCTGTGTACGACACTAACCTGCTCCCCGTGTACGACACTAACCCGCTCCCTGTGTACGACACTAACCCGCTCCCTGTGTGCGACACGAACTCTCTCCCTGTGTACGACAGTAACCCGCTCCCTGTGTGCGACACTAACTCTCTCCCTGTGTGCGACACTAACCCTCTCCCTGTGTGCGACACTAACCCTCTACCTGTGTGCGACACTAACCCGCTCCCTGTGTACGACACTAACCCGCTCCCTGTGTGCGACACCAACTCTCTCCCTGTGTGCGACACTAACCCTCTCCCTGTGTGCGACACTAACCCTCTACCTGTGTGCGACACTAACCCGCTCCTTGTGTACGACACTAACCCGCTCCCTGTGTACGACACTAACCCGCTCCCTGTGTACGACACTAACCCGCTCCCTGTGTACGACACTAACCCGCTCCCTGTGTACGACACTAACCCGCTCCCTGTGTACGACACTAACCCGCTCCCTGTGTACGACACTAACCCGCTCCCTGTGTACGACACTAACCCGCTCCCTGTGTGCGACACTAACCCGCTCCCTGTGTACGACACTAACCCGCTCCCTGTGTACGACACTAACCCGCTCCCTGTGTGCGACACTAACCCTCTCCCTGTGTGCGACACTAACCCTCTCCCTGTGTGCGACACTAACCCTCTACCTGTGTGCGACACTAACCCGCTCCTTGTGTACGACACTAACCCGCTCCCTGTGTACGACACTAACCCGCTCCCTGTGTACGACACTAACCCGCTCCCTGTGTACGACACTAACCCGCTCCCTGTGTACGACACTAACCCGCTCCCTGTGTACGACACTAACCCGCTCCCTGTGTACGACACTAACCCGCTCCCTGTGTACGACACTAACCCGCTCCCTGTGTGCGACACTAACCCGCTCCCTGTGTACGACACTAACCCGCTCCCTGTGTACGACACTAACCCGCTCCCTGTGTGCGACACTAACCCTCTCCCTGTGTGCGACACTAACCCTCTCCCTGTGTGCGACACTAACCCTCTCCCTGTGTGCGACACTAACCCGCTCCCTGTGTGCGATGCTAACCCGCTCCCTGTGTACGACACTAACCCGCTCCCTGTGTACGACACTAACCCGCTCCCTGTGTGCGACACTAACCCTCTCCCTGTGTGCGACACTAACCCTCTCCCTGTGTGCGACACTAACCCTCTCCCTGTGTGCGACACTAACCCGCTCCCTGTGTGCGATGCTAACCCTCTCCCTGTGTACGACACTAACCCGCTCCCCGTGTACGACACTAACCCGCTCCCTGTGTACGACACTAACCTGCTCCCCGTGTACGACACTAACCTGCTCCCCGTGTACGACACTAACCCGCTCCCTGTGTGCGACACTAACCCTCTCCCTGTGTGCGACACTAACCCTCTCCCTGTGTGCGACACTAACCCGCTCCCTGTGTGCGATGCTAACCCTCTCCCTGTGTACGACACTAACCTGCTCCCCGTGTACGACACTAACCCGCTCCCTGTGTACGACACTAACCTGCTCCCCGTGTACGACACTAACCTGCTCCCCGTGTACGACACTAACCCGCTCCCTGTGTACGACACTAACCTGCTCCCCGTGTACGACACTAACCCGCTCCCTGTGTACGACACTAACCTGCTCCCCGTGTACGACACTAACCCGCTCCCTGTGTACGACACTAACTCTCTCCCTGTGTACGACACTAACCCGCTCCCTGTGTACGACACTAACCCGCTCCCTGTGTACGACACTAACCCGCTCCCCGTGTACGACACTAACCCGCTCCCCGTGTACGACACTCACCCGCTCCCTGTGTCCGACACTAACCCGCTCCCCGTGTACGACACTAACCCGCTCCCTGTGTACGACACTAACCCGCTCGCTGTTTACGACACTAACCCGCTCCCTGTGTACGACACTAACCCGCTCGCTGTTTACGACACTTACCCGCTTACTGTGTCCGACATTCACCCTCTCCCCGTGTACGACACTAACCTGCTCCCTGTGTACGACACTAACCCGCTCCCTGTGTACGACACTAACCCGCTCTGTGTGTACGAAACTTAGCCGCTCCCTGTGTACGACACTAACCCGCTCCCTGTTTACGACACTAACACGCTCCCCGTGTACGACACTAACCCGCTCCCCGTGTCCGACACTAACCCGCTCCCTGTGTACGACACTAACCGGCTTCCTGTGTACGACACTAACCCACTCCCCGTGTACGACACTAACCCGCTCCCCGTGTACGACACTAACCCGCTCCCTGTGTACGACACTAACCCGCTCCCTGTGTACGACACTAACCCGGTCCCTGTGTACGACACTAACCCGCACCCTGTCTACGACACTAACCCGCACCCTGTCTACGACACTAACCCGGTCCCTGTCTACGACACTAACCCGCTCCCTGTATACGACACTAACCCGCACCCTGTCTACGACACTAACCCGGTCCCTGTCTACGACACTAACCCGCTCCCTGTATACGACACTAACCCGCACCCTGTCTACGACACTAACCCGGTCCCTGTCTACGACACTCACCCGCTCCCTGTGTCCGACACAAACCCGCTCCCTGTGTACGACACTAACCCGCTCCCTGTGTCCGACACTAACCCGCTCCCTGTGTACGACACTAACCCGCTCCCTTTGTACGACACTAACCCGCTCCCTGTGTACGACACTAACCCGCTCCCTGTGTACGACACTAACCCGCTCCCTGTGTACGACACTAACCCGCTCCCTGTGTACGACACTAACCCGCTCCCTGTGTACGACACTAACACTCTCCCTGTGTACGACACCAACCCGCTCCCCGTGTACGACACTAATACGCTCTCCGTTTACGACACTAATCTGCTCCCCGTTTACGACACTAACCCGCTCCCTGTGTCCGACACTAACCCGCTCCCTGTGTACGACACTAACCCGCTCCCTTTGTACGACACTAACCCGCTCCCTGTGTACGACACTAACCCGCTCCCTGTGTACGACACTAACCCGCTCCCTGTGTACGACACTAACCCGCTTCCTGTGTACGACACTAACCCGCTCCCTGTGTACGACACTAACCCGCTCCCTGTGTACGACACTAACCCGCTCCTTGTGTCCGACACTAACCCGCTCCCTGTGTACGACACAAACCTGCTCCCTGTGTGCGACACTAACCCGCTCCCTGTGTACGACACTAACCCTCTCCCTGTGTACGACACTAACCCGCTCACTGTGTACGACACTAACCCTCTCCCTGTGTACGACACTAACCCGCTCCCTGTGTACGACACTAACCCCCTCCCTGTGTACGACACAAACCCCCTCCCTGTGTGCGACACTCACCCGCTCCCTGTGTACGACACTAACCCGCTCCCTGTGTACGACACTAACCCGCTCCCTGTGTACGACACTAACCCGCTCCCTGTGTACGACACTAACCCGCTCCCTGTGTACGACACTAACCCGCTCCCTGTGTACGACACTAACCAGCACCCTGTGTCCGACACTAACCCGCTCCCTGTGTACGACACTAACCCGCTCCTTGTGTACGACACTAACCCGCTCCCTGTGTACGACACTAACCCGCTCCCTGTGTACGACACTAACCCCCTCCCTGTGTACGACACTAACCCGCTCCCTGTGTACGACACTAACCCGCTCCCTGTGTACGACACTAACCCGCTCCTTGTGTACGACACTAACCCGCTCCCTGTGTACGACACTAACCCGCTCCCTGTGTACGACACTAACCCCCTCCCTGTGTACGACACTAACCCGCTCCCTGTGTACGACACCAACCAGCACCCTGTGTACGACACTAACCCGCTCCCTGTGTACGACACTAACCCGCTCCCTGTGTACGACACTAACCCGCTCCCTGTGTACGACACTAACCCGCTCCCTGTGTACGACACTAACCCGCTCCCTGTGTACGACACTAACCCGCTCCCTGTGTACGACACTAACCCGCTCCCTGTGTACGACACTAACCCGCTCCCTGTGTACGACACTAACCCTCTCCCTGTGTCCGACACTCACCCGCTCACTGTGTACGACACTAACCCGCTCCCTGTGTACGACACTAACCCGCTCCCTGTGTACGACACTAACCCGCTCCCTGTGTACGACACTAACCCGCTCCCTGTGTACGACACTAACCCGCTCCCTGTGTACGACACGAACCCGCTCCCTGTGTACGACACTAACCCTCTCCCTGTGTCCGACACTCACCCGCTCACTGTGTACGACACTAACCCGCTCCCTGTGTACGACACTAACCCGCTCCCTGTGTAAGACACTCACCCGCTCCCTGTGTACGACACTAACCCGCTCCCTGTGTGCGACACTAACCCGCTCCCTGTGTACGACACTAACCCGCTCCCTGTGTACGACACTAACCCGCTCCCTGTGTACGAAACTAACCCGCTCCCTGTGTACGACACTAACCCGCTCCCTGTGTACGACACTAACCCGCTCCCTGTGAACGACACTAACCCGCTCCCTGTGAACGACACTAACCCGCTCCCTGTGTGCGACACTAACCCGCTCCCTGTGTACGACACTAACCCGCTCCCTGTGTACGACACTAACCCGTTCCCTGTTGATGACACTAACCCGCTCCCTGTGTGCGACACTAACCCGCTCCCTGTGTGCGACACTAACCCGCTCCCTGTTAATGACACTAACCCGCTCCCCATGTACGACACTAACTCTCTCCCTGTGTGCGACACTAACCCGCTCCCCGTGTACGACACTAACTCTCTCCCTGTGTACGACACTAACCCGTTCCCTGTGTACGACACTAACCCGCTCCCCGTGTACGACACTAACCCGCTCCCTGTGTACGACACTAACCCGCTCCCCGTGTACGACACTAACCCGCTCCCTGTGTACGACACTAACCCGCTCCCCGTGTACGACACTAACCCGCTCCCTGTGTGCGACACTAACCCGCTCCCTGTGTACGACACTAACCCGCTCCCTGTGTACGACACTAACCCGCTCCCTGTGTACGACACTAACCCGCTCCCTGTGTACGACACCAACCCGCTCCCTGTGTACGACACTAACCCGCACCCTGTGTACGACACAATCCTGCTCCCTGTGTACGACACTAACCCGCTCCCTGTGTACGACACTAACCCGCTCCCTGTGTACGACACCAACCCGCTCCCTGTGTACGACACTAACCCGCTCCCTGTGTACGACACAATCCTGCTCCCTGTGTACGACACTAACCCGCTCCCTGTGTACGACACTAACCCGCTCCCTGTGTACGACACCAACCCGCTCCCTGTGTACGACACTAACCCGCTCCCTGTGTACGACACCAACCCGCTCCCTGTGTACGACACTAACCCGCACCCTGTGTTCGACACAATCCTGCTCCCTGTGTGCGACACTAACTCTCTCCCTGTGTGCGACACTAACCCGCACCCTGTGTACGACACAATCCTGCTCCCTGTGTGCGACACTAACCCTCTCCCTGTGTACGACACTAACCCGCTCCCTGTGTACGACACTAACCCGCTCCTTGTGTACGACACTAACCCGCTCCCTGTGTACGACACTAACCCGCTCCCTGTGTACGACACTAACCCGCTCCCTGTGTGCGACACTAATCCTCTCCCTGTGTGCGACACTAACCCTCTCCCTGTGTACGACACTAACCCGCTCCCTGTGTACGACACAAACCCGCTCCCTGTGTACGACACTAACCCGCTCCTTGTGTACGACACTAACCCTCTCCCTGTGTACGACACAAACCCGCTCCCTGTGTACGACACTAACCCGCTCCCTGTGTGCGACACTAATCCTCTCCCTGTGTGCGACACTAACCCTCTCCCTGTGTACGACACTAACCCTCTCCCTGTGTGCGACACTAACTCTCTCCCTGTGTACGACACTAACCCGCTCCCTGTGTGCGACACTAACCCTCTCCCTGTGTGCGACACTAACCCTCTCCCTGTGTGCGACACTAACCCGCTCCCTGTGTGCGACACTAACCCTCTCCCTGTGTGCGACACTAACCCGCTCCCTGTGTGCGACACTAACCCTCTCCCTGTGTCTGACACTAACCCGCTCCCTGTGTGCGACACTAACCCTCTCCCTGTGTACGACACTAACCCGCTCCCTGTGTACGACAGTAACCCTCTCCCTGTGTACGACAGTAACCCTCTCCCTGTGTGCGACACTAACCCTCTCCCTGTGTGCGACACTAACCCTCTCCCTGTGTCTGACACTAACCCGCTGCCTGTGTGCGACACTAACCCTCTCCCTGTGTACGACACTAACCCGCTCCCTGTGTACGACAGTAACCCTCTCCCTGTGTACGACAGTAACCCTCTCCCTGTGTGCGACACTAACCCTCTCCCTGTGTGCGACACTAACCCTCTCCCTGTGTCTGACACTAACCCGCTCCCTGTGTACGACAATAACCCGCTCCCCGTGTACGACAGTAAACCTCTCCCTGTGTGCGACACTAACTCTCTCCCTGTGTACGACACTAACCCACTCCCTGTGTGCGACACTAACCCGCTCCCTGTGTACGACACTAACCCGTTCCCTGTTAATGACACTAACCCGCTCCCTGTGTACGACACTAACTCTCTCCCTGTGTGCGACACTAACCCTCTCCCTGTGTCTGACACTAACCCGCTCCCTGTGTGCGACACTAACCCGCTCCCTGTGTGCGACACTAACCCGCTCCCTGTGTGCGACACTAACCCGCTCCCTGTGTCTGACACTAACCCGCTCCCTGTGTGCGACACTAACCCGCTCCCTGTGTGCGACACTAACCCGCTCCCTGTGTGCGACACTAACCCGCTCCCTGTGTACGACACTAACCCGCTCCCTGTGTACGACACTAACCCGCTCCCTGTGTACGACACTAACCCGCTCCCTGTGTACGACACTAACCCGCTCCCTGTGTACGACACTAACCCGCTCTTTGTTGACGAAACTAACCCGCTCCCTGTTGACGACACTAACCCGCTCCCTGTTGACGACACTAACCCGCTCCCTGTGTACGACACTAACCCGCTCCCTGTGTACGACACTAACCCGCTCCCTCTGTACGACACTAACCCGGTCCCTGTGTACGACACTCACCCGCTCCCTGTGTACGACACTAACCCGCTCACTGTGTACGACACTAACCCACTCCCTGTGTACGACACTAACCCACTCCCTGTGTACGACACTAACCCGGTCCCTGTGTACGACACTAACCCACTCCCTGTGTACGACACTAACCCGCTCCTTGTGTACGACACTAACCCGCTCCCTGTGTACGACACTAACCCGCTCCCTGTGTGCGACACTAACCCGCTCCCTGTGTCCGACACTCACCCGCTCCCTCTGTACGACACTAACCCGCTCCCTGTTTACGACACTAACCCGCTCCCTGTGTACGACACTAACCCGCTCCCTGTGTACGACACTAACCCGCTCCCTGTGTGCGACACTAACCCGCTCCTTGTGTACGACACTAACCCGCTCCCTGTGTACGACACTAACCCGCTCCCTGTGTACGACACTAACTCTCTCCCTGTGTACGACACTAACCCGCTCCCTGTGTACGACACTAACCCGCTCCCTGTGTACGACACTAACCCACTCCCTGTGTACGACACTAACCCGCTCCCTGTGTACGACACTAACCCGCTCCCCGTGTACGACACTAACCTGCTCCCTGTATACGACACTAACCCGCTCCCTGTGTACGACACTAACCCGCTCCCTGTGTACGACACTAACCCGCTCCCTGTGTACGACACTAACCCGCTCCCTGTGTACGACACTAACCCGCTCCCTGTGTACGACACTAACCCGCTCCCTGTGTACGACACTAACCCTCTCCCTGTGTGCGACACGAACCCGCTCCCTGTGTACGACACTAACCCGCTCCCTGTGTACGACACTAACCCGCTCCCTGTGTGCGACACTAACCCGCTCCCCGTGTACGACACTAACTCTCTCCCTGTGTGCGACACTAATCCGCTCCCTGTGTACGACACTAACCCGCTCCCCGTGTACGACACTAACCCGCTCCCTGTGTACGACACTAACCCGCTCCCTGTGTTCGACACTAACCCGCTCCCTGTGTGCGACACTAACCCGCTCCCCGTGTACGACACTAACCCGCTCCCCGTGTACGACACTAACCCGCTCCCCGTGTACGACACTAACCCGCTCCCCGTGTACGACACTAACCCGCTCCCCGTGTACGACACTAACCCGCTCCCTGTGTGCGACACTGACCCTCTCCCTGTGTGCGACACTAACCCGCTCCCTGTGTACGACACTAACCCGCTCCCTGTGTACGACACTAACCTGCTCCCCGTGTACGACACTAACCCGCTCCCTGTGTACGACACTAACCCGCTCCCTGTGTGCGACACTAACTCTCTCCCTGTGTACGACAGTAACCCGCTCCCTGTGTGCGACACTAACTCTCTCCCTGTGTGCGACACTAACCCTCTCCCTGTGTGCGACACTAACCCTCTACCTGTGTGCGACACTAACCCGCTCCCTGTGTACGACACTAACCCGCTCCCTGTGTGCGACACCAACTCTCTCCCTGTGTGCGACACTAACCCTCTCCCTGTGTGCGACACTAACCCTCTACCTGTGTGCGACACTAACCCGCTCCCTGTGTACGACACTAACCCGCTCCCTGTGTACGACACTAACCCGCTCCCTGTGTACGACACTAACCCGCTCCCTGTGTACGACACTAACCCGCTCCCTGTGTACGACACTAACCCGCTCCCTGTGTACGACACTAACCCGCTCCCTGTGTACGACACTAACCCGCTCCCTGTGTGCGACACTAACCCGCTCCCTGTGTACGACACTAACCCGCTCCCTGTGTACGACACTAACCCGCTCCCTGTGTGCGACACTAACCCTCTCCCTGTGTGCGACACTAACTCTCTCCCTGTGTGCGACACTAACCCGCTCCCTGTGTGCGATGCTAACCCGCTCCCTGTGTGCGACACTAACCCGCTCCCTGTGTGCGACACTAACCCGCTCCCTGTGTACGACACTAACCCGCTCCCTGTGTACGACACTAACCCTCTCCCTGTGTGCGACACTAACCCGCTCCCTGTGTACGACACTAACCCGCTCCCTGTGTACGACACTAACCCGCTCCCTGTGTGCGACACTAACCCTCTCCCTGTGTGCGACACTAACCCTCTCCCTGTGTGCGACACTAACCCTCTCCCTGTGTGCGACACTAACCCGCTCCCTGTGTGCGATGCTAACCCTCTCCCTGTGTACGACACTAACCCTCTCCCTGTGTACGACACTAACCCGCTCCCTGTGTACGACACTAACCCGCTCCCTGTGTACGACACTAACCCGCTCCCTGTGTGCGACACTAACCCTCTCCCTGTGTGCGACACTAACCCTCTCCCTGTGTGCGACACTAACCCGCTCCCTGTGTGCGATGCTAACCCGCTCCCTGTGTACGACACTAACCCACTCCCTGTGTGCGACACTAACCCTCTCCCTGTGTGCGACACTAACCCTCTCCCTGTGTGCGACACTAACCCGCTCCCTGTGTACGACACTAACCCGCTCCCTGTGTACGACACTAACTCTCTCCCTGTGTACGACACTAACCCGCTCCCTGTGTACGACACTCACCCGCTCCCTGTGTACGACACTAACCCGCTCCCTGTGTACGACACTAACTCTCTCCCTGTGTACGACACTAACCCTCTCCCTGTGTGCGACACGAACCCGCTCCCTGTGTCCGACACTAACTCTCTCCCTGTGTACGACACTAACTCTCTCCCTGTGTACGACACTAACCCGCTCCCTGTGTCCGACACTAACTCTCTCCCTGTGTACGACACTAACTCTCTCCCTCTGTACGACACTAACTCTCTCCCTGTGTACGACACTAACTCTCTCCCTCTGTACGACACTAACTCTCTCCCTGTGTACGACACTAACTCTCTCCCTCTGTACGACACTAACTCTCTCCCTGTGTACGACACTAACCCTCTCCCTGTGTACGACACTAACCCGCTCCCTGTGTCCGACACTAACTCTCTCCCTGTGTACGACACTAACTCTCTCCCTCTGTACGACACTAACTCTCTCCCTGTGTACGACACTAACCCTCTCCCTGTGTACGACACTAACCCGCTCCCTGTGTCCGACACTAACTCTCTCCCCGTGTACGACACTAACCCTCTCCCTGTGTCCGACACTAACCCGCTCCCTGTGTCCGACACTAACCCGCTCCCTGTGTACGACACTAACCCGCTCCCTGTGTGCGACACTAACCCGCTCCCTGTGTACGACACTAACCCGCTCCCTGTGTACGACACTAACCCGCTCCCTGTGTACGACACTAACTCTCTCCCTGTGTGCGACACTAACCCGCTCCCTGTGTACGACACTAACCCACTCCCTGTGTGCGACACTAACCCGCTCCCTGTGTGCGACACTAACCCGCTCCCTGTGTGCGACACTAACCCGCTCCCTGTGTACGACACTAACCCGCTCCCTGTGTACGACACTAACTCTCTCCCTGTGTACGACACTAACCCGCTCCCTGTGTACGACACTCACCCGCTCCCTGTGTACGACACTAACCCGCTCCCTGTGTACGACACTAACTCTCTCCCTGTGTACGACACTAACCCTCTCCCTGTGTGCGACACGAACCCGCTCCCTGTGTCCGACACTAACTCTCTCCCTGTGTACGACACTAACTCTCTCCCTGTGTACGACACTAACCCGCTCCCTGTGTCCGACACTAACTCTCTCCCTGTGTACGACACTAACTCTCTCCCTCTGTACGACACTAACTCTCTCCCTGTGTACGACACTAACTCTCTCCCTCTGTACGACACTAACTCTCTCCCTGTGTACGACACTAACTCTCTCCCTCTGTACGACACTAACTCTCTCCCTGTGTACGACACTAACCCTCTCCCTGTGTACGACACTAACCCGCTCCCTGTGTCCGACACTAACTCTCTCCCTGTGTACGACACTAACTCTCTCCCTCTGTACGACACTAACTCTCTCCCTGTGTACGACACTAACCCTCTCCCTGTGTACGACACTAACCCGCTCCCTGTGTCCGACACTAACTCTCTCCCCGTGTACGACACTAACCCTCTCCCTGTGTCCGACACTAACCCGCTCCCTGTGTCCGACACTAACCCGCTCCCTGTGTACGACACTAACCCGCTCCCTGTGTGCGACACTAACCCGCTCCCTGTGTACGACACTAACCCGCTCCCTGTGTACGACACTAACCCGCTCCCTGTGTACGACACTAACTCTCTCCCTGTGTGCGACACTAACCCGCTCCCTGTGTACGACACTAACCCGTCCTTGTGTACGACACTAACCCGCTCCCTGTGTACCACACTAACCCGCTCCCTGTGTACGACACTAACCCGCTCCCCGTGTACGACACTAACCCGCTCCCTGTGTGCGACACTAACCCGCTCCCTGTGTACGACACTAACCCGCTCCCTGTGTACGACACTAACCCGCTCCCTGTGTGCGACACTAACCCGCTCCCTGTGTACGACACTAACCCGCTCCCTGTGTACGACACTAACCCGCTCCCTGTGTACGACACTAACTCTCTCCCTGTGTGCGACACTAACCCGCTCCCTGTGTACGACACTAACCCGTCCTTGTGTACGACACTAACCCGCTCCCTGTGTACCACACTAACCCGCTCCCTGTGTACGACACTAACCCGCTCCCCGTGTACGACACTAACCCGCTCCCTGTGTACGACACTAACTCTCTCCCTGTGTGCGACACTAACCCGCTCCCTGTGTACGACACTAACCCGCTCCCTGTGTACGACACTAACCCGTCCTTGTGTACGACACTAACCCGCTCCCTGTGTACGACACTAACTCTCTCCCTGTGTAAGACACTAACCCATCCCTGTTTACGAACCTAACCCGCTCCCTGTGTACGACACTAACCCGCTCCCTGTGTACGACACTAACCCGCTCCCTGTGTACGACACTCACCCGCTCCCTCTGTACGACACTAACCCGCTCTCTCTGTACGACACTAATCTACCCCCTTTGCATTACACTAACCTGTTGCGAACTTACAAAATTGACAGGCAGGAAAAGTCCAGATGATTCATCAATCCTGCCCCACACCATGATGACTACTGCATCCTGACTTAACATTTACCATCTATATGACGTGGTCTCTGCCCCAGTCAGGTCCCGGTCCAACTCGTTCTTGAAGACTGAGAGTCAGCACCCGCCACACCAGCCAGCATTGTATTCCAGACGCTTGCTACTCTCTGGGAAAAGAAGAACCGCCCAACATCCAGTCTATTCCTACTCTTCCATAGTTTAAACTCATGTCCCCTGGTCCTCCCCAATCTGTTAAACTGGAATAATATATCAATGGTGACGCCTGTCTGGGTGAAGATTTGACCGTCCCCCTCCTAGTTTCACATGGAGGTTTGATTCAGCACTCGGGTCACTGCTCCAAACCAGATTTAGAATTGGTCAATCCTCGTTGTCTCACTTACACGTTTTTTTTGATTCATTCTTGGGACATGGGCATCGCTGGCAAAGCCAGCATTTATTGCCCACCCCTCGTTGCCCCCGAGAAGGTGGTGGTGAGCCTTCTTCTTGAACCTCTGCAGTCCATGTAGTGAAGGTGCTCCCAGTGCTGTTTGGTCGGAAGTTCCAGGATTTTGACCCAGCGACCATGAAGGAATGGCAATATATTTCCAAGTCAGGATGGTGTGAGACTTGGAGGGGAACGTGCAGGTGGTGGTGTTCCCGTGCACCTAATGCCCTTGTCCTTCTAGGTGGTGGAGGTCGCGGGTTTGGGAGGTGCTGTCCAAGGAAGTTGTGTAAGGAAACAATCGTGGATTGTGTCCACAAAAGTCTCGATTACTCTCCCTACTGCATTGGATGGTTTTTGTAACTGCTCTGTTAGAGTGTTCAGCTTCCCAAAGGGGTCGTGTGCTGTTGGGGAAGTGGAGAGAAATTGTGACTGAGCACAAGAGGGAAGGAAAATTCCCAGAATGACCCAAGAAACATCAGAGAACAACAACAACTTGAATTTATATAATGCCTTTAACCTAATAAAACGTTCCAAGGCACTTCACAGGATCGTTATCAGACAAAATTTGACACTGAGCCACACAAGGCGAGATTAGAACAGGTGACCAAAAGCTTGGTGAAAAAGGAAGGTTTTAGTTGGTGCCTTAAAGGAGAGAGAGGTAGGGAATTCTGGAGTTTAGGGCCTAGACAAGGGAAGACACCGCCGCCAATGGTGGGACAAGTAGTGGATGGACAAGAGGCCAGAATTGGAGGAGCGTAGAGATCTCAGGGGGTTGTCGGGCTGGAGGAGGTTACAGAGATAAAGAGGGGAGAGGCCATGGAGGGATTTGAAAACAAGGACGAGAATTTTAAATTGGAGGTGTTGCTGGACTGAGAGCCAGTGTTGGCCAGCGAGCACAGGGGTGATGCACAGAAGGACCAGGAGGGGAGAGGAAGAAGAAATATTGTTTTTCTTCCTGGAAAGGTGGGTGCACTGCACTACTGGTTTCTTGCAAGACTGCTTTTGCTTTCTGTGCATTTGGACTTTGGGACTTTCTCCCCATTGTTGTGGCCTGCAAGAGGCTGAAGAAGGGGGAGTAGGAAGGGATGAGCCAGCACAAGGCTTTACCATCACCTTGTTGTTGCTGCTGCCCCAGCAAGGAGAGGGAAGAGAGGGCTGGGAGAGTGTGTGTGTGAGGGACTAAATTAATAACAAAGAATTGCATCCCAGTGCCTTGACAGGCGAACTGTCTGGGTGAGGACTGCGGAGGAGGGGTGGGGGGGGAGAGATGTACTGATTCAGCAGTTTGCCTGTCTGGGTGAAGATTTGACCCTCCCCATCAGTATCACACCAAGTTCTTTTGGAACCTCTCTGTTCTTTTTTACTCGCTCCTTGCTGAAGCTACCCTTTTGGAAATACAGTTGGCCAATCAAAAACCTTCTATCCTGATGACTCATTACTGACTGGCCAATTAAAAACCTTCTCACCTGTTGACTAATTACTGACTGGCCAATTAAAAACCTTCTCACCTGTTGACTGAAGCACGGAGCGGCCATTTTAAAGCTGTAGGCCAGGTCCAAGGTGCCAGATCCAAGCCAGCAGTATGTGGTTGTTCAAATCACTCCACAGCCTCGCCCCTTCCAATCTCTGTTAACTCCCATCAGTCATATAACCCTCCAAGAGCTCTGCACTCCTCCAATTCTGGCCTCTTGTCCATCCCCGATTTGCTTTGCTCCACCCATTGGCAAACATGCCTTCAGCTGCCTCGTCCCTAAGCTGCAGAATTCCCTCCCTCAACCTCTCCACTGCTCTACTTCTCCCTCCTCCTTTAAAATGCTTCTTAAAACCCACGTGTCATAATGTCTCTTTATGTGGCTTGGTGTCAAATTTTGTCTGATTATGCTCTCGTGCAAAGCCTTGGGACATTAACTATGTTAAAGGCGCTATATAAATGCAAGTAGTTGTTGTTTTGTTGAGACGGAATGGAGATGTCAATGGTGGAGCGATGAAATTGGGGATGTGCAAGAGACCAGAATTGGAGGAACGCAGAGATCTCGGAGGAGGGCAGAGCAGAATTGACCGCCTTTATATTTCGCCGTACTCCGAGGGAGGGTGGGATGGAGCTCACCGTACTCCGAGGTAGGGTGGAATGGAGCTCGCCGTACTCCGAGGGAGGGTGGGATGGAGCTCGCTGTACTCTGAGGGAGGGTGGGATGGAGCTCGCCGTACTCTGAGGGAGGGTGGGATGGAGCTCGCCGTACTCCGAGGGAGGGTGGGATGGAGCTCGCTGTACTCTGAGGGAGGGTGGGATGGAGCTCGCCGTACTCCGAGGGAGGGTGGGATGGAGCTCGCTGTACTCTGAGGGAGGGTGGGATGGAGCTCGCTGTACTCTGAGGGAGGGTGGGATGGAGCTCGCTGTACTCTGAGGGAGGGTGGGATGGAGCTCACTGTGCTCTGAGGGAGGGTGGGATGGAGCTCGCCGTACTCCGAGGGAGGGTGGGATGGAGCTCGCCGTACTCCGAGGGAGGGTGGGATGGAGCTCGCCGTGCTCTGAGGGAGGGTGGGATGGAGCTCACAGTACTCTGAGGGAGGGTGGGATGGAGCTCGCCGTACTCCGAGGGAGGGTGGGATGGAGCTCGCCGTACTCTGAGGGAGGGTGGGATGGAGCTCGCCGTACTCCGAGGGAGGGTGGGATGGAGCTCGCTGTGCTCTGAGGGAGGGTGGGATGGAGCTCGCCGTACTCCGAGGGAGGGTGGGATGGAGCTCGCCGTACTCCGAGGGAGGGTGGGATGGAGCTCGCCGTACTCCGAGGTAGGGTGGGATGGAGCTCGCCGTACTCCGAGGGAGGGTGGGATGGAGCTCGCCGTACTCTGAGGGAGGGTGGGATGGAGCTCGCCGTACTCCGAGGGAGGGTGGGATGGAGCTCGCCGTACTCCGAGGGAGGGTAGGATGGAGCTCGCCGTACTCCGAGGGAGGGTGGGGTGGGCAAGGCTCATGTCCACCTCTTCTGTCAAGAGTACACGAAGGGCATCGACCAAGAGGCGGGAGTCCAGGATCAGGCGGTTAGAGAAGGAGATGCTTGATCTGGAGTCTCAGTCACATCGCTGAAGATCCGGCCCTGCAGCAGGAGTACGAGGAGAAGGAGGGCTCGCTGAAGGACATCTAACTCAATGGGTCACGAGGCGCGTACGTGAGGTCGCGGCTCCAACTCCTTTGGAAGTTATGTGGAGAGACTGGAGAAGCTGGGATTGTTCTCCTTAGAGCAGGTTAAGGGGAGATCTAATAGAGGTGTTCAAAATTATGACGGGTTTTGATAAAGTAAATAAGCAGAAACTGTTTCCACTGACATAAGGGTCGGTAACCAGAGGACACAGATTTAAGGTAATTGGCAAAAGAACCAGAGAGGAGATGAGGAGAAATTTTTTCACGCAGCGAGTTGTGATGATCTGGAATGCACTGCCTGTAAGGGCGGTGGGAGCAGATTCAATAGTAACTTTCAAAAGGGAATTGCAGGGCTATGAGGAAAGGGCAGGGGAGTGGAATAGATCTTTCAAAGAGTTGATCTGCCAAATGGCCTCCCTCTGTGCTGTGAGATTCTATGTATTGGAGAGGAAAATGTGCCCCAGTTTTATTTAAAGGCGACAAAATTGCAAACTGGACATTTGCTGAGTGGTTCTCTAGGATGAAAATGACCTGATGGCCTAACTCTGGGTCTGAACTTCCTGTATCCAAAGTGAGTGGAAAGCTGTCCTAGTGGCGGTCTTTGGAGAGGACTGAGGGAGAGCTGCTGCCTTTCAGATGGGATGATAAATCTGCCCCCTCAGGTGGATGTAAAAGATCTCACGGCATTATTGGAAGAAGAGCAGGGGAGTTCTCTCAGTACCCTCAACCAACATCACTAAAAATAGATGATCAGGTCATTATCACATTGCTGTTTGTGGGATCTCGCTGTGCGCAAATTGGCTGCCACGTTTCCTACATTACAACAGTGACTACACCTCAAAAGAACTTCATTGGCTGTAAAACGCTTGGGGATGTCCCGAGGTCGTGAAAGGTGCTATATAAATGTAAGTTCTTTCTTTTCTTCTTTAGGGCATTTGAGTGTATTGCATTGCTACTGTTTTCGTGACATACTCTATTATTATAAGGGGGATAAACTTGTTCTGAGTGTTCCCCACAATTAATAAATTCCAAAAATAAAATTGCGTTGAGATTTTGCCCTTTGCAGCCGTGAAAGAAATAGTTTGGGTTCATGGTCCATAGTGTGTCACCATTACTGAGTGGAGATAAGGACAGGTGTACGCTGGGCATTGTCACTTTAATACCAGGGCGAACTGGTGGTAGAAATCGATGCTGAAATCAATTCCAAATCGAAATCACTGTCAGCGAGCATCTTGAGTTTTGACAAGGAACGGATTCCTTTTCAAAATTCCACAGCTCATCTTCCCCCAGTGTGCTCATTTTATTCTATTTTGGTCAAATGAATGATTCTTCCCCCCCCCCCCCCTTGTCTCCAGTGGACTGCACCATAAAATGATGTCATGAGTTGCACGTCACCTTCAGACACCATCTCGTGGATCAGTCCATATGAAGAGCGTGGTGCGATGTTTAAAGGTGGGGGCACTGTTGCTATGGAAATGCACAGGATTGGTTGCGTTGGTTGTGATTGGGTACTGACACAATAAATATCATCGTGTGCTGCGCTTCACATCAGTAATCTTCATTACACATTGAATAAAAACTCAAACCAAAATTTTGCAATTCCATCGCAAAATCCATCACTGTTGTATGGTGTCTACAAATGACCAAGATACCCTTATGATCAAGGTTTGAGCAGTATGTTCTGACTAATCCAAGAACTAAGATCCCCATTCCCTTCCTCACCCCAAATTCCTTCCCATTCCCTCCCTCCCTCCAATTCCTTCCCATTCCCTCCCTCCAACTCCATCCCATCCCCTCCAATATGGCAGAACTTCTGATGCCTGAGTCTTAACTACAGTTAGTCTATTTCCCCTCTGTGGGTGAGTGGGCCACTGCACTGACTGGGATATTACTGAGTCAGGAAGCTGCCAATCTGTGGTGAACTAGCTGATGTCCTCATCAGGGGCAGGAGTTGGAACACTTCACCTGAATTCAGCTCCCCTCCGAGCTAGGGAGCAGGAAAGAAATCGGCCGGGAACCCCACTCCTGATGCTGTCTGCTGGCCTCCTCCCGGAAAGTATGCACAGGTGGGCAGCGGGTGAGGATAGGATTGGCTGTGATAGTCCCCCACAGCTGGCTGCGCTCATTATCTGGGGTCAGAGGTGAAGAATAGTCACATGGGGCAAGGTAGCAGTGCTGGGAGTTTGCATCTACAACAACAACAACTTGCGTTTATATAGCACCTTTAACATCATAAAACGTCCCAAGGCGCTTCTCAGGAGCGATTATCAAACAAATTTTGACACCAAGCCACATAAGGAGATATTAGGAGAGGTGAAGATGTAGGTTTTAAGGAGCATCTTAAAGGAGGAGAGCAAGGAAGAGAGGTTTAGGGAGGGATTTCCAGAGCTTAGGCCTAGGCAACTGAAGGCACAGCCTCCAAAGGTGGAGTGAAGAAAATCGGGGATGGACAGAATAGTGAGCATCTATATCGTCAAAGAAGGAGCAAAGTCCACTGAAAGAGAAAAACCCCTAATGCAGAATCTACTTCCTGCCAGGAATATAACACAAGTTCCAGTTACCACTGGCTTGCACTGCTCCTGACGACTTCCCCAATTAAGTGATTCCAAGCAGTTCAAAGGTCTACCCGGTGAATCATTGCTCTTCACAACTCTTTGTTCAGTTGGATTTCTCTGGTGCTGTTAAATTTTACGATCGGAGGAGTTGTAATTCCAAAAAAGTCAGAGGAGGTGACAGATCAGAGGTTAATCCCATCTGAGATTTGTCTGTTAGGATTAACTATTTGGCAAAGTTACATTTGAGCATGTCAAGGTCTCCCCTGTAGTAAATCTTTGCTACAACTCCTGCAATTCCCTCTCTTAACCCCTTCCTGTACAAAGCTTTGCTGCCGACACACATCATATATGGTTTCTTAACTGGGAAACTATCTGACTCTCTTTAAATCCCCCACCCAACATCATCTCACTGTGACCCCATCTGTAACACAACCCTTCACTGTGACACAGCCCTCACTATATCCCCATCACACACGTACACACACGCATATGCGCATATATGTATATACACACACGCACGTGCACGCACACACACATACACACACCTCCCCTCTGTAAACCTTGGGGCACTGAGGCCAATTGTAAAACTCCAGCCACTGCCCCTCAGGTAACTCAGTGCAGCCTGAGGACTTGAACCTGGGACTTTCCTGGTCTCAATGGCTTACTGGGTGGTAAATTTACTGACCGAGCCATGGAGGGGGAGGGGAACGGGGGCCTGGTGTGGTACAAACTGAGGGAAAATACAGAAGGGAGAGAGAATGAGATTATACAACGCAGTCAGTACGTCAGGCCGATAAATTGATTTTGTCTGGTTCTCCGCCTTCACAGGGGCAGAAGTGAGCTCAAACACTTGGAGATCCGATTCAGTTCAGCTCAGGTTGATGCTGAGTGAACGTGATCTCCCTGTGTACAAAGGCGAGGCTTAAAGTGGGAGCTAATTCTAAATTCATCTGCACTTCCTGGATGAGGCAACCTCGATTATACTCAAGTGTTCTAAAATTAGAAGGGGTTTTGAAGAGTAGATGGGGAGAAACTGTTTCCACTGGCAGGAGGGTCGGTAACCAGAGGACACAGATTTAAGATAATTGGCAAAAGAACCAGAGGGGAGATGAGGAGAATTTTTTTATACACAGCGAGTTGTTATGATCTGGAATTCACTGCCTGAAAGGGTGGGGGAAGTAGATTCAATAATAACTTTCAAAAGGGAATTGGATAAATACTTGAAAAAAATTACAGGGCTGTGGGGAAAAGGCAGGGGAGTGGGACTAATTGAATAGCTCGTTCAAAGAGCCCACACAGGCACGCGGGCCGAATGGCCTCCTTCTGTGCTGCGAGATTCTATAAACACTAAAACAGCAACAACTTGCATTTTTATAGTGCCTTTAGCATAGTAAAAAAAAATCGCAAGACGCTTCACAGGAGGGTTTTCAGACAAAAATTGACACCGAGCCAACGAAGGAGACATTAGGACAGCTGACCAAAAGCTTGGTCGTAGAGGTAGGTTTTAAGGAGAGAGAAGCGGAAAGGCAGAGAGGTTGAAGGAGGGCATTCCAGAGCTTGGTGTGGTCCATGGAGACTGCCTGTGTATCGTGGACTGGCACCATTTTCCTCACAGTCCCAACATGGCGTTCATACCTCTCTGAACATTGGTTCCCCCTGAACTTCCTGAGTTTAGGCCTTTGAGAACAAAGCAACCGTGTAGCCACACTGTCCTCAGAATCTCACCAGCCCATAAACTGCCTCCTTCCTCTTGCTGGATGCAGTGGGTTTGCAGCAATCAACGTGCCTTGAGCTTTCCGATTTTACGGACAGGCAAGATTCTCGATGAGTGCCCTCCACTTAACAATCCCCAGACGTGCAGTAATTTGCTGTCACTTCTTGTAATCAGACGCAGCAGGAGCCAAGTTTGTTCTCTTCATAGCAGGTTAATACCCTTACTGTATGAAAGTTTCAATTAGTGCCTGGGAAGATCAGAATGTTAGCAATGAGATAAGAAACCTTCTGGGTTAGGTGAAAAAAACAGGAAATGCTGGAAATACTTAGTAGGTTAGGCAGCATCTGTGCAGGGAGGAAGGTAGGGTTATGATAGGGTTCCAATGAAAGGTCATCAACCTGAAATGTTAACCCTACCTGCCCCTCTCCACAGATGCTGCCTGACCCGCTGGTGTTTCCAGCATTTTCTGTCCTTTACTTTGGTTTCCCAGTATCCGCGGTATTTTGCTTTTTGCTGGGTTAGGTGCCCATATGTTAACTCGCACCAAGTCCCGTTCTCCCATCACCCCTGTGCTCACTGACCTACATTGGCTCCCGGTCCGGGAACACCTCAATTTTAAAATCCTTGTTTTCAGATCCCTCCATGGTCTCGCCCCTCCCTATCTCTGTAACCTCCTCCAGCCCTACAACCCTCCGATCTCTGCGTTCCTCCAATTCTGGCCTCTTGCGCATCCCCGATTTAAATCGCTCCACCATTGGCAGCCGTGCCTTCAGCTGCCTCGGCCCTAAGCTCTGGAATTCCCTCCCTAAACCTCTCTGCCTCTCTCTCCTCCTTTAAGACGTTTCTTAAAGCCCACCTCTTTGACCTGTCACCTGTCCTAATACTACCTTATGTGTCTCGGTAACATATTTTGTTTGATAACGCTCCTGTGAAGCACCTTTGGACGTTTTACTACGTTATATGCGCTATATAAATCAAGTTGTTGTTATTGCTGTTGCCTGAGAAATCCCAAATTACTCTTCTCTTCACACTGCTACTCCATGTCCTCTCCGTTTTTTTTCCTTGATCCCCAAAAGTACCTCCCAGCTCCTTTGCTACACCTACTGGGGAGGAACACGCATCCCATCACATTGACTCTTGTTCCCAAACGCATTGCTGTGTCCAATGCCCACCACAATTTCAACTTGGTGCTGCCCCCACAATGTGAGGCTCAGGGATAGCACCCAGCATTCACCAGAACGCACCACACCACTGCCTTGATCTCCCCGTGTGCGACACTAAAATGCTCCCTGTGCACGACACTAACCCGCTCCCTGTGTGCGACACTAACCCGCTCCCTGTGTACGACACGAACCCGCTCCCCGTGTGCGACACTAACCCGCTCCCTGTGTCCGACACTAACCCGCTCCCTGTGTACGACACTAACCCGCTCCCTGTGTGCGACACTGACCCGCTCCCTGTGTCCGACACTGACCCGCTCCCTGTGTGCGACACTGACCCGCTCCCTGTGTCCGACACTAACCCGCTTCCTGTGTGCGACACTAACCCGCTCCCTGTGTACGACACTGACCCGCTCCCCGTGTACGACACTAACCCGCTCCCTGTGTACGACACTAACCCGCTTCCTGTGTGCGACACTGACCCGCTCCCTGTGTCCGACACTGACCCGCTCCCCGTGTACGACACTAACCCGCTCCCTGTGTACGACACTAACCCGCTCCCTGTGTCCGACACTAACCCGCTCCCTGTGTCCGACACTAACCCGCTTCCTGTGTGCGACACTAACCCGCTCCCTGTGTCCGACACTAACCCGCTCCCTGTGTGCGACACTAACCCGCTCCCTGTGTACGACTCTAACCCGCTTCCTGTGTGCGACACTAACCCGCTCCCCGTGTGCGACACTGACCCGCTCCCTGTGTACGACACTAACCCGCTTCCTGTGTACGACACTAACCCGCTCCCCGTGTACGACACTAACCCGCTCCCCGTGTACGACACTAACCCGCTCCCTGTGTACGACACTAACCCGCTCCCTGTGTACGACACTAACCCGCTCCCTGTGTCCGACACTAACCCGCTTCCTGTGTCCGACACTAACCCGCTTCCTGTGTACGACACTAACCCGCTCCCTGTGTCCGACACTAACCCGCTTCCCGTGTACGACACTAACCCGCTCCCCGTGTACGACACTAACCCGCTCCCCGTGTACGACACTAACCCGCTCCCTGTGTACGACACTAACCCGCTCCCTGTGTGCGACACTAACCTGCTCCCTGTGTACGACACTAACCCGCTCCCTGTGTACGACACTAACCCGCTCCCTGTGTACGACACTAACCCGCTCCCTGTGTACGACACTAACCCGGTCCCTGTGTACGACACTAACCCGCTCCCTGTGTACGACACTAACCCTCTCCCTGTGTACGACACTAACCCGCTCCCTGTGTACGACACTAACCCTCTCCCTGTGTACGACACTAACCCGCTCCCTGTGTACGACACTAACTCGCTCCCTGTGTACGACACTAACCCGGTCCCTGTGTACGACACTAACCCGCTCCCCGTGTACGACACTAACCCGCTCCCTGTGTACGACACTAACCCGCTCCCTGTGTACGACACTAACCCGCTCCCTGTGTGCGACACTAACCCGCTCCCTGTGTGCGACACTAACCCGCTCCCTGTGTGCGACACTAACCCGCTCCCTGTGTACGACACTAACCCGCTCCCTGTGTACGACACTAACCCGCTCCCTGTGTACGACACTAAACCGCTCCCTGTGTACGACACAAACCCGCTCCCTGTGTACGACACTAACCCGCTCCCTGTGTACGACACAAACCCGCTCCCTGTGTACGACACTAACCCGCTCCCTGTGTACGACACTAACCCGCTCCCTGTGTACGACACAAACCCGCTCTCTGTGTACGACACAAACCCGCTCTCTGTGTACGACACAAACCCGCTCCCTGTGTACGACACAAACCCGCTCCCTGTGTACGACACTAATCTACCCCCTTTGCATTACACTAACCTGTTGCGAACTTACAAAATTGACAGGCAGGAAAAGTCCAGATGATTCATCAATCCTGCCCCACACCATGATGACTCCTGCATCCTGACTTAACATTTACCATCTGTATGACGTGGTCTCTGCCCCAGTCAGGTCCCGGTCCAACTCGTTCTTGAAGACTGAGAGTCAGCACCCGCCACACCAGCCAGCATTGTATTCCAGACGCTTGCTACTCTCTGGGAAAAGAAGAACCGCCCAACATCCAGTCTATTCCTACTCTTCCATAGTTTAAACTCATGTCCCCTGGTCCTCCCCAATCTGTTAAACTGGAATAATATATCAATGGTGACGCCTGTCTGGGTGAAGATTTGACCGTCCCCCTCCTAGTTTCACATGGAGGTTTGATTCAGCACTCGGGTCACTGCTCCAAACCAGATTTAGAATTGGTCAATCCTCGTTGTCTCACTTGCACGTTTTTTTTTATTCATTCTTGGGACATGGGCATCGCTGGCAAAGCCAGCATTTATTGCCCACCCCTCGTTGCCCCCGAGAAGGTGGAGGTGAGCCTTCTTCTTGAACCTCTGCAGTCCATGTCGTGAAGGTGCTCCCAGTGCTGTTTGGTCGGAAGTTCCAGGATTTTGACCCAGCGACCATGAAGGAATGGCGATATATTTCCAAGTCGGGATGGTGTGAGACTTGGAGGGGAACGTGCAGGTGATGGTGTTCCCGTGCACCTAATGCCCTTGTCCTTCTAGGTGGTGGAGGTCGCGGGTTTGGGAGGTGCTGTCCAAGGAAGTTGTGTAAGGAAACAATCGTGGATTGTGTCCACAAAAGTCTCGATTACTCTCCCTACTGCATTGGATGGTTTTTGTAACTGCTCTGTAAGAGTGTTCAGCTTCCCAAAGGGGTCGTGTGCTGTTGGGGAAGTGGAGAGAAATTGTGACTGAGCACAAGAGGGAAGGAAAAATCCCAGAATGACCCAAGAAATATCAGAGAACAACAACAACTTGAATTTATATAATGCCTTTAACCTAATAAAACGTTCCAAGGCACTTCACAGGATCGTTATCAGACAAAATTTGACACTGAGCCACACAAGGCGAGATTAGAACAGGTGACCAAAAGCTTGGTGAAAAAGGAAGGTTTTAGTTGGTGCCTTAAAGGAGAGAGAGGTAGGGAATTCTGGAGTTTAGGGCCTAGACAAGGGAAGACACCGCCGCCAATGGTGGGACAAGTAGTGGATGGACAAGAGGCCAGAATTGGAGGAGCGTAGAGATCTCAGGGGGTTGTCGGGCTGGAGGAGGTTACAGAGATAAGGAGGGGAGAGGCCATGGAGGGATTTGAAAACAAGGACGAGAATTTTAAATTGGAGGTGTTGCTGGACTGAGAGCCAGTGTTGGCCAGCGAGCACAGGGGTGATGCACAGAAGGACCAGGAGGGGAGAGGAAGAAGAAATATTGTTTTTCTTCCTGGAAAGGTGGGTGCACTGCACTACTGGTTTCTTGCAAGACTGCTTTTGCTTTCTGTGCATTTGGACTTTGGGACTTTCTCCCCATTGTTGTGGCCTGCAAGAGGCTGAAGAAGGGGGAGTAGGAAGGGATGAGCCAGCACAAGGCTTTACCATCACCTTGTTGTTGCTGCTGCCCCAGCAAGGAGAGGGAAGAGAGGGCTGGGAGAGTGTGTGTGTGAGGGACTAAATTAATAACAAAGAATTGCATCCCAGTGCCTTGACAGGCGAACTGTCTGGGTGAGGACTGCGGAGGAGGGGTGGGGGGGGAGAGATGTACTGATTCAGCAGTTTGCCTGTCTGGGTGAAGATTTGACCCTCCCCATCAGTATCACACCAAGTTCTTTTGGAACCTCTCTGTTCTTTTTTACTCGCTCCTTGCTGAAGCTACCCTTTTGGAAATACAGTTGGCCAATCAAAAACCTTCTATCCTGATGACTCATTACTGACTGGCCAATTAAAAACCTTCTCACCTGTTGACTAATTACTGACTGGCCAATTAAAAACCTTCTCACCTGTTGACTGAAGCACGGAGCGGCCATTTTAAAGCTGTAGGCCAGGTCCAAGGTGCCAGATCCAAGCCAGCAGTATGTGGTTGTTCAAATCACTCCACAGCCTCGCCCCTTCCAATCTCTGTTAACTCCCATCAGTCATATAACCCTCCAAGAGCTCTGCACTCCTCCAATTCTGGCCTCTTGTCCATCCCCGATTTGCTTTGCTCCACCCATTGGCAAACATGCCTTCAGCTGCCTCGTCCCTAAGCTGCAGAATTCCCTCCCTCAACCTCTCCACTGCTCTACTTCTCCCTCCTCCTTTAAAATGCTTCTTAAAACCCACGTGTCATAATGTCTCTTTATGTGGCTTGGTGTCAAATTTTGTCTGATTATGCTCTCGTGCAAAGCCTTGGGACATTAACTATGTTAAAGGCGCTATATAAATGCAAGTAGTTGTTGTTTTGTTGAGACGGAATGGAGATGTCAATGGTGGAGCGATGAAATTGGGGATGTGCAAGAGACCAGAATTGGAGGAACGCAGAGATCTCGGAGGAGGGCAGAGCAGAATTGACCGCCTTTATATTTCGCCGTACTCCGAGGGAGGGTGGAATGGAGCTCGCCGTACTCCGAGGGAGGGTGGGATGGAGCTCGCTGTACTCTGAGGGAGGGTGGGATGGAGCTCGCCGTACTCTGAGGGAGGGTGGGATGGAGCTCGCCGTACTCCGAGGGAGGGTGGGATGGAGCTCGCCGTACTCTGAGGGAGGGTGGGATGGAGCTCGCCGTACTCCGAGGGAGGGTGGGATGGAGCTCGCTGTACTCTGAGGGAGGGTGGGATGGAGCTCGCTGTACTCTGAGGGAGGGTGGGATGGAGCTCGCTGTACTCTGAGGGAGGGTGGGATGGAGCTCGCTGTGCTCTGAGGGAGGGTGGGATGGAGCTCGCCGTACTCCGAGGGAGGGTGGGATGGAGCTCGCCGTGCTCTGAGGGAGGGTGGGATGGAGCTCACTGTACTCTGAGGGAGGGTGGGATGGAGCTCGCCGTACTCCGAGGGAGGGTGGGATGGAGCTCGCCGTACTCTGAGGGAGGGTGGGATGGAGCTCGCCGTACTCCGAGGGAGGGTGGGATGGAGCTCGCTGTGCTCTGAGGGAGGGTGGGATGGAGCTCGCCGTACTCCGAGGGAGGGTGGGATGGAGCTCGCCGTACTCCGAGGGAGGGTGGGATGGAGCTCGCCGTACTCCGAGGTAGGGTGGGATGGAGCTCGCCGTACTCCGAGGGAGGGTGGGATGGAGCTCGCCGTACTCTGAGGGAGGGTGGGATGGAGCTCGCTGTACTCTGAGGGAGGGTGGGATGGAGCTCGCCGTACTCCGAGGGAGGGTAGGATGGAGCTCGCCGTACTCCGAGGGAGGGTGGGGTGGAGCTCGCCGTACTCCGAGGGAGGGTGGGATGGAGCTCGCCGTGCTCCGAGGTAGGGTGGGATGGAGCTCGCCGTACTCCGAGGGAGGGTGGGATGGAGCTCGCCGTACTCCGAGGGAGGGTGGGATGGAGCTCGCCGTACTCCGAGGGAGGGTGGGATGGAGCTCGCCGTACTCCGAGGGAGGGTAGGATGGAGCTCGCCGTACTCCGAGGGAGGGTGGGGTGGGCAAGGCTCATGTCCACCTCTTCTGTCAAGAGTACACGAAGGGCATCGACCAAGAGGCGGGAGTCCAGGATCAGGCGGTTAGAGAAGGAGATGCTTGATCTGGAGTCTCAGTCACATCGCTGAAGATCCGGCCCTGCAGCAGGAGTACGAGGAGAAGGAGGGCTCGCTGAAGGACATCTAACTCAATGGGTCACGAGGCGCGTACGTGAGGTCGCGGCTCCAACTCCTTTGGAAGTTATGTGGAGAGACTGGAGAAGCTGGGATTGTTCTCCTTAGAGCAGGTTAAGGGGAGATCTAATAGAGGTGTTCAAAATTATGACGGGTTTTGATAAAGTAAATAAGCAGAAACTGTTTCCACTGACATAAGGGTCGGTAACCAGAGGACACAGATTTAAGGTAATTGGCAAAAGAACCAGAGAGGAGATGAGGAGAAATTTTTTCACGCAGCGAGTTGTGATGATCTGGAATGCACTGCCTGTAAGGGCGGTGGGAGCAGATTCAATAGTAACTTTCAAAAGGGAATTGCAGGGCTATGAGGAAAGGGCAGGGGAGTGGAATAGATCTTTCAAAGAGTTGATCTGCCAAATGGCCTCCCTCTGTGCTGTGAGATTCTATGTATTGGAGAGGAAAATGTGCCCCAGTTTTATTTAAAGGCGACAAAATTGCAAACTGGACATTTGCTGAGTGGTTCTCTAGGATGAAAATGACCTGATGGCCTAACTCTGGGTCTGAACTTCCTGTATCCAAAGTGAGTGGAAAGCTGTCCTAGTGGCGGTCTTTGGAGAGGACTGAGGGAGAGCTGCTGCCTTTCAGATGGGATGATAAATCTGCCCCCTCAGGTGGATGTAAAAGATCTCACGGCATTATTGGAAGAAGAGCAGGGGAGTTCTCTCAGTACCCTCAACCAACATCACTAAAAATAGATGATCAGGTCATTATCACATTGCTGTTTGTGGGATCTCGCTGTGCGCAAATTGGCTGCCACGTTTCCTACATTACAACAGTGACTACACCTCAAAAGAACTTCATTGGCTGTAAAACGCTTGGGGATGTCCCGAGGTCGTGAAAGGTGCTATATAAATGTAAGTTCTTTCTTTTCTTCTTTAGGGCATTTGAGTGTATTGCATTGCTACTGTTTTAGTGACATACTCTATTATTATAAGGGGGATAAACTTGTTCTGAGTGTTCCCCACAATTAATAAATTCCAAAAATAAAATTGCGTTGAGATTTTGCCCTTTGCAGCCGTGAAAGAAATAGTTTGGGTTCATGGTCCATAGTGTGTCACCATTACTGAGTGGAGATAAGGACAGGTGTACGCTGGGCATTGTCACTTTAATACCAGGGCGAACTGGTGGTAGAAATCGATGCTGAAATCAATTCCAAATCGAAATCACTGTCAGCGAGCATCTTGAGTTTTGACAAGGAACGGATTCCTTTTCAAAATTCCACAGCTCATCTTCCCCCAGTGTGCTCATTTTATTCTATTTTGGTCAAATGAATGATTCTTCCCCCCCCCCCCCCCCTTGTCTCCAGTGGATTGCACCATAAAATGATGTCATGAGTTGCACGTCACCTTCAGACACCATCTCGTGGATCAGTCCATATGAAGAGCGTGGTGCGATGTTTAAAGGTGGGGGCACTGTTGCTATGGAAATGCACAGGATTGGTTGCGTTGGTTGTGATTGGGTACTGACACAATAAATATCATTGTGTGCTGCGCTTCACATCAGTAATCTTCATTACACATTGAATAAAAACTCAAACCAAAATTTTGCAATTCCATCGCAAAATCCATCACTGTTGTATGGTGTCTACAAATGACCAAGATACCCTTATGATCAAGGTTTGAGCAGTATGTTCTGACTAATCCAAGAACTAAGATCCCCATTCCCTTCCTCACCCCAAATTCCTTCCCATTCCCTCCCTCCCTCCAATTCCTTCCCATTCCCTCCCTCCAACTCCATCCCATCCCCTCCAATATGGCAGAACTTCTGATGCCTGAGTCTTAACTACAGTTAGTCTATTTCCCCTCTGTGGGTGAGTGGGCCACTGCACTGACTGGGATATTACTGAGTCAGGAAGCTGCCAATCTGTGGTGAACTAGCTGATGTCCTCATCAGGGGCAGGAGTTGGAACACTTCACCTGAATTCAGCTCCCCTCCGAGCTAGGGAGCAGGAAAGAAATCGGCCGGGAACCCCACTCCTGATGCTGTCTGCTGGCCTCCTCCCGGAAAGTATGCACAGGTGGGCAGCGGGTGAGGATAGGATTGGCTGTGATAGTCCCCCACAGCTGGCTGCGCTCATTATCTGGGGTCAGAGGTGAAGAATAGTCACATGGGGCAAGGTAGCAGTGCTGGGCGTTTGCATCTACAACAACAACAACTTGCGTTTATATAGCACCTTTAACATCATAAAACGTCCCAAGGCGCTTCTCAGGAGCGATTATCAAACAAATTTTGACACCAAGCCACATAAGGAGATATTAGGAGAGGTGAAGATGTAGGTTTTAAGGAGCATCTTAAAGGAGGAGAGCAAGGAAGAGAGGTTTAGGGAGGGATTTCCAGAGCTTAGGCCTAGGCAACTGAAGGCACAGCCTCCAAAGGTGGAGTGAAGAAAATCGGGGATGGACAGAATAGTGAGCATCTATATCGTCAAAGAAGGAGCAAAGTCCACTGAAAGAGAAAAACCCCTAATGCAGAATCTACTTCCTGCCAGGAATATAACACAAGTTCCAGTTACCACTGGCTTGCACTGCTCCTGACGACTTCCCCAATTAAGTGATTCCAAGCAGTTCAAAGGTCTACCCGGTGAATCATTGCTCTTCACAACTCTTTGTTCAGTTGGATTTCTCTGGTGCTGTTAAATTTTACGATCGGAGGAGTTGTAATTCCAAAAAAGTCAGAGGAGGTGACAGATCAGAGGTTAATCCCATCTGAGATTTGTCTGTTAGGATTAACTATTTGGCAAAGTTACATTTGAGCATGTCAAGGTCTCCCCTGTAGTAAATCTTTGCTACAACTCCTGCAATTCCCTCTCTTAACCCCTTCCTGTACAAAGCTTTGCTGCCGACACACATCATATATGGTTTCTTAACTGGGAAACTATCTGACTCTCTTTAAATCCCCCACCCAACATCATCTCACTGTGACCCCATCTGTAACACAACCCTTCACTGTGACACAGCCCTCACTATATCCCCATCACACACGTACACACACGCATATGTGCATATATGTATATACACACACGCACGTGCACGCACACACACATACACACACCTCCCCTCTGTAAACCTTGGGGCACTGAGGCCAATTGTAAAACTCCAGCCACTGCCCCTCAGGTAACTCAGTGCAGCCTGAGGACTTGAACCTGGGACTTTCCTGGTCTCAATGGCTTACTGGGTGGTAAATTTACTGACCGAGCCATGGAGGGGGAGGGGAACGGGGGCCTGGTGTGGTACAAACTGAGGGAAAATACAGAAGGGAGAGAGAATGAGATTATACAACGCAGTCAGTACGTCAGGCCGATAAATTGATTTTGTCTGGTTCTCCGCCTTCACAGGGGCAGAAGTGAGCTCAAACACTTGGAGATCCGATTCAGTTCAGCTCAGGTTGATGCTGAGTGAACGTGATCTCCCTGTGTACAAAGGCGAGGCTTAAAGTGGGAGCTAATTCTAAATTCATCTGCACTTCCTGGATGAGGCAACCTCGATTATACTCAAGTGTTCTAAAATTAGAAGGGGTTTTGAAGAGTAGATGGGGAGAAACTGTTTCCACTGGCAGGAGGGTCAGTAACCAGAGGACACAGATTTAAGATAATTGGCAAAAGAACCAGAGGGGAGATGAGGAGAATTTTTTTTTACACAGCGAGTTGTTATGATCTGGAATTCACTGCCTGAAAGGGTGATGGAAGCAGATTCAATAATAACTTTCAAAAGGGAATTGGATAAATACTTGAAAAAAATTACAGGGCTGTGGGGAAAAGGCAGGGGAGTGGGACTAATTGAATAGCTCGTTCAAAGAGCCCACACAGGCACGCGGGCCGAATGGCCTCCTTCTGTGCTGCGAGATTCTATAAACACTAAAACAGCAACAACTTGCATTTTTATAGTGCCTTTAGCATAGTAAAAAAAAATCGCAAGACGCTTCACAGGAGGGTTTTCAGACAAAAATTGACACCGAGCCAACGAAGGAGACATTAGGACAGCTGACCAAAAGCTTGGTCGTAGAGGTAGGTTTTAAGGAGAGAGAAGCGGAAAGGCGGAGAGGTTGAAGGAGGGCATTCCAGAGCTTGGTGTGGTCCATGGAGACTGCCTGTGTATCGTGGACTGGCACCATTTTCCTCACAGTCCCAACATGGCGTTCATACCTCTCTGAACATTGGTTCCCCCTGAACTTCCTGAGTTTAGGCCTTTGAGAACAAAGCAACCGTGTAGCCACACTGTCCTCAGAATCTCACCAGCCCATAAACTGCCTCCTTCCTCTTGCTGGATGCAGTGGGTTTGCAGCAATCAACGTGCCTTGAGCTTTCCGATTTTACGGACAGACAAGATTCTCGATGAGTGCCCTCCACTTAACAATCCCCAGACGTGCAGTAATTTGCTGTCACTTCTTGTAATCAGACGCAGCAGGAGCCAAGTTTGTTCTCTTCATAGCAGGTTAATACCCTTACTGTATGAAAGTTTCAATTAGTGCCTGGGAAGATCAGAATGTTAGCAATGAGATAAGAAACCTTCTGGGTTAGGTGAAAAAAACAGGAAATGCTGGAAATACTTAGTAGGTTAGGCAGCATCTGTGCAGGGAGGAAGGTAGGGTTATGATAGGGTTCCAATGAAAGGTCATCGACCTGAAATGTTAACCCTACCTGCCCCTCTCCACAGATGCTGCCTGACCCGCTGGTGTTTCCAGCATTTTCTGTCCTTTACTTTGGTTTCCCAGTATCCGCGGTATTTTGCTTTTTGCTGGGTTAGGTGCCCATATGTTAACTCGCACCAAGTCCCGTTCTCCCATCACCCCTGTGCTCACTGACCTACATTGGCTCCCGGTCCGGGAACGCCTCAATTTTAAAATCCTTGTTTTCAAATCCCTCCGTGGCCTCGCCCCTCCCTATCTCTGTAACCTCCTCCAGCCCTACAACCCTCCGATCTCTGCGTTCCTCCAATTCTGGCCTCTTGCGCATCCCCGATTTAAATCGCTCCACCATTGGCAGCCGTGCCTTCAGCTGCCTCGGCCCTAAGCTCTGGAATTCCCTCCCTAAACCTCTCCGCCTCTCTCTCCTCCTTTAAGACGTTTCTTAAAGCCCACCTCTTTGACCTGTCACCTGTCCTAATACTACCTTATGTGTCTCGGTAACATATTTTGTTTGATAACGCTCCTGTGAAGCACCTTTGGACGTTTTACTACGTTATATGCGCTATATAAATCAAGTTGTTGTTATTGCTGTTGCCTGAGAAATCCCAAATTACTCTTCTCTTCACACTGCTACTCCATGTCCTCTCCGTTTTTTTTCCTTGATCCCCAAAAGTACCTCCCAGCTCCTTTGCTACACCTACTGGGGAGGAACACGCATCCCATCACATTGACTCTTGTTCCCAAACGCATTGCTGTGTCCAATGCCCACCACAATTTCAACTTGGTGCTGCCCCCACAATGTGAGGCTCAGGGATAGCACCCAGCATTCACCAGAACGCACCACACCACTGCCTTGATCTACCTCAGAGGTTGGGAGTATCTCCCAAATCTCCACTGCCACTCCCGCACATTCCGACTCCTGTCCGAGCTATTCCCAGCTCCCGGTTGCTTCTGGCAGTGGTTGTTGGCATTTTTAGGCCTTGATTTTCCCCATAAAAAGAAAGACATGCATTTATATAGCACCTTTTATGACCTCAGGATATCCCAAAGCATGTCACAGTAAATTAAGACCTTTTTTGACGTGTGTTCACTGTTGTAATGTAGGAAACGTGGCAGCCAATTTGTGCTCAGCAAGGTCCCACAAACAGCAATGTGATATTGATCAGATAAACTGTTTCAGCGATGTTGGTTGAGGGATAAATTTTGGCCAGGACATGCCTTCTGCTCCTCTTCAAAATAGTGTCATCGGATCTTTTATGTCCACTGAGGCTTATGGTTTGACTTCTTATCTGACAGATGGCACCATCTGACAGTGCAGCACCCCTCCAGTACTTGCATTGGGACTATCAGCCTGGTTTATGTGCTGTGAGTCTCTGGAGTGGGACTTGAACCCATAATCTTCTTGACTCAGAGGCGAAAGTGCCACCAACTGAGCCACAGCTGACACTCTGCAGAGTGCTGTAGAGATGCATTGATACACACCGCAGCCAGCTCTGACTGGGATCCATTGTTCATACTCAATCCCGCTACAAGCCTCTGAGGGTTAATTTGTTAAAACAAAGCTTCCTTCTGCAAAGCCTTCCGACGATGGTGTTTTGCTTCGCACTGTGAATGAAAGGACTGTGTGTGCATTGGATATTGAATAGATGTTTTTTTTTGGACAAACACAGTGACCTTCAGTTTTCCCCATCAGATGATGTCAACTGTGGCTGACACAACCTGGGACCTTGGTCACACCAGCCCGACAAGTAGCACATTAACAATGCAAGTCTCGGTATTCTCTAATGCTCGGGATGTGGCAAGGCTGGCATTTATTACCCATCCCCAGTTGCCCTGAGAAGGTGTTGAGCCTTCTCCTTGAATCACTGGTTTGATACAACTGACCAGTTTGCTGGGCCACTTCAGAGGGCAGATAATAGACAACCACTTCGGTATACAACTGGAGTCACATATAGGCCCAGATCGGGTAATGGACGGCAGGTTTCCTTCCCTGCAGGGCATTAATGAACCCATTGGCTTTTTACAACAGCTTCATGGTCACTTTTACTGATATTTTTTATTTCCAGATTGAATTCAAATTCTCAAATAGCCATGCTGGGATTTGAGCTCACATTCGACTGGATTATTAGTCCAAGGTCTCTGGATCACGAGCCCAAAAGCATAACCACTAAACTACCGTAACCTAACATAGTTTGTGATGCTGATTGTAGGCTAGGGCCCCAAGGCAGCCCGATAATCTGATCTGTTTTATTGTTAACTGTGGAGAATGTTGCTGGTGATTGATGGGTCTCCCTCCCTCCTTGGGACTGCAATCCGATGGGTGGGGGGAATGTGCTGATAATTCCCACAGTCTCTCTTCCAGGAAAGCAAGAAAACACGAGACAGCTATGGAGGTGGGGCAAGTGAACCACCCCCTCCATTAAAAATATATGCCTCGCCCCCCCGCTCATGGCTCAGTTGATGAATGCATCACTCGGTGTAATGCTGAGTCAAGCAAACCAGGAAGGTACAAGGTTAGAATTTCAGTCAGTGCAGATCATAAGAACATAAGAAATAGGAGCAGGAGTAGGCCATACGGCCCCTCGAGCCTGCTCCACCATTCAATCAGATCATGGCTGATCTTCGACCTCAACTCCACTTTCCCGCCCGATCCCCACATCCCTTGATTTCCCTAGAGTCCAAAAATCTATCAATCTCAGCCTTGAATATATTCAATGTCAAAGCAGCCACAGCCCTCTGGGGCAGAGAATTCCAAAGATTCACAACCCTCCGCGTGAAGAAATTCCTCCTCATCTCAGTCTTAAATAGCCACCCCCTTATCCTGTGACTATGCCCCTAGTTCTAGACTCTCCAGCCATGGGAAACAGTCTCTCAGCATCTACCCTGTCAAGCCCCCCCATAATCTTATATGTTTCAATGAGATCACCTCTCATTCTTCTAAACTCCAGAGAGTATTGGTCCATTCTACTCAACCTCTCTTCATAGGACACCCCTCTCATCCCAGGAATTAATCTGGTGAACATTGGTTGGGTTTTTTTATTCGTTCATGGGATGTGGGTGTCAGGCATATGGGAACAACACCACCTGCACGTTCCCCTGCAAGTCACAGGCGAGGCCGGCATTTATTGCCCATCCCTAATTGCCCTTCAGAAGGTGGTGGTGAGCCGACTACTTGAACCGCTGCAGTCCGTGTGGTGAAAGTTCACCCACAGTGCTGTTAGGAAGGGAGTTCCAGGATTTTGACCCAGCGACGATGAAGGAACGGCGATATATTTCCAAGTCGGGATGGTGTGTGACTTGGAGGGGAACGTGCAGGTGGTGTTGTTCCCATTTACCTGCTGCCCTTGTCCTTCCAGGTGGTAGAGTTCGGGGGTTTGGGAAGTGCTGTCAAAGAAGCCTTGGTGAGTTGATGCAGTGCATCCTGTGGATGGTACACACTGCAGCCACTGTGCGCAGTGGTGAAGGGAGTGAATGTTTAGGGTGGTGGATGGGGTGCCAATCAAGCGGGCTGCTTTGTCCTGGATGATGTCGAGCTTCTTGAGCGTTATTGGAGCTGCACTCATCCAGGCAAGTGGAGAGTATTCCATCACACTCCTGACTTGGGGAGTCACTCGCAGCAGAATACCCAGCCTCTGACCTGCTCTTGTAGCCACAGTATTTATATGGCTGGTCCAGTTAAGTTTCTGGTCAATGGTGACCCCACAATATGTTGATGGTGGGGGATTCGGCGATGGTAATGCCGTTGAATGTCAAGGGGAGGTGGTTAGACCCTCTCTTGTTGGAGGTGGTCATTGCCTGGCACTTGTCTGGCACGAATGTTACTTGCCACTTATCAGCCCAAGCCTGGATGTTGTCCAGGTCTTGTTGCATGCGGACAGCTTCATTATCTGAGGGGTTGCGAATGGAACTGAGCACTGTGCAATCATCAGCGAACATCCCCATTTCTGACCTTATGATGGAGGGAAGGTCATTGATGAAGCAGCTGAAGATGGTTGGGCCTAGGACACTGCCTTGAGGAACTCCTGCAGCAATGTCCTGGGGCTGAGATGATTGGCCTCCAACAACCACTACCATCTTCCTTTGTGCTAGGTATGACTCCAGCCACTGGAGAGTTTTCCCCCTAATTCACATTGCCTTCAATTTTACTAGGGCTCCTTTGTGCCACACTCGGTCAAATGCTGCCTTGATGTCAAGGGCAGTTACTCTCACCAAACCTCTGGAATTCAGCTCTTTTGTCCATGTTTGGACCGAGGCTGTAATGAGGCCTGGGGTCGAGTGGTCCTGGTGGAACCCAAACTGAGCATCGATGAGCAGGTTATTGGTGAGTAAGTGCCGCTTGATAGCACTGTCGACGACACCTTCCATCACTTTGCTGATGATTGAGAGTAGACTGATGGGGCGGTAATTGTCCGGATTGGATTTGTCCTGCTTTTTGTGGACAGGACATACCTGGGCAATTTTCCACATTGTCGGGTAGATGCCAGTATTGTAGCTGTACTGGAACAGCTTGGCTAGAGGCGCAGCTAGTTCTGGAGCACAAGTCTTCAGCATTACAGCCGGGATGTTGTCGGGGCCCATAGCCTTTGCTGTATCCAGTGCACTCAGCCGTTTCTTGATATCACGTGGAGTGAATCGAATTGGCTGAAGACTGGCTTCTGTGATGGTGGGGATATCGGGAGGAGGCAGAGATGGATCATCCACTCGGCACTTCTGGCTGAAGATGGTTGCAAACGCTTCAGCCTTGTCTTTTGCACTCACGTGCTGGACTCCGCCATCATTGAGGATGGGGATGTTTACAGAGCCTGGGTATGTCCTGTCCCACCAGCTGTTAGTTGTTTAATTGTCCTGTTAGTTGTTTAATTGTCCACCACCATTCACGACTGGATGTGGCAGGACTGCAGAGCTTTGATCTGATCCGTTGGTTGTGGAATCACTTAGCTCTGTCTATAGCATGTTGCTTCCGCTGTTGAGCATGCATGTAATCCTGAGTTGTAGCTTCACCAAGTTGGCACCTCATTTTTTTGAGGTACGCCTGGTGCTGTTCCTGGCATGCTCTTCTACACTCCTCATTGAACCAGGGTTGATCCCCTGGCTTGTTGGTAATGGTAGAGTGAGGAATATGCCGGGCCATGAGGTTACAGATTGTGCTGGAATACAATTCTGCTGCTGCTGATGGCCCACAGCACCTCATGGATGCCCGGTTTTGAGCTGCTAGATCTGTTCTGAATCTATCCCATTTAGCACGGTGGTAGTGCCACACAACACGTTGGATGGTGTCCTCAGTGCGAAGACGGGACTTCATCTCCACGAGGTCTGTGCGGTGGTCACTCCTACCAATATTGTCATGGACAGATGCATCTGTGACAGGTAGATTGGTGAGGACGACGTCAAGTAGATTTTTCCCTTGTGTTGGTTCTCTCACCACCTGCCGCAGGCCCAGTCTGGCAGCGATGTCCTTCAGGACTCGGCCAACTCGATCAGTAGAGGTGCTACCGAGCCACTCTTGGTGATGGACATTGAAGTCTCCCACCCAGAGTACATTCTGTGCCCTTTCTACCCTCAGTGCTTCCTCCAAGTGGTGCTCAACATGGAGGAGGACTGATTCATCAGCTGAGGGAGGACGGTAGGTGGTAATAGCAGGAGGTTTCCTTACCCATGTTTGAGCTGATGCCATAAGACTTCATGGGGTCCAGAGTCAATGTTGAGGACTCCCAGGGCCACTCCCTCCTGACTGTATATCACTGTACCGCCACCTCTGGTCGGTCTGTCCTGCCGGTGGGACAGGACATACCCAGGGATGATCATGGAAGAGTCTGGGACGTTGGCTGAAAGGTATGATTCTGTGAGTATGGCTATGTCAGGCTGTTGCTTGACTAGTCTGTGGGACAGCTCTCCCAATTTTGGCACAAGTCCCCAGATGTTTGTGAGGAGGACTTTGAAGTGTCGACTGGGCTTGTTTTGCCTTTGTCGTGTCCGGTGCCTCGTGGTCCGATGCCGGGTGGTCCGTCCGGTATTATTCTTATTATGACTTTTTTTTAGTGAGATTTTATAACTGAGTGGCTTGCTAGGCCATTTCAGAGGGCGATTAAGAATCAACCACATTGCTGTGGGTCTGGAGTCACATATAGGCCAGACCAGGTAAGGACGGCAGGTTTCCTTCCCTAAAGGACATTAGTACCGCCTCCAAGGCAAGTATATCCTTCCTTAGATAAGGAGACCAACACTGTACACAGTACTTCAGGTGAGGTCTCACTAAAGCCCTGTACAATTGTAGTAAGACTTCCTTACTCTTGTACTCAAACCCCCTTGCACTAATGGCCAACATGCCATTTGCTTTCCTAATTGCCTGCTGTACCTGCATGCTAACCTTTTGTGTTTCTTGTACGAGGACACCCAAGTCTCTCTGAACACAGCTGGGGTGGAAGTAGGGTGGATACAATGAGCCTTAATCTGGAGGTAGGGAGTAGAGAAGAGAATCAGATAAGGTCCCTAGTCCTGATCACAGTCCTGTGACAATGTGTGTGCACATTGGATGAGAATAGGGTCAGGCTCAGAGTTCACGTTCCTGATCGCCATCCAGTGACTCCTGCTAGAGAGTGCATGTATATGTGTGTGTTCGTGCCTGTGTGTGTGTGTTTGTGCATGTGTGATTGAGTGTTGGTGCGCGTTTGTGAGTGTGTGAGTGCATGTGTGTTAGTGAGTGCATGTGTATGTGTTTGAGTGCATGCATGTGTGTATTTATGCGTGTGTTTGAGAATGCATACGTGTGTGTGTGCGCATATGTGTTTTTGTGCATGTTTGTGTGTGTTTGTTACTGCATATGTGTGTGTGTTTATTAATGCATGCGTGTGTTTGTTATTACAATCGTGTGCATTGTTAGTGCATGTGTGTTTGTTAGTGCATGAATATGGGTGTGTTTGTCAGTGCATGCATGTATGTTTGTTAGTATGCGTGTGTTTGTTAATGCATGCGTGTGTGTGGGTGTTTTAGTGTACGTGTGTGTGTTAGTGCATGAGTTTGTTAGCATGCATGAGTTTGTTAGTGCACGCGTGTGTGAGTGCATGCATGTGTGTTTGTGAGCGCTTGCGTGTGTCTGTGCATGTATGTGTATTTGTGTTTGAGTGCATGTGTCAGTGAGTGCACATGTGTGTGTTTGAGTGCATGCATGTGTGTCTGAGTGCATGCGTGCAGGTGTTTGTGTGTGTCTGTATACTGCTGATCCCTGGATGATTCTCTCCTCCCTAAGAAGCACTGAGGATAATTTGCAACACCCCAATCAGACCAGAGGTGAAACTCAGAATCTGTCTGGTTTGCCTGGCCCAGCATTATGTCAAGTGATGCTATTTATCACAACCATGGATGGAGACACACATCGGGCTTAATGCCTGATGCTATTAAATTATACTTTGGTAATCTTGGAAATCAGGAAATGTGCTTTGGATTGTCACTTTTCCAATGATGTACCTTTGCTAATTTAATTCCTATTTCTGCTGACATCAGGTTAGGGCAGTGTCAGGCTCAGTTTAGGATTACGAAATTCCAGCCTGTAACTCACTCCCAGGTATCCATTATTCTATATATAAACCATCTGAACCCCTCGATTAGATTCCAGTCTGTAACTCACTCCCGGGTATCCATTATTTTATAAATAAACCATCTGAACCCCTCGATTAGATTCCAGTCTGTAACTCACTCCCGGGTATCCATTATTCTACATATAAACCATCTGAACCCCTCGATTAGATTCCAGTCTGTAACTCACTCCCGGGTATCCATTATTCTATATATAAACCATCTGAACCCCTCGATTAGATTCCAGTCTGTAACTCACTCCCGGGTATCCATTATTCTATATATAAACCATCTGAACCCCTCGATTAGATTCCAGCCTGTAACTCACTCCCGGGTATCCATTATTCTATATATAAACCATCTGAACCCCTCGATTAGATTCCAGCCTGTAACTCACTCCCAGGTATCCATTATTCTATATATAAACCATCTGAACCCCTCGATTAGATTCCAGCCTGTAATTCACTCCCAGGTATCCATTATTCTATATATAAACCATCTGAACCCCTCGATTAGATTCCAGCCTGTAACTCACTCCCGGGTATCCATTATTCTATATATAAACCATCTGAACCCCTCGATTAGATTCCAGCCTGTAACTCACTCCCGGGTATCCATTATTCTACATATAAACCATCTGATCCCCTCGATTAGATTCCAGCCTGTAATTCACTCCCAGGTATCCATTATTCTATATATAAACCATCTGAACCCCTCGATTAGATTCCAGCCTGTAACTCACTCCCGGGTATCCATTATTCTATATATAAACCATCTGAACCCCTCGATTAGATTCCAGCCTGTAACTCACTCCCGGGTATCCATTATTCTATATATAAACCATCTGAACCCCTCGATTAGATTCCAGCCTGTAACTCACTCCCGGGTATCCATTATTCTATATATAAACCATCTGATCCCCTCGATTAGATTCCAGCCTGTAATTCACTCCCAGGTATCCATTATTCTATATATAAACCATCTGAACCCCTCGATGAGATTCCAGCCTGTAACTCACTCCCGGATATCCATTATTCTATATATAAACCATCTGAACCTTTCGATGAGATTCCAGCCTGTAACTCACTCCCGGATATCCATTATTCTATATATAAACCATCTGAACCCCTCGATTAGATTCCAGTCTGTAACTCACTCCCAGGTATCCATTATGCTATATATAAACCATCTGAACCCCTCGATTAGATTCCAGCCTGTAACTCACTCCCGGGTATCCATTATTCTATATATAAACCATCTGAACCCCTCGATTAGATTCCAGCCTGTAACTCACTCCCGGGTATCCATTATTCTATATATAAACCATCTGAACCCCTCGATTAGATTCCAGCCTGTAACTCACTCCCAGGTATCCATTATTCTATATATAAACCATCTGAACCCCTCGATTAGATTCCAGCATGTAACTCACCCCCAGGTATCCATTATTCGATATATAAACCATCTGAACCCCTCGATTAGATTCCAGTCTGTAACTCACTCTCGGGTATCCATTATTCTATATATAAACCATCTGATCCCCTCGATTAGATTCCAGCCTGTAATTCACTCCCAGGTATCCATTATTCTATATATAAACCATCTGAACCCCTCGATTAGATTCCAGCCTGTAACTCACTCCCGGATATCCATTATTCTATATATAAACCATCTGAACCCCTCGATTAGATTCCAGCCTGTAACTCACTCCCGGATATCCATTATTCTATATATAAACCATCTGAACCCCTCGATTAGATTCCAGCCTGTAACTCACTCCCGGGTATCCATTATTCTATATATAAACCATCTGATCCCCTCGATTAGATTCCAGTCTGTAACTCACTCCCGGGTATCCATTATTCTATATATAAACCATCTGAACCCCTCGATTAGATTCCAGTCTGTAACTCACTCCCAGGTATCCATTATGCTATATATAAACCATCTGAACCCCTCGATTAGATTCCAGCCTGTAACTCACTCCCGGGTATCCATTATTCTATATATAAACCATCTGAACCCCTCGATTAGATTCCAGCCTGTAACTCACTCCCGGGTATCCATTATTCGATATATAAACCATCTGAACCCCTCGATTAGATTCCAGCCTGCAACTCACTCCCAGGTATCCATTATGCTATATATAAACCATCTGAACCCCTCGATTAGATTCCAGCCTGTAACTCACCCCCAGGTATCCATTATTCGATATATAAACCATCTGAACCCCTCGATTAGATTCCAGTCTGTAACTCACTCCCGGGTATCCATTATTCTATATATAAACCATCTGAACCCCTCGATTAGATTCCAGCCTGTAACTCACCCCCAGGTATCCATTATTCGATATATAAACCATCTGAACCCCTCGATTAGATTCCAGTCTGTAACTCACTCCCGGGTATCCATTATTCTATATATAAACCATCTGAACCCCTCGATTAGACTCCAGTCTGTAACTCACTCCCGGGTATCCATTATTCTATATATAAACCATCTGAACCCCTCGATTAGATTCCAGCCTGTAACTCACTCCCAGGTACCCATTATTCGATATATAAACCATCTGAACCCCTCGATTAGATTCCAGCCTGTAACTCACTCCCGGGTATCCATTATTCTATATATAAACTATCTGAACCCCTCGATTAGATTCCAGCCTGTAACTCACTCCCGGGTATCCATTATTCTATATATAAACTATCTGAACCCCTCGATTAGATTCCAGCCTGTAACTCACTCCCAGGTATCCAGTATTCGATATATAAACCATCTGATCCCCTCGATTAGATTCCAACCTGTAACTCACTCCCGGGTATCCATTATTCTATATATAAACCATCTGATCCCCTCGATTAGATTCCAACCTGTAACTCACTCCCAGGTATCCATTATTCTATATATAAACCATCTGAACCCCTCGATTAGATTCCAGCCTGTAACCCACCCTAGTTCTCCATGTTTTAGGCTGAGAAAGATGAGAATGTTTTGAATGTTTTAATTATAAAATGTGATATCTTTATCCGGATGGATTTTACTGGTAATGAGCTTACTTGGAGTACAATTTTTTGCACAGTCTCTTTTGTGAAGCTTGAGAATATGGACTGATTACTTCCTATCTGTAATGAGGCCTACAGTGCTCGGTCTCCGTGGATACATCCATTACTCTCTCTCTAACCAACCTTTATATAATCTTCCAACCTTTCCTTGTTTCGTGGCAGAGCTTCTTCCCCCCACCTCCCTTCACATTAATTCACACAGATGGTCTGGTTCATTGCTTATACTGCTGGAGCCTTGTTAATGATCAGTTACTAGCAGGATGTGGTCTGGTCATTTGATCAAGCTGACTCCAGTGGGCAAATCAACTATTTTGTCGCTCTCTTATTTTCCACTCCCTCTTGCGTAGGGTTGCCAACTCTGCTTGGACGCATTCCTGGAGATTTCGTCACATGTCCTCCCAACTCCAACTGCTCCCGCCACTGGTCGCCATCCTCACGATTCCCTGCCATCCCGCAGCCAATTGGAAAGCGAACAGACTCTTTGTTACCTGATTGGATGATCCTTCACTGTCTGTCAAACTGCATCTTCCCCCATCTCCAATATTTTTTATAACTAATAAATGAAAGTATTCAAAGAAAATGAAAAAAAAACAATTTACTTGATGCCCCCATGATTTTTCTCCCTGGGTTTGCTTGCAGCCGTGTCCTCGAGTTTAATCTTCAATTACTGGACACTCCAGGACAATCCAGGAGGGTTGGCAACCCCACTCTTGCAGTTTAAACTGCATGAGCAGTGTCAGCCATGGTTCAGTGGTAGCACTCTCACCTCTGAGTCAGAAAGTTGTGGGTTCAAACCACATTCCAGAGACCTGAGCACAAAGTCCAAACTGACACCCCCAGTGCTGCACTGTCTTTTGGATGAGATGTTAAACCGAGGCCCTGTCTACTCTCTCAGGTGGATGTAAAAGATCCCACAGCACTATTTTGAAGTTCTCCCTTGACCAACATCACTACCATTGTCACATTGCTGTTTGTGGGATCTTGCTGTGTGTAAATTGGCTGCCACTTTCCCTATATTGCAATAGTGACTACACTTCCAAAGTACTTCATTGGCTGTAAAGCATTTTGGGACCTCCTGAGGTTGTCTGTTTTTTTAGTCATGTTGGTTGAGGGATCAATATTGGCCAGGACACCAAGGAGAACTCCCCTGCTCTTATTTCATATAGTGCCATGGGATCTATTATGTCCACCTCAGAGGGCAGACAGGCCTCAATTTAACGTCTGCATCCGAGAGATGGTACCTCTGACAGTGCAGCACTCCCTCAGCACTGCACTGGGAGTGTCAGCCTGGATCATATACTCAAGTCTCTGGAATGAGACTATGAACCTAGATACCTTCTGACTCAGAGGAGAGAGTGCTGCCACAGAGCCACAGCTGACACCAACAAAGCCCACAGTGGCTGCAGGGTACTCCTGCTGTGTGAACCCCCCTACTCCGCCAGCCAATACCATATATAGAAAGGTTTGAATCCAGTTAGGCTTCAGTAGAAATGATGCCCCATTGTTTGATTCAGAACCGATCTCCACTGCGGGTGCTCTGCAGCACTTTAAACTGCTCTGTCCCAGAGGGTCCCAGGCAGCCCAAATTGAGGGGGTCCAGCATTGGTGCTCAAAGCACCACAGTGAGCACGTAACTGGTGGTGTAGCTACCTTCCCAGTGCAGTGGTGTTGGTCACTTCTGAACTTCTTTCATGGGGATTGACTCAGGCTGCTCGATATTTACTCACCCCATAGCAACAGCAGCACCCTCTTGTGGTCATGGTCAGGATATTCGTATCTTTTGCACGTGTATTGCTTCAATCTCTCTGAAGGCAGGACGAGCTCACGCTTGGAGAACTGAGGCTTGATACTAATCATTAAGCTGCTCTGCATGTCAGATGAACATACGGAGCAACAGCAATGACCGGATCCACTTATTTAAATCAATGCAATTTGTCTTTGCGTAATAATACAAAATAATGCATGCCTCCCACGTCAATGGGTCTCTTACTTGACTAAAATGAGATGTCTTCTAACTATGCTGCAGCGTTTGTACCCTCTTCACCCCGGCTCAGGTCCAGAAAGTTTTCCCATTTAACATAAAATGACTGCTAACACATGAGTCTTTGGTCACCTCCTTCCTGTCCCCACACTAAGTTGGGCCTGGACTCCTGACCCTTCCCCTATCTGTGCTTTCCTAACCCTCACTCCCATTTTCAAACTAGCTTCATGTACAGTTCAACAGGAAGTGATCTACCATCCCCCAATGGCATGACTGTTGAACCTCTATTCGTTCTGACTGTCCTGGACAACAGTATCCCAGCCTTTTATATAAAGCTGAGAGAATGTTGGCCTTTATCTCAAGGGGGCTGGAATACAAAGGGGAGGAAGTGATGCTTCACTCGTACAGAGCCTTGGTCAGACCCCCATCTGGAGTGCTGCGTTCAGTTCTGGGCACTGCACCTCAGGAAGGATATACTGGCCTTGGAGCGGGTGCAGATTCACCAGAATGATGTCGGGGCTTAGCAGGTTAAATTTTAAGGACAGGTTGCATAAAATAGGCTTGTCTTCCCTTGAGTATAGGAGGTTGAGGGGTGATCTGAATGAGGTGTTTAAAATGTTAAAAGGATTCGCTAGGGTAGATAGAGAAACTATTTCCTCTGATGTAGATAGAGAACAAGGGGAGATAATCTTAAAATTAGAGCTAGGTCATTTAGGAGAGAAATCAGGAAGCATTTTTCACACAAAGGTTAGTAGAAATCTAGAACACTCTTCCCCAAAAGACTGTGGATGCTGGGGGTCAATTGGAGCTCTCAGAACTGAGAGCGATAGATTTTTGATGGGTAAGGGTATCCAGGGATATGGAACAAAGGCGGGTAAATGGAGTTGAGGTACAGATCAGCCATGATCTAATTGAATGGTGGAGCAGGTCTGAGTATGGATGGTGTCTGTGTTCGTATCTGTATGTGTTAGTATGTGTGTTTGTATATGTGTGTGTTAGTGTGTGAGTATGTTCCTATGTTCCTTTCAGTGGAAAAATAGTAAAAAAAACCGTGACACATTGACAAAACCCGAATCACCACTTTAGAAAATGTTCGTCCTTCAGGGGCCTTCAGACCGAGGATGAAAGTAAAAGGCGAATTAACTTTACATTTCAATTTTTTTAAAAAAAGCTCACTGCAAAGAAGGCTCACTTTATGTTCCAATATCTCTATGGGTTGTAAGCTACGTGTGTGTAATCGTATCTGTATATGTTAGTGTGTGTAATCGTATCTGTATATGTTAGTGTGTGTAATCGTATCTGTGTGTGTTAGTGTGTGTAATCGTATCTCTGTGTGTTAGTGTATGTGTAATTGTATCTGTGTGTGTTAGTGTGTGTAATCGTATCTGTGTGTGTTAGTGTGTGTAATCGTATCTCTGTGTGTTAGTGTGTGTGTAATCGTATCTCTGTGTTAGTGTGTGTAATCGTATCTCTGTGTGTTAGTGTGTGTAATCGTATCTCTGTGTGTTAGTGTGTGTAATCGTATCTCTGTGTGTTAGTGTGTGTAATCGTATCTGTATATGTTAGTGTGTGTGTAATCGTATCTCTGTGTGTTAGTGTGTGTAATCGTATCTCTGTGTGTTAGTGTGTGTAATCGTATCTGTGTGTCAGTGTGTGTGTAATCGTATCTCTGTGTGTTGGTGTGTGTAATCGTATCTGTATATGTTAGTGTGTGTAATCGTATCTGTGTGTGTTAGTGTGTGTAACGTATCTGTGTGTGTTAGTGTGTGTAATCGTATCTGTGTGTTAGTGGGTTTAATCGTATCTCTGTGTGTTAGTGTGTGTTATTGTATCTGTGTGTGTTAGTGTGTGTGTGTTATTGTATCTGTGTGTGTTAGTGTGTGTGTTACTGTATCTGTGTGTGTTAGTGTGTGTGTAATCGTATCTCTGTGTGTTAGTGTGTGTGTAATTGTATCTGTGTGTGTTAGTGTGTGTAATTGTATCTCTGTGTGTTAGTGTGTGTGTAATTGTATCTGTGTGTGTTAGTGTGTGTGTTATTGTATCTGTGTGTTAGTGTGTGTAATTGTATCTCTGTGTGTTAGTGTGTGTGTAATTGTATCTCTGTGTGTTAGTGTGTGTGTAATTGTATCTCTGTGTGTTAGTGTGTGTAATCGTATCTGTGTGTTAGTGTATGTGTAATTGTATCTGTGTGTGTTAGTGTGTGTAATTATATCTCTGTGTGTTAGTGTGTGTAATCGTATCTCTGTGTTAGTGTGTGTGATCGTATCTCTGTGTGTTAGTGTGTGTAATTGTATCTCTGTGTTAGTGTGTGTGTAATCGTATCTCTGTGTGTTAGTGTGTGTAATCGTATCTGTGTGTGTTAGTGTGTGTAATCGTATCTCTGTGTGTTAGTGTGTGTGTAATCGTATCTCTGTGTGTTAGTGTGTGTGTAATCGTATCTGTGTGTGTTAGTGTGTGTAATTGTATCTCTGTGTGTTAGTGTGTGTGTAATTGTATCTGTGTGTGTTAGTGTGTGTGTTATTGTATCTGTGTGTTAGTGTGTGTAATTGTATCTCTGTGTGTTAGTGTTTGTGTAATTGTATATGTGTGTGTTAGTGTGTGTAATTGTATCTCTGTGTGTTAGTGTGTGTGTAATTGTATCTCTGTGTGTTAGTGTGTGTAATTATATCTCTGTGTGTTAGTGTGTGTAATTGTATCTGTGTGTGTTAGTGTGTGTAATCGTATCTCTGTGTGTTAGTGTGTGTAATCGTATCTCTGTGTGTTAGTGTGTGTAATCGTATCTCTGTGTGTTAGTGTGTGTAATCGTATCTCTGTGTGTTAGTGTGTGTAATCGTATCTGTATATGTTAGTGTGTGTGTAATCGTATCTGTGTGTGTTAGTGTGTGTAATCGTATCTCTGTGTGTTAGTGTGTGTGTAATCGTATCTCTGTGTTAGTGTGTGTAATCGTATCTCTGTGTGTTAGTGTGTGTAATCGTATCTCTGTGTGTTAGTGTGTGTAATCGTATCTCTGTGTGTTAGTGTGTGTAATCGTATCTGTATATGTTAGTGTGTGTGTAATCGTATCTCTGTGTGTTAGTGTGTGTAATCGTATCTCTGTGTGTTAGTGTGTGTAATCGTATCTGTGTGTCAGTGTGTGTGTAATCGTATCTCTGTGTGTTGGTGTGTGTAATCGTATCTGTATATGTTAGTGTGTGTAATCGTATCTGTGTGTGTTAGTGTGTGTAACGTATCTGTGTGTGTTAGTGTGTGTAATCGTATCTGTGTGTTAGTGGGTTTAATCGTATCTCTGTGTGTTAGTGTGTGTTATTGTATCTGTGTGTGTTAGTGTGTGTGTGTTATTGTATCTGTGTGTGTTAGTGTGTGTGTTACTGTATCTGTGTGTGTTAGTGTGTGTGTAATCGTATCTCTGTGTGTTAGTGTGTGTGTAATTGTATCTGTGTGTGTTAGTGTGTGTAATTGTATCTCTGTGTGTTAGTGTGTGTGTAATTGTATCTGTGTGTGTTAGTGTGTGTGTTATTGTATCTGTGTGTTAGTGTGTGTAATTGTATCTCTGTGTGTTAGTGTGTGTGTAATTGTATCTCTGTGTGTTAGTGTGTGTGTAATTGTATCTCTGTGTGTTAGTGTGTGTAATCGTATCTGTGTGTTAGTGTATGTGTAATTGTATCTGTGTGTGTTAGTGTGTGTAATTATATCTCTGTGTGTTAGTGTGTGTAATCGTATCTCTGTGTTAGTGTGTGTGATCGTATCTCTGTGTGTTAGTGTGTGTAATTCTATCTCTGTGTTAGTGTGTGTGTAATCGTATCTCTGTGTGTTAGTGTGTGTAATCGTATCTGTGTGTGTTAGTGTGTGTAATCGTATCTCTGTGTGTTAGTGTGTGTGTAATCGTATCTCTGTGTGTTAGTGTGTGTGTAATCGTATCTGTGTGTGTTAGTGTGTGTAATTGTATCTCTGTGTGTTAGTGTGTGTGTAATTGTATCTCTGTGTGTTAGTGTGTGTGTAATCGTATCTGTGTGTGTTAGTGTGTGTAATTGTATCTCTGTGTGTTAGTGTGTGTGTAATTGTATCTGTGTGTGTTAGTGTGTGTGTTATTGTATCTGTGTGTTAGTGTGTGTAATTGTATCTCTGTGTGTTAGTGTTTGTGTAATTGTATCTGTGTGTGTTAGTGTGTGTAATTGTATCTCTGTGTGTTAGTGTGTGTGTAATTGTATCTCTGTGTGTTAGTGTGTGTAATTATATCTCTGTGTGTTAGTGTGTGTAATTGTATCTGTGTGTGTTAGTGTGTGTAATCGTATCTCTGTGTGTTAGTGTGTGTAATCGTATCTCTGTGTGTTAGTGTGTGTAATCGTATCTCTGTGTGTTAGTGTGTGTAATCGTATCTCTGTGTGTTAGTGTGTTTAATCGTATCTGTATATGTTAGTGTGTGTGTAATCGTATCTGTGTGTGTTAGTGTGTGTAATCGTATCTCTGTGTGTTAGTGTGTGTGTAATCGTATCTCTGTGTTAGTGTGTGTAATCGTATCTCTGTGTGTTAGTGTGTGTAATCGTATCTCTGTGTGTTAGTGTGTGTAATCGTATCTCTGTGTGTTAGTGTGTGTAATCGTATCTGTATATGTTAGTGTGTGTGTAATCGTATCTCTGTGTGTTAGTGTGTGTAATCGTATCTCTGTGTGTTAGTGTGTGTAATCGTATCTGTGTGTCAGTGTGTGTGTAATCGTATCTCTGTGTGTTGGTGTGTGTAATCGTATCTGTATATGTTAGTGTGTGTAATCGTATCTGTGTGTGTTAGTGTGTGTAACGTATCTGTGTGTGTTAGTGTGTGTAATCGTATCTGTGTGTTAGTGGGTTTAATCGTATCTCTGTGTGTTAGTGTGTGTTATTGTATCTGTGTGTGTTAGTGTGTGTGTGTTATTGTATCTGTGTGTGTTAGTGTGTGTGTTACTGTATCTGTGTGTGTTAGTGTGTGTGTAATCGTATCTCTGTGTGTTAGTGTGTGTGTAATTGTATCTGTGTGTGTTAGTGTGTGTAATTGTATCTCTGTGTGTTAGTGTGTGTGTAATTGTATCTGTGTGTGTTAGTGTGTGTGTTATTGTATCTGTGTGTTAGTGTGTGTAATTGTATCTCTGTGTGTTAGTGTGTGTGTAATTGTATCTCTGTGTGTTAGTGTGTGTGTAATTGTATCTCTGTGTGTTAGTGTGTGTAATCGTATCTGTGTGTTAGTGTATGTGTAATTGTATCTGTGTGTGTTAGTGTGTGTAATTATATCTCTGTGTGTTAGTGTGTGTAATCGTATCTCTGTGTTAGTGTGTGTGATCGTATCTCTGTGTGTTAGTGTGTGTAATTGTATCTCTGTGTTAGTGTGTGTGTAATCGTATCTCTGTGTGTTAGTGTGTGTAATCGTATCTGTGTGTGTTAGTGTGTGTAATCGTATCTCTGTGTGTTAGTGTGTGTGTAATCGTATCTCTGTGTGTTAGTGTGTGTGTAATCGTATCTGTGTGTGTTAGTGTGTGTAATTGTATCTCTGTGTGTTAGTGTGTGTGTAATTGTATCTGTGTGTGTTAGTGTGTGTGTTATTGTATCTGTGTGTTAGTGTGTGTAATTGTATCTCTGTGTGTTAGTGTTTGTGTAATTGTATATGTGTGTGTTAGTGTGTGTAATTGTATCTCTGTGTGTTAGTGTGTGTGTAATTGTATCTCTGTGTGTTAGTGTGTGTAATTATATCTCTGTGTGTTAGTGTGTGTAATTGTATCTGTGTGTGTTAGTGTGTGTAATCGTATCTCTGTGTGTTAGTGTGTGTAATCGTATCTCTGTGTGTTAGTGTGTGTAATCGTATCTCTGTGTGTTAGTGTGTGTAATCGTATCTCTGTGTGTTAGTGTGTGTAATCGTATCTGTATATGTTAGTGTGTGTGTAATCGTATCTGTGTGTGTTAGTGTGTGTAATCGTATCTCTGTGTGTTAGTGTGTGTGTAATCGTATCTCTGTGTTAGTGTGTGTAATCGTATCTCTGTGTGTTAGTGTGTGTAATCGTATCTCTGTGTGTTAGTGTGTGTAATCGTATCTCTGTGTGTTAGTGTGTGTAATCGTATCTGTATATGTTAGTGTGTGTGTAATCGTATCTGTATATGTTAGTGTGTGTAATCGTATCTGTGTGTGTTAGTGTGTGTAACGTATCTGTGTGTGTTAGTGTGTGTAATCGTATCTGTGTGTTAGTGGGTTTAATCGTATCTCTGTGTGTTAGTGTGTGTTATTGTATCTGTGTGTGTTAGTGTGTGTGTGTTATTGTATCTGTGTGTGTTAGTGTGTGTGTTACTGTATCTGTGTGTGTTAGTGTGTGTGTAATCGTATCTCTGTGTGTTAGTGTGTGTGTAATTGTATCTGTGTGTGTTAGTGTGTGTAATTGTATCTCTGTGTGTTAGTGTGTGTGTAATTGTATCTGTGTGTGTTAGTGTGTGTGTTATTGTATCTGTGTGTTAGTGTGTGTAATTGTATCTCTGTGTGTTAGTGTGTGTGTAATTGTATCTCTGTGTGTTAGTGTGTGTGTAATTGTATCTCTGTGTGTTAGTGTGTGTAATCGTATCTGTGTGTTAGTGTATGTGTAATTGTATCTGTGTGTGTTAGTGTGTGTAATTATATCTCTGTGTGTTAGTGTGTGTAATCGTATCTCTGTGTTAGTGTGTGTGATCGTATCTCTGTGTGTTAGTGTGTGTAATTCTATCTCTGTGTTAGTGTGTGTGTAATCGTATCTCTGTGTGTTAGTGTGTGTAATCGTATCTGTGTGTGTTAGTGTGTGTAATCGTATCTCTGTGTGTTAGTGTGTGTGTAATCGTATCTCTGTGTGTTAGTGTGTGTGTAATCGTATCTGTGTGTGTTAGTGTGTGTAATTGTATCTCTGTGTGTTAGTGTGTGTGTAATTGTATCTGTGTGTGTTAGTGTGTGTGTTATTGTATCTGTGTGTTAGTGTGTGTAATTGTATCTCTGTGTGTTAGTGTTTGTGTAATTGTATCTGTGTGTGTTAGTGTGTGTAATTGTATCTCTGTGTGTTAGTGTGTGTGTAATTGTATCTCTGTGTGTTAGTGTGTGTAATTATATCTCTGTGTGTTAGTGTGTGTAATTGTATCTGTGTGTGTTAGTGTGTGTAATCGTATCTCTGTGTGTTAGTGTGTGTAATCGTATCTCTGTGTGTTAGTGTGTGTAATCGTATCTCTGTGTGTTAGTGTGTGTAATCGTATCTCTGTGTGTTAGTGTGTGTAATCGTATCTGTATATGTTAGTGTGTGTGTAATCGTATCTGTGTGTGTTAGTGTGTGTAATCGTATCTCTGTGTGTTAGTGTGTGTGTAATCGTATCTCTGTGTTAGTGTGTGTAATCGTATCTCTGTGTGTTAGTGTGTGTAATCGTATCTCTGTGTGTTAGTGTGTGTAATCGTATCTCTGTGTGTTAGTGTGTGTAATCGTATCTGTATATGTTAGTGTGTGTGTAATCGTATCTCTGTGTGTTAGTGTGTGTAATCGTATCTCTGTGTGTTAGTGTGTGTAATCGTATCTGTGTGTCAGTGTGTGTGTAATCGTATCTCTGTGTGTTGGTGTGTGTAATCGTATCTGTATATGTTAGTGTGTGTAATCGTATCTGTGTGTGTTAGTGTGTGTAACGTATCTGTGTGTGTTAGTGTGTGTAATCGTATCTGTGTGTTAGTGGGTTTAATCGTATCTCTGTGTGTTAGTGTGTGTTATTGTATCTGTGTGTGTTAGTGTGTGTGTGTTATTGTATCTGTGTGTGTTAGTGTGTGTGTTACTGTATCTGTGTGTGTTAGTGTGTGTGTAATCGTATCTCTGTGTGTTAGTGTGTGTGTAATTGTATCTGTGTGTGTTAGTGTGTGTAATTGTATCTCTGTGTGTTAGTGTGTGTGTAATTGTATCTGTGTGTGTTAGTGTGTGTGTTATTGTATCTGTGTGTTAGTGTGTGTAATTGTATCTCTGTGTGTTAGTGTGTGTGTAATTGTATCTCTGTGTGTTAGTGTGTGTGTAATTGTATCTCTGTGTGTTAGTGTGTGTAATCGTATCTGTGTGTTAGTGTATGTGTAATTGTATCTGTGTGTGTTAGTGTGTGTAATTATATCTCTGTGTGTTAGTGTGTGTAATCGTATCTCTGTGTTAGTGTGTGTGATCGTATCTCTGTGTGTTAGTGTGTGTAATTGTATCTCTGTGTTAGTGTGTGTGTAATCGTATCTCTGTGTGTTAGTGTGTGTAATCGTATCTGTGTGTGTTAGTGTGTGTAATCGTATCTCTGTGTGTTAGTGTGTGTGTAATCGTATCTCTGTGTGTTAGTGTGTGTGTAATCGTATCTGTGTGTGTTAGTGTGTGTAATTGTATCTCTGTGTGTTAGTGTGTGTGTAATTGTATCTGTGTGTGTTAGTGTGTGTGTTATTGTATCTGTGTGTTAGTGTGTGTAATTGTATCTCTGTGTGTTAGTGTTTGTGTAATTGTATCTGTGTGTGTTAGTGTGTGTAATTGTATCTCTGTGTGTTAGTGTGTGTGTAATTGTATCTCTGTGTGTTAGTGTGTGTAATTATATCTCTGTGTGTTAGTGTGTGTAATTGTATCTGTGTGTGTTAGTGTGTGTAATCGTATCTCTGTGTGTTAGTGTGTGTAATCGTATCTCTGTGTGTTAGTGTGTGTAATCGTATCTCTGTGTGTTAGTGTGTGTAATCGTATCTCTGTGTGTTAGTGTGTGTAATCGTATCTGTATATGTTAGTGTGTGTGTAATCGTATCTCTGTGTGTTAGTGTGTGTAATCGTATCTCTGTGTGTTAGTGTGTGTAATCGTATCTGTGTGTCAGTGTGTGTGTAATCGTATCTCTGTGTGTTGGTGTGCGTAATCGTATCTGTATATGTTAGTGTGTGTAATCGTATCTGTATATGTTAGTGTGTGTAATCGTATCTGTGTGTGTTAGTGTGTGTAATCGTATCTGTGTGTTAGTGGGTTTAATCGTATCTCTGTGTGTTAGTGTGTGTTATTGCATCTGTGTGTGTTAGTGTGTGTGTGTTATTGTATCTGTGTGTGTTAGTGTGTGTGTTACTGTATCTGTGTGTGTTAGTGTGTGTGTAATCGTATCTCTGTGTGTTAGTGTGTGTGTAATTGTATCTGTGTGTGTTAGTGTGTGTAATTGTATCTCTGTGTGTTAGTGTGTGTGTAATTGTATCTGTGTGTGTTAGTGTGTGTGTTATTGTATCTGTGTGTTAGTGTGTGTAATTGTATCTCTGTGTGTTAGTGTGTGTGTAATTGTATCTCTGTGTGTTAGTGTGTGTGTAATTGTATCTCTGTGTGTTAGTGTGTGTAATCGTATCTGTGTGTTAGTGTATGTGTAATTGTATCTGTGTGTGTTAGTGTGTGTAATTATATCTCTGTGTGTTAGTGTGTGTAATCGTATCTCTGTGTTAGTGTGTGTAATCGTATCTCTGTGTGTTAGTGTGTGTAATTGTATCTCTGTGTTAGTGTGTGTGTAATTGTATCTGTGTGTGTTAGTGTGTGTAATTGTATCTCTGTGTGTTAGTGTGTGTGTAATTGTATCTCTGTGTGTTAGTGTGTGTAATTATATCTCTGTGTGTTAGTGTGTGTAATTGTATCTGTGTGTGTTAGTGTGTGTAATCGTATCTCTGTGTGTTAGTGTGTGTAATCGTATCTCTGTGTGTTAGTGTGTGTAATCGTATCTCTGTGTGTTAGTGTGTGTAATCGTATCTCTGTGTGTTAGTGTGTGTAATCGTATCTGTATATGTTAGTGTGTGTGTAATCGTATCTCTGTGTGTTAGTGTGTGTAATCTTATCTCTGTGTGTTAGTGTGTGTAATCGTATCTGTGTGTCAGTGTGTGTGTAATCGTATCTCTGTGTGTTGGTGTGCGTAATCGTATCTGTATATGTTAGTGTGTGTAATCGTATCTGTATATGTTAGTGTGTGTAATCGTATCTGTGTGTGTTAGTGTGTGTAATCGTATCTGTGTGTTAGTGGGTTTAATCGTATCTCTGTGTGTTAGTGTGTGTTATTGCATCTGTGTGTGTTAGTGTGTGTGTGTTATTGTATCTGTGTGTGTTAGTGTGTGTGTTACTGTATCTGTGTGTGTTAGTGTGTGTGCAATCGTATCTCTGTGTGTTAGTGTGTGTAATCGTATCTGTGTGTTAGTGTATGTGTAATTGTATCTGTGTGTGTTAGTGTGTGTAATTATATCTCTGTGTGTTAGTGTGTGTAATCGTATCTCTGTGTTAGTGTGTGTGATCGTATCTCTGTGTGTTAGTGTGTGTGTAATTGTATCTCTGTGTGTTAGTGTGTGTAATCGTATCTGTGTGTTAGTGTATGTGTAATTGTATCTGTGTGTGTTAGTGTGTGTAATTATATCTCTGTGTGTTAGTGTGTGTAATCGTATCTCTGTGTTAGTGTGTGTGATCGTATCTCTGTGTGTTAGTGTGTGTAATCGTATCTCTGTGTGTTAGTGTGTGTAATCGTATCTCTGTGTGTTAGTGTGTGTGTAATTGTATCTGTGTGTGTTAGTGTGTGTGTTATTGTATCTGTGTGTTAGTGTGTGTAATTGTATCTCTGTGTTAGTGTGTGTGTAATCGTATCTCTGTGTGTTAGTGTGTGTAATCGTATCTGTGTGTGTTAGTGTGTGTAATCGTATCTCTGTGTGTTAGTGTGTGTGTAATCGTATCTCTGTGTGTTAGTGTGTGTGTAATCGTATCTGTGTGTGTTAGTGTGTGTAATTGTATCTCTGTGTGTTAGTGTGTGTGTAATTGTATCTGTGTGTGTTAGTGTGTGTGTTATTGTATCTGTGTGTTAGTGTGTGTAATTGTATCTCTGTGTGTTAGTGTTTGTGTAATTGTATCTGTGTGTGTTAGTGTGTGTAATTGTATCTCTGTGTGTTAGTGTGTGTGTAATTGTATCTCTGTGTGTTAGTGTGTGTAATTATATCTCTGTGTGTTAGTGTGTGTAATTGTATCTCTGTGTGTTAGTGTGTGTAATCGTATCTCTGTGTGTTAGTGTGTGTAATCGTATCTCTGTGTGTTAGTGTGTGTAATCGTATCTCTGTGTGTTAGTGTGTGTAATCGTATCTCTGTGTGTTAGTGTGTGTAATCGTATCTGTATATGTTAGTGTGTGTGTAATCGTATCTCTGTGTGTTAGTGTGTGTAATCGTATCTCTGTGTGTTAGTGTGTGTAATCGTATCTGTGTGTCAGTGTGTGTGTAATCGTATCTCTGTGTGTTGGTGTGCGTAATCGTATCTGTATATGTTAGTGTGTGTAATCGTATCTGTATATGTTAGTGTGTGTAATCGTATCTGTGTGTGTTAGTGTGTGTAATCGTATCTGTGTGTTAGTGGGTTTAATCGTATCTCTGTGTGTTAGTGTGTGTTATTGCATCTGTGTGTGTTAGTGTGTGTGTGTTATTGTATCTGTGTGTGTTAGTGTGTGTGTTACTGTATCTGTGTGTGTTAGTGTGTGTGTAATCGTATCTCTGTGTGTTAGTGTGTGTGTAATTGTATCTGTGTGTGTTAGTGTGTGTAATTGTATCTCTGTGTGTTAGTGTGTGTGTAATTGTATCTGTGTGTGTTAGTGTGTGTGTTATTGTATCTGTGTGTTAGTGTGTGTAATTGTATCTCTGTGTGTTAGTGTGTGTGTAATTGTATCTCTGTGTGTTAGTGTGTGTGTAATTGTATCTCTGTGTGTTAGTGTGTGTAATCGTATCTGTGTGTTAGTGTATGTGTAAATGTATCTGTGTGTGTTAGTGTGTGTAATTATATCTCTGTGTGTTAGTGTGTGTAATCGTATCTCTGTGTGTTAGTGTGTGTAATCGTATCTGTGTGTCAGTGTGTGTGTAATCGTATCTCTGTGTGTTGGTGTGTGTAATCGTATCTGTATATGTTAGTGTGTGTAATCGTATCTGTGTGTGTTAGTGTGTGTAACGTATCTGTGTGTGTTAGTGTGTGTAATCGTATCTGTGTGTTAGTGGGTTTAATCGTATCTCTGTGTGTTAGTGTGTGTTATTGTATCTGTGTGTGTTAGTGTGTGTGTGTTATTGTATCTGTGTGTGTTAGTGTGTGTGTTACTGTATCTGTGTGTGTTAGTGTGTGTGTAATCGTATCTCTGTGTGTTAGTGTGTGTGTAATTGTATCTGTGTGTGTTAGTGTGTGTAATTGTATCTCTGTGTGTTAGTGTGTGTGTAATTGTATCTGTGTGTGTTAGTGTGTGTGTTATTGTATCTGTGTGTTAGTGTGTGTAATTGTATCTCTGTGTGTTAGTGTGTGTGTAATTGTATCTCTGTGTGTTAGTGTGTGAGTAATTGTATCTCTGTGTGTTAGTGTGTGTAATCGTATCTGTGTGTTAGTGTATGTGTAATTGTATCTGTGTGTGTTAGTGTGTGTAATTATATCTCTGTGTGTTAGTGTGTGTAATCGTATCTCTGTGTTAGTGTGTGTGATCGTATCTCTGTGTGTTAGTGTGTGTAATTCTATCTCTGTGTTAGTGTGTGTGTAATCGTATCTCTGTGTGTTAGTGTGTGTAATCGTATCTGTGTGTGTTAGTGTGTGTAATCGTATCTCTGTGTGTTAGTGTGTGTGTAATCGTATCTCTGTGTGTTAGTGTGTGTGTAATCGTATCTGTGTGTGTTAGTGTGTGTAATTGTATCTCTGTGTGTTAGTGTGTGTGTAATTGTATCTGTGTGTGTTAGTGTGTGTGTTATTGTATCTGTGTGTTAGTGTGTGTAATTGTATCTCTGTGTGTTAGTGTTTGTGTAATTGTATCTGTGTGTGTTAGTGTGTGTAATTGTATCTCTGTGTGTTAGTGTGTGTGTAATTGTATCTCTGTGTGTTAGTGTGTGTAATTATATCTCTGTGTGTTAGTGTGTGTAATTGTATCTGTGTGTGTTAGTGTGTGTAATCGTATCTCTGTGTGTTAGTGTGTGTAATCGTATCTCTGTGTGTTAGTGTGTGTAATCGTATCTCTGTGTGTTAGTGTGTGTAATCGTATCTCTGTGTGTTAGTGTGTGTAATCGTATCTGTATATGTTAGTGTGTGTGTAATCGTATCTGTGTGTGTTAGTGTGTGTAATCGTATCTCTGTGTGTTAGTGTGTGTGTAATCGTATCTCTGTGTTAGTGTGTGTAATCGTATCTCTGTGTGTTAGTGTGTGTAATCGTATCTCTGTGTGTTAGTGTGTGTAATCGTATCTCTGTGTGTTAGTGTGTGTAATCGTATCTGTATATGTTAGTGTGTGTGTAATCGTATCTCTGTGTGTTAGTGTGTGTAATCGTATCTCTGTGTGTTAGTGTGTGTAATCGTATCTGTGTGTCAGTGTGTGTGTAATCGTATCTCTGTGTGTTGGTGTGTGTAATCGTATCTGTATATGTTAGTGTGTGTAATCGTATCTGTGTGTGTTAGTGTGTGTAACGTATCTGTGTGTGTTAGTGTGTGTAATCGTATCTGTGTGTTAGTGGGTTTAATCGTATCTCTGTGTGTTAGTGTGTGTTATTGTATCTGTGTGTGTTAGTGTGTGTGTGTTATTGTATCTGTGTGTGTTAGTGTGTGTGTTACTGTATCTGTGTGTGTTAGTGTGTGTGTAATCGTATCTCTGTGTGTTAGTGTGTGTGTAATTGTATCTGTGTGTGTTAGTGTGTGTAATTGTATCTCTGTGTGTTAGTGTGTGTGTAATTGTATCTGTGTGTGTTAGTGTGTGTGTTATTGTATCTGTGTGTTAGTGTGTGTAATTGTATCTCTGTGTGTTAGTGTGTGTGTAATTGTATCTCTGTGTGTTAGTGTGTGTGTAATTGTATCTCTGTGTGTTAGTGTGTGTAATCGTATCTGTGTGTTAGTGTATGTGTAATTGTATCTGTGTGTGTTAGTGTGTGTAATTATATCTCTGTGTGTTAGTGTGTGTAATCGTATCTCTGTGTTAGTGTGTGTGATCGTATCTCTGTGTGTTAGTGTGTGTAATTGTATCTCTGTGTTAGTGTGTGTGTAATCGTATCTCTGTGTGTTAGTGTGTGTAATCGTATCTGTGTGTTTTAGTGTGTGTAATCGTATCTCTGTGTGTTAGTGTGTGTGTAATCGTATCTCTGTGTGTTAGTGTGTGTGTAATCGTATCTGTGTGTGTTAGTGTGTGTAATTGTATCTCTGTGTGTTAGTGTGTGTGTAATTGTATCTGTGTGTGTTAGTGTGTGTGTTATTGTATCTGTGTGTTAGTGTGTGTAATTGTATCTCTGTGTGTTAGTGTTTGTGTAATTGTATCTGTGTGTGTTAGTGTGTGTAATTGTATCTCTGTGTGTTAGTGTGTGTGTAATTGTATCTCTGTGTGTTAGTGTGTGTAATTATATCTCTGTGTGTTAGTGTGTGTAATTGTATCTGTGTGTGTTAGTGTGTGTAATCGTATCTCTGTGTGTTAGTGTGTGTAATCGTATCTCTGTGTGTTAGTGTGTGTAATCGTATCTCTGTGTGTTAGTGTGTGTAATCGTATCTCTGTGTGTTAGTGTGTGTAATCGTATCTGTATATGTTAGTGTGTGTGTAATCGTATCTCTGTGTGTTAGTGTGTGTAATCGTATCTCTGTGTGTTAGTGTGTGTAATCGTATCTGTGTGTCAGTGTGTGTGTAATCGTATCTCTGTGTGTTGGTGTGCGTAATCGTATCTGTATATGTTAGTGTGTGTAATCGTATCTGTATATGTTAGTGTGTGTAATCGTATCTGTGTGTGTTAGTGTGTGTAATCGTATCTGTGTGTTAGTGGGTTTAATCGTATCTCTGTGTGTTAGTGTGTGTTATTGCATCTGTGTGTGTTAGTGTGTGTGTGTTATTGTATCTGTGTGTGTTAGTGTGTGTGTTACTGTATCTGTGTGTGTTAGTGTGTGTGTAATCGTATCTCTGTGTGTTAGTGTGTGTGTAATTGTATCTGTGTGTGTTAGTGTGTGTAATTGTATCTCTGTGTGTTAGTGTGTGTGTAATTGTATCTGTGTGTGTTAGTGTGTGTGTTATTGTATCTGTGTGTTAGTGTGTGTAATTGTATCTCTGTGTGTTAGTGTGTGTGTAATTGTATCTCTGTGTGTTAGTGTGTGTGTAATTGTATCTCTGTGTGTTAGTGTGTGTAATCGTATCTGTGTGTTAGTGTATGTGTAATTGTATCTGTGTGTGTTAGTGTGTGTAATTATATCTCTGTGTGTTAGTGTGTGTAATCGTATCTCTGTGTTAGTGTGTGTAATCGTATCTCTGTGTGTTAGTGTGTGTAATTGTATCTCTGTGTTAGTGTGTGTGTAATTGTATCTGTGTGTGTTAGTGTGTGTAATTGTATCTCTGTGTGTTAGTGTGTGTGTAATTGTATCTCTGTGTGTTAGTGTGTGTAATTATATCTCTGTGTGTTAGTGTGTGTAATTGTATCTGTGTGTGTTAGTGTGTGTAATCGTATCTCTGTGTGTTAGTGTGTGTAATCGTATCTCTGTGTGTTAGTGTGTGTAATCGTATCTCTGTGTGTTAGTGTGTGTAATCGTATCTCTGTGTGTTAGTGTGTGTAATCGTATCTGTATATGTTAGTGTGTGTGTAATCGTATCTCTGTGTGTTAGTGTGTGTAATCGTATCTCTGTGTGTTAGTGTGTGTAATCGTATCTGTGTGTCAATGTGTGTGTAATCGTATCTCTGTGTGTTGGTGTGCGTAATCGTATCTGTATATGTTAGTGTGTGTAATCGTATCTGTATATGTTAGTGTGTGTAATCGTATCTGTGTGTGTTAGTGTGTGTAATCGTATCTGTGTGTTAGTGGGTTTAATCGTATCTCTGTGTGTTAGTGTGTGTTATTGCATCTGTGTGTGTTAGTGTGTGTGTGTTATTGTATCTGTGTGTGTTAGTGTGTGTGTTACTGTATCTGTGTGTGTTAGTGTGTGTGCAATCGTATCTCTGTGTGTTAGTGTGTGTGTAATTGTATCTGTGTGTGTTAGTGTGTGTAATTGTATCTCTGTGTGTTAGTGTGTGTGTAATTGTATCTGTGTGTGTTAGTGTGTGTGTTATTGTATCTGTGTGTTAGTGTGTGTAATTGTATCTCTGTGTGTTAGTGTGTGTGTAATTGTATCTCTGTGTGTTAGTGTGTGTGTAATTGTATCTCTGTGTGTTAGTGTGTGTAATCGTATCTGTGTGTTAGTGTGTGTGTAATTGTATCTGTGTGTGTTAGTGTGTGTGTTATTTTATCTGTGTGTTAGTGTGTGTAATTGTATCTCTGTGTGTTAGTGTGTGTGTAATTGTATCTCTGTGTGTTAGTGTGTGTGTAATTGTATCTCTGTGTGTTAGTGTGTGTAATCGTATCTGTGTGTTAGTGTATGTGTAATTGTATCTGTGTGTGTTAGTGTGTGTAATTATATCTCTGTGTGTTAGTGTGTGTAATCGTATCTCTGTGTTAGTGTGTGTGATCGTATCTCTGTGTGTTAGTGTGTGTAATCGTATCTCTGTGTGTTAGTGTGTGTAATCGTATCTCTGTGTGTTAGTGTGTGTGTAATTGTATCTGTGTGTGTTAGTGTGTGTGTTATTGTATCTGTGTGTTAGTGTGTGTAATTGTATCTCTGTGTTAGTGTGTGTGTAATCGTATCTCTGTGTGTTAGTGTGTGTAATCGTATCTGTGTGTGTTAGTGTGTGTAATCGTATCTCTGTGTGTTAGTGTGTGTGTAATCGTATCTCTGTGTGTTAGTGTGTGTGTAATCGTATCTGTGTGTGTTAGTGTGTGTAATTGTATCTCTGTGTGTTAGTGTGTGTGTAATTGTATCTGTGTGTGTTAGTGTGTGTGTTATTGTATCTGTGTGTTAGTGTGTGTAATTGTATCTCTGTGTGTTAGTGTTTGTGTAATTGTATCTGTGTGTGTTAGTGTGTGTAATTGTATCTCTGTGTGTTAGTGTGTGTGTAATTGTATCTCTGTGTGTTAGTGTGTGTAATTATATCTCTGTGTGTTAGTGTGTGTAATCGTATCTCTGTGTGTTAGTGTGTGTAATCGTATCTCTGTGTGTTAGTGTGTGTAATCGTATCTCTGTGTGTTAGTGTGTGTAATCGTATCTCTGTGTGTTAGTGTGTGTAATCGTATCTCTGTGTGTTAGTGTGTGTAATCGTATCTGTATATGTTAGTGTGTGTGTAATCGTATCTCTGTGTGTTAGTGTGTGTAATCGTATCTCTGTGTGTTAGTGTGTGTAATCGTATCTGTGTGTCAGTGTGTGTGTAATCGTATCTCTGTGTGTTGGTGTGCGTAATCGTATCTGTATATGTTAGTGTGTGTAATCGTATCTGTATATGTTAGTGTGTGTAATCGTATCTGTGTGTGTTAGTGTGTGTAATCGTATCTGTGTGTTAGTGGGTTTAATCGTATCTCTGTGTGTTAGTGTGTGTTATTGCATCTGTGTGTGTTAGTGTGTGTGTGTTATTGTATCTGTGTGTGTTAGTGTGTGTGTTACTGTATCTGTGTGTGTTAGTGTGTGTGTAATCGTATCTCTGTGTGTTAGTGTGTGTGTAATTGTATCTGTGTGTGTTAGTGTGTGTAATTGTATCTCTGTGTGTTAGTGTGTGTGTAATTGTATCTGTGTGTGTTAGTGTGTGTGTTATTGTATCTGTGTGTTAGTGTGTGTAATTGTATCTCTGTGTGTTAGTGTGTGTGTAATTGTATCTCTGTGTGTTAGTGTGTGTGTAATTGTATCTCTGTGTGTTAGTGTGTGTAATCGTATCTGTGTGTTAGTGTATGTGTAAATGTATCTGTGTGTGTTAGTGTGTGTAATTATATCTCTGTGTGTTAGTGTGTGTAATCGTATCTCTGTGTTAGTGTGTGTAATCGTATCTCTGTGTGTTAGTGTGTGTAATTGTATCTCTGTGTATTTGTGTGTGTGATCGTATCTCTGTGTGTTAGTGTGTGTGTAATTGTATCTGTGTGTGTTAGTGTGTGTAATTGTATCTCTGTGTGTTAGTGTGTGTTATCATATCTCTGCGTGTTAGTGTGTGTAATCGTATCTGTGTGTCAGTGTGTGTGTAATCGTATCTCTGTGTGTTGGTGTGTGTAATCGTATCTGTATATGTTAGTGTGTGTAATCGTATCTGTATATGTTAGTGTGTGTAATCGTATCTGTGTGTGTTAGTGTGTGTAACGTATCTGTGTGTGTTAGTGTGTGTAATCGTATCTCTGTGTGTTAGTGTGTGTAATCATATCTGTATATGTTAGTGTGTGTAATCGTATCTCTGTGTGTTAGTGTGTGTAATCGTATCTGTGTGTGTTAGTGTGTGTAATCGTATCTGTATATGTTAGTGTGTGTGTAATCGTATCTCTGTGTGTTAGTGTGTGTTATCGTATCTCTGTGTGTTAGTGTGTGTAATCGTATCTGTGTGTCAGTGTGTGTGTAATCGTATCTCTGTGTGTTGGTGTGTGTAATCGTATCTGTATATGTTAGTGTGTGTAATCGTATCTGTATATGTTAGTGTGTGTAATCGTATCTGTGTGTGTTAGTGTGTGTAACGTATCTGTGTGTGTTAGTGTGTGTAATCGTATCTCTGTGTGTTAGTGTGTGTAATCATATCTGTATATGTTAGTGTGTGTAATCGTATCTCTGTGTGTTAGTGTGTGTAATCGTATCTGTGTGTGTTAGTGTGTGTAATCGTATCTCTGTGTTAGTGTGTGTGTAATTGTATCTGTGTGTTGGTGTGTGTGTAATCGTATCTGTGTGTGTTAGTGTGTGTGTAATTGTATCTGTGTGTGTTAGTGTGTGTGTAATCGTATCTGTGTGTTAGTGTGTGTGTAATTGTATCTGTGTGTGTTAGTGTGTGTGTAATCGTATCTGTGTGTCAGTGTGTGTGTAATTGTATGTCTGTGTGTTAGTGTGTGTAATCGTATCTGTGTTAGTGTGTGTGTAATTGTATCTGTGTATTCGTGTGTGTGATCGTATCTCTGTGTGTTAGTGTGTGTGTAATTGAATCTGTGTGTGTTCGTGTGTGTAATTTTATCTCTGTGTGTTAGTGTGTGTAATCGTATCTCTGTGTGTTAGTGTGTGTAATCGTATCTCTGTGTGTTAGTGTGTGTAATCGTATCTGTATATGTTAGTGTGTGTAATCGTATCTGTGTGTGTTAGTGTGTGTAATCGTATCTCTGTGTTAGTGTGTGTGTAATTGTATCTGTGTGTGTTAGTGTGTGTAATTGTATCTCTGTGTTAGTGTGTGTGTAATTGTATCTCTGTGTGTTAGTGTGTGTAATCGTATCTCTGTGTTAGTGTGTGTGTAATCGTATCTGTATATGTTAGTGTGTGTAATGGTATCTCTGTGTGTTAGTGTGTGTCATCGTATCTCTGTGTGTTAGTGTGTGTAATCGTATCTGTATATGTTAGTGTGTGTAATCGTATCTGTGTGTGTTAGTGTGTGTAATCGTATCTGTGTATTAGTGTGTGTGTAATTGTATCTGTGTGTGTTAGTGTGTGTAATCGTATCTCTGTGTTAGTGTGTGTGTAATTGTATCTGTGTGTGTAATCGTATCTGTATATGTTCGTGTGTGTAATCGTATCTGTGTGGTCTAGTGTGTGTAATCGTATCTCTGTGTGTTAGTGTGTGTAATAGTATCTCTGTGTGTTAGTGTGTGTAATCGTATCTCTGTGTGTTAGTGTGTGTAATCGTATCTCTGTGTGTTAGTGTGTGTAATTGTATCTCTGTGTGTTAGTGTGTGTAATTGTATCTCTGTGTGTTAGTGTGTGTAATCGTATCTCTGTGTGTTAGTGTGTGTAATCGTATCTCTGTGTGTTAGTGTGTGTGTAATCGTATCTCTGTGTGTTAGTGTGTGTAATCGTATCTCTGTGTTAGTGTGTGTGTAATCGTATCTGTGTGTGTTAGTGTGTGTAATCGTATCTCTGTGTGTTAGTGTGTGTGTAATCGTATCTCTGTGTGTTAGTGTGTGTGTAATCGTATCTGTGTGTGTTAGTGTGTGTAATTCTATCTCTGTGTGTTAGTGTGTGTAATCGTATCTGTGTGTGTTAGTGTGTGTGTAATCGTATCTGTGTGTTAGTGGGTTTAATCGTATCTCTGTGTGTTAGTGTGTGTAATCGTATCTCTGTGTGTTGGTGTGTGTGTTATTGTATCTGTGTGTGTTAGTGTGTGTGTTATTGTATCTGTGTGTGTTAAAGTGTGTAATCGTATCTGTGTGTTCGTGTGTGTTATTGTATCTGTGTGTGTTAGTGTGTGTAATCGTATCTCTGTGTGTTAGTGTGTGTGTAATTGTATCTCTGTGTGTTAGTGTGTGTAATCGTATCTCTGCGTGTTAGTGTGTGTGGTATTGTATCTCTGTGTGTTACTGTGTGTTATTGTATCTGTGTGTGTTAGTGTGTTTGTTCTTATCTCTGTGTGTCCGTGTCTGTGTGTGTTAGTGTGTGTGTTCATATTTGTGTGTGTTAGCGTGTGTGTGTTCGTATCTGTGTGTGTCAGTGTTTGTGTGTTTGTATCTGTGCGTTTGTATCCGTGTGTGTTCATATGTGTGTTCTTATGTGTGTGTTAATGTGTGTGTTTCATATCTGTATGGTAGTGTCTGTGTTAGTGTGTGTGTCTGTGGGTGTGTTTGTATCGATGTGTTAGTGTGTGTGTCTGTGTGTGTGATTGTATCGATGTGTTAGTGTGTGTGTCTGTGTGTGTGATTGTATCGATGTGTTAGTGTGTGTGTCTGTGGGTGTGTTTGTATCGATGTGCTAGTGTGTGTGTGTGGGTGTGTTTGTATCGATGTGTTAGTGTGTGTGTCTGTGTGTGTGATTGTATCGATGTGTTAGTGTGTGTGTCTGTGTGTGTGATTGTATCGATGTGTTAGTGTGTGTGTCTGTGTGTGTGTTTATATCGATGTGTTCGTGTGTGTGTCTGTGTGTGTGGCTGTATCGATGTGTTAGTGTGTGTGTGTGTGTGTGATTGTATCTATGTGTTAGTGTGTGTGTCTGTGTATGTGATTGTATCGATGTGTTAGTGTGTGTGTCTGTGGCTGTGTTTGTATCGATGTGTTAGTGTGTGTGTCTGTGGGTGTGTTTGTATCGATATGTTAGTGTGTGTGTCTGTGTGTGTGATTGTATCGATGTGTTAGTGTGTGTGTGTCTGTGTGTGTGATTGTATCGATGTGTTAGTGTGTGTGTCTGTGTGTGTTTGTATCGATGTGTTAGTGTGTGTGTCTGTGGCTGTGTTTGTATCGATGTGTTAGTGTGTATGTCTGTGGGTGTGATTGTATCGATGTGTTAGTGTGTGTGTGTCTGTGTGTGTGATTGTATCGATGTGTTAGTGTGTGTGTGCCTGTGTGTGTGTGATTGTATCGATGTGTTAGTGTGTGTGTGTCTGTGTGTGTTTGTATCGATGTGTTAGTGTGTGTGTGTCTGTGTGTGTGACTGTATCGATGTGTTAGTGTGTGTGTCTGTGTGTGTGACTGTATCGATGTGTTAGTGTGTGTGTGTCTGTGTGTGTGATTGTATCGACGTGTTAGTGTGTGTGTGTCTGTGGGTGTGATTGTATCGATGTGTTAGTGTGTGTGTGTCTGTGGGTGTGATTGTATCGACGTGTTAGTGTGTGTGTGTCTGTGTGTGTGATTGTATCGACGTGTTAGTGTGTGTGTGTCTGTGGGTGTGATTGTATCGATGTGTTAGTGTGTGTGTGTCTGTGGGTGTGTTTGTATCGATGTGTTAGTGTGTGTGTCTGTGGGTGTGTTTGTATCGATGTGTTAGTGTGTGTGTCTGTGGGTGTGATTGTATCGATGTGTTAGTGTGTGTGTCTGTGTGTGTGATTGTATCGATGTGTTAGTGTGTGTGTGCCTGTGTGTGTGTGATTGTATCGATGTGTTAGTGTGTGTGTGTCTGTGTGTGTTTGTATCGATGTGTTAGTGTGTGTGTGTCTGTGTGTGTGATTGTATCGATGTGATAGTGTGTGTGTGCCTGTGTGTGTGTGTGATTGTATCGATGTGTTAGTGTGTGTGTGTCTGTGTGTGTCATTGTATCGATGTGTTAGTGTGTGTCTGTGGGTGTGATTGTATCGATGCGTTAGTGTGTGTGTGTCTGTGTGTGTGATTGTATCGATGTGTTAGTGTGTGTGTGTCTGTGTGTGTGATTGTATCGATGTGATAGTGTGTGTGTGTTTGTGTGTGTGATTGTATCGATGTGTTAGTGTGTGTGTCTGTGTGTGTGATTGTATCGATGTGTTAGTGTGTGTGTCTGTGGGTGTGATTGTATCGATGTGTTAGTGCATGTGTGTCTGTGTGTGTGACTGTATCGATGTGTTAGTGTGTGTGTCTGTGTGTGTGACTGTATCGATGTGTTAGTGTGTGTCTCTGTGGGTGTGATTGTATCGATGTGTTGGTGTGTGTGTCTGTGGGTGTGATTGTATCGATGTGTTAGTGTGTGTGTCTGTGTGTGTGATTGTATCGATGTGTTAGTGTGTGTGTCTGTGGGTGTGATTGTATCGATGTGTTAGTGCATGTGTGTCTGTGTGTGTGACTGTATCGATGTGTTAGTGTGTGTGTCTGTGTGTGTGACTGTATCGATGTGTTAGTGTGTGTCTCTGTGGGTGTGATTGTATCGATGTGTTAGTGTGTGTGTCTGTGGGTGTGATTGTATCGATGTGTTAGTGCATGTGTGTCTGTGTGTGTGACTGTATCGATGTGTTAGTGTGTGTGTCTGTGTGTGTGACTGTATCGATGTGTTAGTGTGTGTGTCTGTGGGTGTGATTGTATCGATGTGTTAGTGTGTGTGTCTGTGTGTGTGACTGTATCGATGTGTTAGTGTGTGTGACTGTGGGTGTGATTGTATCGATGTGTTAGTGCATGTGTGTCTGTGTGTGTGACTGTATCGATGTGTTAGTGTGTGTGTCTGTGGGTGTGTTTGTATCGATGTGTTAGTGTGTGTGTCTGTGTGTGTGACTGTATCGATGTGTTAGTGTGTGTGTCTGTGTGTGTGACTGTATCGATGTGTTAGTGTGTGTGTCTGTGGGTGTGATTGTATCGATGTGTTAGTGTGTGTGTCTGTGTGTGTGACTGTATCGATGTGTTAGTGTGTGTGACTGTGGGTGTGATTGTATCGATGTGTTAGTGCATGTGTGTCTGTGTGTGTGACTGTATCGATGTGTTAGTGTGTGTGTCTGTGGGTGTGTTTGTATCGATGTGTTAGTGTGTGTGTCTGTGTGTGTGACTGTATCGATGTGTTAGTGTGTGTGTCTGTGTGTGTGACTGTATCGATGTGTTAGTGTGTGTGTCTGTGGGTGTGTTTGTATCGATGTGTTAGTGTGTGTGTCTGTGTGTGTGACTGTATCGATGTGTTAGTGTGTGTGTCTGTGTGTGTGACTGTATCGATGTGTTAGTGTGTGTGACTGTGGGTGTGATTGTATCGATGTGTTAGTGCATGTGTGTCTGTGTGTGTGACTGTATCGATGTGTTAGTGTGTGTGTCTGTGGGTGTGTTTGTATCGATGTGTTAGTGTGTGTGTCTGTGTGTGTGATTGTATCGATGTGTTAGTGTGTGTGTCTGTGTGTGTGATTGTATCGATGTGTTAGTGTGTGTGTCTGTGTGTGTGTTTGTATCGATGTGTTAGTGTGTGTGTCTGTGTGTGTGATTGTATCGATGTGTTAGTGTGTGTGTCTGTGTGTGATTGTATCGATGTGTTAGTGTGTGTGTCTGTGTGTGATTGTATCGATGTGTTAGTGTGTGTGTCTGTGGGTGTGATTGTATCGATGTGTTAGTGCATGTGTGTCTGTGTGTGTGACTGTATCGATGTGTTAGTGTGTGTGTCTGTGTGTGTGACTGTATCGATGTGATAGTGTGTGTGTGTCTGTGTGTGTGATTGTATCGATGTGATAGTGTGTGTGTGTCTGTGTGTGATTGTATCGATGTGTTAGTGTGTGTGTCTGTGTGTGATTGTATCGATGTGTTAGTGTGTGTGTCTGTGTGTGATTGTTTCGATGTGTTAGTGTGTGTGTCTGTGGGTGTGATTGTATCGATGTGTTAGTGCATGTGTGTCTGTGTGTGTGACTGTATCGATGTGTTAGTGTGTGTGTCTGTGTGTGTGACTGTATCGATGTGTTAGTGTGTGTGTCTGTGGGTGTGATTGTATCGATGTGTTAGTGTGTGTGTCTGTGTGTGTGACTGTATCGATGTGTTAGTGTGTGTGTCTGTGGGTGTGATTGTATCGATGTGTTAGTGTGTGTGTCTGTGTGTGTGTTTGTATCAATGTGTTAGTGTGTGTGTGTCTGTGTGTGTGACTGTATCGATGTGTTAGTGTGTGTGTCTGTGGGTGCGATTGTATCGATGTGATAGTGTGTGTGTGTTTGTGTGTGTGATTGTATCGATGTGTTAGTGTGTGTGTCTGTGTGTGTGTTTATATCGATGTGTTCGTGTGTGTGTCTGTGTGTGTGGCTGTATCGATGTGTTAGTGTGTGTGTGTGTGTGTGTGATTGTATCTATGTGTTAGTGTGTGTGTCTGTGTGTGTGATTGTATCGATGTGTTAGTGTGTGTGTCTGTGGCTGTGTTTGTATCGATGTGATAGTGTGTGTGTCTGTGTGTGTGTTTATATCGATGTGTTCGTGTGTGTGTCTGTGTGTGTGGCTGTATCGATGTGTTAGTGTGTGTGTGTGTGTGTGTGATTGTATCTATGTGTTAGTGTGTGTGTCTGTGTGTGTGATTGTATCGATGTGTTAGTGTGTGTGTCTGTGGCTGTGTTTGTATCGATGTGATAGTGTGTGTGTCTGTGGGTGTGATTGTATCGATGTGTTAGTGTGTGTGTGTCTGTGGGTGTGTTTGTATCGATGTGTTAGTGTGTGTGTCTGTGGGTGTGTTTGTATCGATGTGTTAGTGTGTGTGTCTGTGGGTGTGATTGTATCGATGTGTTAGTGTGTGTGTCTGTGTGTGTGATTGTATCGATGTGTTAGTGTGTGTGTGCCTGTGTGTGTGTGATTGTATCGATGTGTTAGTGTGTGTGTGTCTGTGTGTGTTTGTATCGATGTGTTAGTGTGTGTGTGTCTGTGTGTGTGATTGTATCGATGTGATAGTGTGTGTGTGCCTGTGTGTGTGTGATTGTATCGATGTGTTAGTGTGTGTGTGTCTGTGTGTGTTTGTATCGATGTGTTAGTGTGTGTGTGTCTGTGTGTGTGATTGTATCGATGTGTTAGTGTGTGTGTGTCTGTGTGTGTGATTGTATCGATGTGTAAGTGTGTGTGTCTGTGGGTGTGATTGTATCGATGTGTTAGTGCATGTGTGTCTGTGTGTGTGACTGTATCGATGTGTTAGTGTGTGTGTCTGTGTGTGTGACTGTATCGATGTGTTAGTGTGTGTGTGTCTGTGTGTGTGATTGTATCGATGTGATAGTGTGTGTGTGTCTGTGTGTGTTTGTATCGATGTGTTAGTGTGTGTGTGTCTGTGTGTGTGATTGTATCGATGTGTTAGTGTGTGTGTGTCTGTGTGTGTCATTGTATCGATGTGTTAGTGTGTGTCTGTGGGTGTGATTGTATCGATGCGTTAGTGTGTGTGTGTCTGTGTGTGTGATTGTATCGATGTGTTAGTGTGTGTGTGTCTGTGTGTGTGATTGTATCGATGTGATAGTGTGTGTGTGTTTGTGTGTGTGATTGTATCGATGTGTTAGTGTGTGTGTCTGTGTGTGTGATTGTATCGATGTGTTAGTGTGTGTGTCTGTGGGTGTGATTGTATCGATGTGTTAGTGCATGTGTGTCTGTGTGTGTGACTGTATCGATGTGTTAGTGTGTGTGTCTGTGTGTGTGACTGTATCGATGTGTTAGTGTGTGTCTCTGTGGGTGTGATTGTATCGATGTGTTAGTGTGTGTGTCTGTGGGTGTGATTGTATCGATGAGTTAGTGTGTGTGTCTGTGTGTGTGATTGTTTCGATGTGTTAGTGTGTGTGTCTGTGGGTGTGATTGTATTGATGTGTTAGTGCATGTGTGTCTGTGTGTGTGACTGTATCGATGTCTTAGTGTGTGTGTCTGTGTGTGTGACTGTATCGATGTGTTAGTGTGTGTCTCTGTGGGTGTGATTGTATCGATGTGTTAGTGTGTGTGTCTGTGGGTGTGATTGTATCGATGTGTTAGTGCATGTGTGTCTGTGTGTGTGACTGTATCGATGTGTTAGTGTGTGTGTCTGTGTGTGTGACTGTATCGATGTGTTAGTGTGTGTGTCTGTGGGTGTGATTGTATCGATGTGTTAGTGTGTGTGTCTGTGTGTGTGACTGTATCGATGTGTTAGTGTGTGTGACTGTGGGTGTGATTGTATCGATGTGTTAGTGCATGTGTGTCTGTGTGTGTGACTGTATCGATGTGTTAGTGTGTGTGTCTGTGGGTGTGTTTGTATCGATGTGTTAGTGTGTGTGTCTGTGTGTGTGACTGTATCGATGTGTTAGTGTGTGTGTCTGTGTGTGTGACTGTATCGATGTGTTAGTGTGTGTGTCTGTGGGTGTGATTGTATCGATGTGTTAGTGTGTGTGTCTGTGGGTGTGATTGTATCGATGTGTCAGTGCATGTGTGTCTGTGTGTGTGACTGTATCGATGTGTTAGTGTGTGTGTCTGTGTGTGTGACTGTATCGATGTGATAGTGTGTGTGTGTCTGTGTGTGTGATTGTATCGTTGTGATAGTGTGTGTGTGTCTGTGTGTGATTGTATCGATGTGTTAGTGTGTGTGTCTGTGGGTGTGATTGTATCGATGTGTTAGTGCATGTGTGTCTGTGTGTGTGACTGTATCGATGTGTTAGTGTGTGTGTCTGTGTGTGTGACTGTATCGATGTGTTAGTGTGTGTGTCTGTGGGTGTGATTGTATCGATGTGTTAGTGTGTGTGTCTGTGTGTGTGACTGTATCGATGTGTTAGTGTGTGTGTCTGTGGGTGTGATTGTATCGATGTGTTAGTGTGTGTGTCTGTGTGTGTGTTTGTATCAATGTGTTAGTGTGTGTGTGTCTGTGTGTGTGACTGTATCGATGTGTTAGTGTGTGTGTCTGTGGGTGCGATTGTATCGATGTGATAGTGTGTGTGTGTTTGTGTGTGTGATTGTATCGATGTGTTAGTGTGTGTGTCTGTGTGTGTGTTTATATCGATGTGTTCGTGTGTGTGTCTGTGTGTGTGGCTGTATCGATGTGTTAGTGTGTGTGTGTGTGTGTGTGTGATTGTATCTATGTGTTAGTGTGTGTGTCTGTGTGTGTGATTGTATCGATGTGTTAGTGTGTGTGTCTGTGGCTGTGTTTGTATCGATGTGATAGTGTGTGTGTCTGTGTGTGTGTTTATATCGATGTGTTCGTGTGTGTGTCTGTGTGTGTGGCTGTATCGATGTGTTAGTGTGTGTGTGTGTGTGTGTGATTGTATCTATGTGTTAGTGTGTGTGTCTGTGTGTGTGATTGTATCGATGTGTTAGTGTGTGTGTCTGTGGCTGTGTTTGTATCGATGTGATAGTGTGTGTGTCTGTGGGTGTGATTGTATCGATGTGTTAGTGTGTGTGTGTCTGTGGGTGTGTTTGTATCGATGTGTTAGTGTGTGTGTCTGTGGGTGTGTTTGTATCGATGTGTTAGTGTGTGTGTCTGTGGGTGTGTTTGTATCGATGTGTTAGTGTGTGTGTCTGTGTGTGTTTGTATCGATGTGTTAGTGTGTGTGTGTCTGTGTGTGTGATTGTATCGATGTGATAGTGTGTGTGTGCCTGTGTGTGTGTGATTTTATCAATGTGTTAGTGTGTGTGTGTCTGTGTGTGTTTGTATCGATGTGTTAGTGTGTGTGTGTCTGTGTGTGTGATTGTATCGATGTGTTAGTGTGTGTGTGTCTGTGTGTGTGATTGTATCGATGTGTAATTGTGTGTGTCTGTGGGTGTGATTGTATCGATGTGTTAGTGCATGTGTGTCTGTGTGTGTGACTGTATCGATGTGTTAGTGTGTGTGTCTGTGTGTGTGACTGTATCGATGTGTTAGTGTGTGTGTGTCTGTGTGTGTGATTGTATCGATGTGATAGTGTGTGTGTGTCTGTGTGTGTTTGTATCGATGTGTTAGTGTGTGTGTGTCTGTGTGTGTGATTGTATCGATGTGTTAGTGTGTGTGTGTCTGTGTGTGTCATTGTATCGATGTGTTAGTGTGTGTCTGTGGGTGTGATTGTATCGATGCGTTAGTGTGTGTGTGTCTGTGTGTGTGATTGTATCGATGTGTTAGTGTGTGTGTGTCTGTGTGTGTGATTGTATCGATGTGATAGTGTGTGTGTGTTTGTGTGTGTGATTGTATCGATGTGTTAGTGTGTGTGTCTGTGTTTGTGATTGTATCGATGTGTTAGTGTGTGTGTCTGTGGGTGTGATTGTATCGATGTGTTAGTGCATGTGTGTCTGTGTGTGTGACTGTATCGATGTGTTAGTGTGTGTGTCTGTGTGTGTGACTGTATCGATGTGTTAGTGTGTGTCTCTGTGGGTGTGATTGTATCGATGTGTTAGTGTGTGTGTCTGTGGGTGTGATTGTATCGATGTGTTAGTGTGTGTGTCTGTGTGTGTGATTGTATCGATGTGTTAGTGTGTGTGTCTGTGGGTGTGATTGTATCGATGTGTTAGTGCATGTGTGTCTGTGTGTGTGACTGTATCGATGTGTTAGTGTGTGTGTCTGTGTGTGTGACTGTATCGATGTGTTAGTGTGTGTCTCTGTGGGTGTGATTGTATCGATGTGTTAGTGTGTGTGTCTGTGGGTGTGATTGTATCGATGTGTTAGTGCATGTGTGTCTGTGTGTGTGACTGTATCGATGTGTTAGTGTGTGTGTCTGTGTGTGTGACTGTATCGATGTGTTAGTGTGTGTGTCTGTGGGTGTGATTGTATCGATGTGATAGTGTGTGTGTCTGTATGTGTGACTGTATCGATGTGTTAGTGTGTGTGACTGTGGGTGTGATTGTATCGATGTGTTAGTGCATGTGTGTCTGTGTGTGTGACTGTATCGATGTGTTAGTGTGTGTGTCTGTGGGTGTGTTTGTATCGATGTGTTAGTGTGTGTGTCTGTGTGTGTGACTGTATCGATGTGTTAGTGTGTGTGTCTGTGTGTGTGACTGTATCGATGTGTTAGTGTGTGTGTCTGTGGGTGTGATTGTATCGATGTGTTAGTGTGTGTGTCTGTGTGTGTGACTGTATCGATGTGTTAGTGTGTGTGACTGTGGGTGTGATTGTATCGATGTGATAGTGTGTGTGTCTGTGGGTGTGATTGTATCGATGTGTTAGTGCATGTGTGTCTGTGGGTGTGATTGTATCGATGTGTTAGTGTGTGTGTCTGTGGGTGTGATTGTATCGATGTGTTAGTGCATGTGTGTCTGTGTGTGTGACTGTATCGATGTGTTAGTGTGTGTGTCTGTGTGTGTGACTGTATCGATGTGTTAGTGTGTGTGTCTGTGGGTGTGATTGTATCGATGTGTTAGTGTGTGTGTCTGTGGGTGTGATTGTATCGATGTGTTAGTGCATGTGTGTCTGTGTGTGTGACTGTATCGATGTGTTAGTGTGTGTGTCTGTGGGTGTGATTGTATCGATGTGTTAGTGTGTGTGTCTGTGTGTGTGACTGTATCGATGTGTTAGTGTGTGTGACTGTGGGTGTGATTGTATCGATGTGTTAGTGCATGTGTGTCTGTGTGTGTGACTGTATCGATGTGTTAGTGTGTGTGTCTGTGGGTGTGTTTGTATCGATGTGTTAGTGTGTGTGTCTGTGTGTGTGACTGTATCGATGTGTTAGTGTGTGTGTCTGTGTGTGTGACTGTATCGATGTGTTAGTGTGTGTGTCTGTGGGTGTGATTGTATCGATGTGTTAGTGTGTGTGTCTGTGTGTGTGACTGTATCGATGTGTTAGTGTGTGTGACTGTGGGTGTGATTGTATCGATGTGTTAGTGTGTGTGTCTGTGGGTGTGATTGTATCGATGTGTTAGTGTGTGTGTCTGTGTGTGTGACTGTATCGATGTGTTAGTGTGTGTGTCTGTGGGTGTGTTTGTATCGATGTGTTAGTGTGTGTGTCTGTGTGTGTGACTGTATCGATGTGTTAGTGTGTGTGTCTGTGTGTGTGACTGTATCGATGTGTTAGTGTGTGTGACTGTGGGTGTGATTGTATCGATGTGTTAGTGCATGTGTGTCTGTGTGTGTGACTGTATCGATGTGTTAGTGTGTGTGTCTGTGGGTGTGTTTGTATCGATGTGTTAGTGTGTGTGTCTGTGTGTGTGATTGTATCGATGTGTTAGTGTGTGTGTCTGTGTGTGTGATTGTATCGATGTGTTAGTGTGTGTGTCTGTGTGTGTGTTTGTATCGATGTGTTAGTGTGTGTGTCTGTGTGTGTGATTGTATCGATGTGTTAGTGTGTGTGTCTGTGTGTGATTGTATCGATGTGTTAGTGTGTGTGTCTGTGTGTGATTGTATCGATGTGTTAGTGTGTGTGTCTGTGGGTGTGATTGTATCGATGTGTTAGTGCATGTGTGTCTGTGTGTGTGACTGTATCGATGTGTTAGTGTGTGTGTCTGTGTGTGTGACTGTATCGATGTGATAGTGTGTGTGTGTCTGTGTGTGTGATTGTATCGATGTGATAGTGTGTGTGTGTCTGTGTGTGATTGTATCGATGTGTTAGTGTGTGTGTCTGTGTGTGATTGTATCGATGTGTTAGTGTGTGTGTCTGTGTGTGATTGTATCGATGTGTTAGTGTGTGTGTCTGTGGGTGTGATTGTATCGATGTGTCAGTGCATGTGTGTCTGTGTGTGTGACTGTATCGATGTGTTAGTGTGTGTGTCTGTGTGTGTGACTGTATCGATGTGATAGTGTGTGTGTGTCTGTGTGTGTGATTGTATCGTTGTGATAGTGTGTGTGTGTCTGTGTGTGATTGTATCGATGTGTTAGTGTGTGTGTCTGTGGGTGTGATTGTATCGATGTGTTAGTGCATGTGTGTCTGTGTGTGTGACTGTATCGATGTGTTAGTGTGTGTGTCTGTGTGTGTGACTGTATCGATGTGTTAGTGTGTGTGTCTGTGGGTGTGATTGTATCGATGTGTTAGTGTGTGTGTCTGTGTGTGTGACTGTATCGATGTGTTAGTGTGTGTGTCTGTGGGTGTGATTGTATCGATGTGTTAGTGTGTGTGTCTGTGTGTGTGTTTGTATCAATGTGTTAGTGTGTGTGTGTCTGTGTGTGTGACTGTATCGATGTGTTAGTGTGTGTGTCTGTGGGTGCGATTGTATCGATGTGATAGTGTGTGTGCGTTTGTGTGTGTGATTGTATCGATGTGTTAGTGTGTGTGTCTGTGTGTGTGTTTATATCGATGTGTTCGTGTGTGTGTCTGTGTGTGTGGCTGTATCGATGTGTTAGTGTGTGTGTGTGTGTGTGTGATTGTATCTATGTGTTAGTGTGTGTGTCTGTGTGTGTGATTGTATCGATGTGTTAGTGTGTGTGTCTGTGGCTGTGTTTGTATCGATGTGTTAGTGTGTGTGTCTGTGGCTGTGTTTGTATCGATATGTTAGTGTGTGTGTCTGTGTGTGTGATTGTATCGATGTGTTAGTGTGTGTGTGTCTGTGTGTGTGATTGTATCGATGTGTTAGTGTGTGTGTCTGTGGCTGTGTTTGTATCGATGTGTTAGTGTGTGTGTGTCTGTGGGTGTGTTTGTATCGATGTGTTAGTGTGTGTGTCTGTGGGTGTGTTTGTATCGATGTGTTAGTGTGTGTGTCTGTGGGTGTGATTGTATCGATGTGTTAGTGTGTGTGTCTGTGGGTGTGATTGTATCGATGTGTTAGTGTGTGTGTGTCTGTGGGTGTGTTTGTATCGATGTGTTAGTGTGTGTGTCTGTGGGTGTGTTTGTATCGATGTGTTAGTGTGTGTGTCTGTGGGTGTGATTGTATCGATGTGTTAGTGTGTGTGTCTGTGTGTGTGATTGTATCGATGTGTTAGTGTGTGTGTCTGTGGGTGTGATTGTATCGATGTGTTAGTGTGTGTGTGTCTGTGTGTGTGATTGTATCGATGTGTTAGTGTGTGTGTGTCTGTGTGTGTTTGTATCGATGTGTTAGTGTGTGTGTCTGTGGCTGTGTTTGTATCGATGTGTTAGTGTGTATGTCTGTGGGTGTGATTGTATCGATGTGTTAGTGCATGTGTGTCTGTGTGTGTGACTGTATCGATGTGTTAGTGTGTGTGTCTGTGTGTGTGATTGTATCGATGTGTTAGTGTGTGTGTGTCTGTGTGTGTGATTGTATCGACGTGTTAGTGTGTGTGTGTCTGTGTGTGTGATTGTATCGATGTGTTAGTGTGTGTGTGTCTGTGTGTGTGATTGTATCGATGTGTTAGTGTGTGTGTGTCTGTGTGTGTGATTGTATCGATGTGTTAGTGTGTGTGTGTCTGTGTGTGTTTGTATCGATGTGTTAGTGTGTGTGTCTGTGGCTGTGTTTGTATCGATGTGTTAGTGTGTATGTCTGTGGGTGTGATTGTATCGATGTGTTAGTGCATGTGTGTCTGTGTGTGTGACTGTATCGATGTGTTAGTGTGTGTGTCTGTGTGTGTGACTGTATCGATGTGTTAGTGTGTGTGTGTCTGTGTGTGTGATTGTATCGACGTGTTAGTGTGTGTGTGTCTGTGGGTGTGATTGTATCGATGTGTTAGTGTGTGTGTGTCTGTGGGTGTGTTTGTATCGATGTGTTAGTGTGTGTGTCTGTGGGTGTGTTTGTATCGATGTGTTAGTGTGTGTGTCTGTGGGTGTGATTGTATCGATGTGTTAGTGTGTGTGTCTGTGTGTGTGATTGTATCGATGTGTTAGTGTGTGTGTGCCTGTGTGTGTGTGATTGTATCGATGTGTTAGTGTGTGTGTGTCTGTGTGTGTTTGTATCGATGTGTTAGTGTGTGTGTGTCTGTGTGTGTGATTGTATCGATGTGTTAGTGTGTGTGTGTGTGTGTGTGTGATTGCATCGATGTGTTAGTGTGTGTGTGTCTGTGTGTGTGATTGTATCGATGTGTAAGTGTGTGTGTCTGTGGGTGTGATTGTATCGATGCGTTAGTGTGTGTGTGTCTGTGTGTGTGACTGTATCGATGTGTTAGTGTGTGTGTCTGTGTGTGTTTGTATCGATGTGTTAGTGTGTGTGTGTCTGTGTGTGTGATTGTATCGATGTGTTAGTGTGTGTGTGTGTCTGTGTGTGTCATTGTATCGATGTGTTAGTGTGTGTCTGTGGGTGTGATTGTATCGATGCGTTAGTGTGTGTGTGTCTGTGGGTGTGATTGTATCGATGCGTTAGTGTGTGTGTGTCTGTGTGTGTGATTGTATCGATGTGATAGTGTGTGTGTGTTTGTGTGTGTGATTGTATCGATGTGTTAGTGTGTGTGTCTGTGTGTGTGTTTGTATCAATGTGTTAGTGTGTGTGTGTCTGTGTGTGTGATTGTATCGATGTGTTAGTGTGTGTGTCTGTGGGTGTGATTGTATCGATGTGTTAGTGCATGTGTGTCTGTGTGTGTGACTGTATCGATGTGTTAGTGTGTGTGTCTGTGTGTGTGACTGTATCGATGTGTTAGTGTGTGTCTCTGTGGGTGTGATTGTATCGATGTGTTAGTGTGTGTGTCTGTGGGTGTGATTGTATCGATGTGTTAGTGTGTGTGTGTCTGCGTGTGTGATTGTATCGATGTGTTAGTGTGTGTGTGTCTGTGTGTGTGATTGTATCGATGTGTTAGTGTGTGTGTGTCTTTGTGTGTGATTGTATCGATGTGATAGTGTGTGTGTGTTTGTGTGTGTGATTGTATCGATGTGTTAGTGTGTGTGTCTGTGGGTGTGATTGTATCGATGTGTTAGTGCATGTGTGTCTGTGTGTGTGACTGTATCGATGTGTTAGTGTGTGTGTCTGTGTGTGTGACTGTATCGATGTGTTAGTGTGTGTGTCTGTGGGTGTGATTGTATCGATGTGTTAGTGCATGTGTGTCTGTGTGTGTGACTGTATCGATGTGTTAGTGTGTGTGTCTGTGTGTGTGACTGTTTCGATGTGTTAGTGTGTGTGACTGTGGGTGTGATTGTATCGATGTGTTAGTGCATGTGTGTCTGTGTGTGTGACTGTATCGATGTGTTAGTGTGTGTGTCTGTGGGTGTGTTTGTATCGATGTGTTAGTGTGTGTGTCTGTGTGTGATTGTATCGATGTGTTAGTGTGTGTGTCTGTGTGTGATTGTATCGATGTGTTATTGTGTGTGTCTGTGGGTGTGATTGTATCGATGTGTTAGTGCATGTGTGTCTGTGTGTGTGACTGTATCGATGTGTTAGTGTGTGTGTCTGTGTGTGTGACTGTATCGATGTGATAGTGTGTGTGTGTCTGTGTGTGTGATTGTATCGATGTGATAGTGTGTGTGTGTCTGTGTGTGATTGTATCGATGTGTTAGTGTGTGTGTCTGTGTGTGATTGTATCGATGTGTTAGTGTGTGTGTCTGTGTGTGATTGTATCGATGTGTTAGTGTGTGTGTCTGTGTGTGTGACTGTATCGATGTGATAGTGTGTGTGTGTCTGTGTGTGTGATTGTATCGATGTGTCAGTGCATGTGTGTCTGTGTGTGTGATTGTATCGATGTGTTAGTGTGTGTGTCTGTGGGTGTGATTGTATCGATGTGTCAGTGCATGTGTGTCTGTGTGTGTGACTGTATCGATGTGTTAGTGTGTGTGTCTGTGTGTGTGACTGTATCGATGTGATAGTGTGTGTGTGTCTGTGTGTGTGATTGTATCGATGTGATAGTGTGTGTGTGTCTGTGTGTGATTGTATCGATGTGTTAGTGTGTGTGTCTGTGGGTGTGATTGTATCGATGTGTTCGTGCATGTGTGTCTGTGTGTGTGACTGTATCGATGTGTTAGTGTGTGTGTCTGTGTGTGTGACTGTATCGATGTGTTAGTGTGTGTGTCTGTGGGTGTGATTGTATCGATGTGTTAGTGTGTGTGTCTGTGTGTGTGACTGTATCGATGTGTTAGTGTGTGTGTCTGTGGGTGTGATTGTATCGATGTGTTAGTGTGTGTGTCTGTGTGTGTGTTTGTATCAATGTGTTAGTGTGTGTGTGTCTGTGTGTGTGACTGTATCGATGTGTTAGTGTGTGTGTCTGTGGGTGCGATTGTATCGATGTGATAGTGTGTGTGTGTTTGTGTGTGTGATTGTATCGATGTGTTAGTGTGTGTGTCTGTGTGTGTGTTTGTATCAATGTGTTAGTGTGTGTGTGTCTGTGTGTGTGACTGTATCGATGTGTTAGTGTGTGTGTCTGTGGGTGCGATTGTATCGATGTGATAGTGTGTGTGTGTTTGTGTGTGTGATTGTATCGATGTGTTAGTGTGTGTGTCTGTGTGTGTGTTTGTATCAATGTGTTCGTGTGTGTGTGTCTGTGTGTGTGATTGTATCGATGTGTTAGTGTGTGTGTCTGTGGGTGTGATTGTATCGATGTGTTAGTGCATGTGTGTCTGTGTGTGTGACTGTATCGATGTGTTAGTTTGTGTGTCTGTGTGTGTGACTGTATCGATGTGTTAGTGTGTGTCTCTGTGGGTGTGATTGTATCGATGTGTTAGTGTGTGTGTCTGTGGGTGTGATTGTATCGATGTGTTAGTGTGTGTGTGTCTGTGTGTGTGATTGTATCGATGTGTTAGTGTGTGTGTGTCTGTGTGTGTGATTGTATCGATGTTTTAGTGTGTGTGTGTCTGTGTGTGTGATTGTATCGATGTGTTAGTATGTTTGTGTCTGTGTGTGTGATTGTGTCGATGTGTTAGTGTGTGTGTCTGTGGGTGTGATTGTATCGATGTGTTAGTGTGTGTGTCTGTGGGTGTGATTGTATCGATGTTTTAGTGTGTGTGTCTGTGGGTGCGATTGTATCGATGTGATAGTGTGTGTGTGTTTGTGTGTGTGATTGTATCGATGTGTTAGTGTGTGTGTCTGTGTGTGTGTTTGTATCAATGTGTTAGTGTGTGTGTGTCTGTGTGTGTGACTGTATCGATGTGTTAGTGTGTGTGTCTGTGGGTGCGATTGTATCGATGTGATAGTGTGTGTGTGTTTGTGTGTGTGATTGTATCGATGTGTTAGTGTGTGTGTCTGTGTGTGTGTTTGTATCAATGTGTTCGTGTGTGTGTGTCTGTGTGTGTGATTGTATCGATGTGTTAGTGTGTGTGTCTGTGGGTGTGATTGTATCGATGTGTTAGTGCATGTGTGTCTGTGTGTGTGACTGTATCGATGTGTTAGTTTGTGTGTCTGTGTGTGTGACTGTATCGATGTGTTAGTGTGTGTCTCTGTGGGTGTGATTGTATCGATGTGTTAGTGTGTGTGTCTGTGGGTGTGATTGTATCGATGTGTTAGTGTGTGTGTGTCTGTGTGTGTGATTGTATCGATGTGTTAGTGTGTGTGTGTCTGTGTGTGTGATTGTATCGATGTTTTAGTGTGTGTGTGTCTGTGTGTGTGATTGTATCGATGTGTTAGTGTGTTTGTGTCTGTGTGTGTGATTGTGTCGATGTGTTAGTGTGTGTGTCTGTGGGTGTGATTGTATCGATGTGTTAGTGTGTGTGTCTGTGGGTGTGATTGTATCGATGTTTTAGTGTGTGTGATTGTATCGATGTGTTAGTGTGTTTGTGTCTGTGTGTGTGATTGTGTCGATGTGATAGTGTGTGTGTGTTTGTGTGTGTGATTGTATCGATGTGTTAGTGTGTGTGTCTGTGGGTGTGATTGTATCGATGTGTTAGTGCATGTGTGTCTGTGTGTGTGACTGTGTCGATGTGTTAGTGTGTGTGTCTGTGTGTGTGACTGTATCGATGTGTTAGTGTGTGTGTCTGTGGGTGTGATTGTATCGATGTGTTAGTGTGTGTGTCTGTGGGTGTGATTGTATCGATATGTTAGTGTGTGTGTCTGTGGGTGTGATTGTATCGATGTGTTAGTGTGTGTGTCTGTGTGTGTGATTTTATCGATGTGATAGTGTGTGTGTGTCTGTGTGTGTGATTGTATCGATGTGTTAGTGTGTGTGTCTGTGTGTGTGACTGTATCGATGTGTTAGTGTGTGTGTCTGTGTGTGTGACTGTATCGATGTGTTAGTGTGTGTGTCTGTGGGTGTGATTGTATCGATGTGTTAGTGCATGTGTGTCTGTGTGTGTGACTGTATCGATGTGTTAGTGTGTGTGTCTGTGGGTGTGTTTGTATCGATGTGTTAGTGTGTGTGTCTGTGTGTGTGATTGTATCGATGTGTTAGTGTGTGTGTCTGTGTGTGTGATTGTATCGATGTGTTAGTGTGTGTGTCTGTGTGTGTGTTTGTATCGATGTGTTAGTGTGTGTGTGTCTGTGTGTGTGATTGTATCGATGTGATAGTGTGTGTGTGTCTGTGTGTGTGATTGTATCGATGTGTTAGTGTGTGTGTGTCTGTGTGTGTGATTGTATCGATGTGTTAGTGTGTGTGTGTCTGTGTGTGTGATTGTATCGATGTGTTAGTGTGTGTGTCTGTGGGTGTGATTGTATCGATGTGTTAGTGCATGTGTGTCTGTGTGTGTGACTGTATCGATGTGTTAGTGTGTGTGTCTGTGTGTGTGACTGTATCGATGTGTTAGTGTGTGTGTCTGTGGGTGTGATTGTATCGATGTGTTAGTGTGTGTGTCTGTGTGTGTGACTGTATCGATGTGTTAGTGTGTGTGTCTGTGGGTGTGATTGTATCGATGTGTTAGTGTGTGTGTCTGTGTGTGTGATTGTATCGATGTGTTAGTGTGTGTGTCTGTGGGTGTGTTTGTATCGATGTGTTAGTGTGTGTGTCTGTGTGTGTGACTGTATCGATGTGTTAGTGTGTGTGTCTGTGGGTGTGATTGTATCGATGTGTTAGTGTGTGTGTGTCTGTGGGTGTGTTTGTATCGATGTGTTAGTGTGTGTGTCTGTGGGTGTGATTGTATCGATGTGTTAGTGTGTGTGTCTGTGGGTGTGATTGTATCGATGTGTTAGTGTGTGTGTCTGTGGGTGTGTTTGTATCGATGTGTTAGTGTGTGTGTCTGTGTGTGTGACTGTATCGATGTGTTAGTGTGTGTGTCTGTGTGTGTGACTGTATCGATGTGTTAGTGTGTGTGTCTGTGGGTGTGATTGTATCGATGTGTTAGTGTGTGTGTCTGTGTGTGTGATTGTATCGATGTGTTAGTGTGTGTGTCTGTGGGTGTGTTTGTATCGATGTGTTAGTGTGTGTGTCTGTGTGCGTGACTGTATCGATGTGTTAGTGTGTGTGTCTGTGGGTGTGATTGTATCGATGTGTTAGTGTGTGTGTGTCTGTGGGTGTGTTTGTATCGATGTGTTAGTGTGTGTGTCTGTGTGTGTGATTGTATCGATGTGTTAGTGTGTGTGTCTGTGGGTGTGATTGTATCGATGTGTTAGTGTGTGTGTCTGTGGGTGTGTTTGTATCGATGTGTTAGTGTGTGTGTGTGTCTGTGGGTGTGTTTGTATCGATGTGTTAGTGTGTGTGTCTGTGGGTGTGATTGTATCGATGTGTTAGTGTGTGTGTCTGTGGGTGTGATTGTATCGATGTGTTAGTGTGTGTGTCTCTGGGTGTGATTGTATCGATGTGTTCGTGTGTGTGTGTCTGTGGGTGTGATTGTATCGATGTGTTAGTGTGTGTGTGTCTGTGTGTGTGATTGTATCGATGTGTTAGTGTGTGTGTCTGTGGGTGTGATTGTATCGATGTGTTAGTGCGTGTGTGTCTGTGTGTGTGACTGTATCGATGTGTTAGTGTGTGTGTCTGTGTGTGTGACTGTATCGATGTGTTAGTGTGTGTGTCTGTGGGTGTGATTGTATCGATGTGTTAGTGTGTGTGTCTGTGGCTGTGTTTGTATCGATGTGTTAGTGTGTGTGTCTGTGGGTGTGTTTGTATCGATATGTTAGTGTGTGTGTCTGTGTGTGTGATTGTATCGATGTGTTAGTGTGTGTGTGTCTGTGTGTGTGATTGTATCGATGTGTTAGTGTGTGTGTCTGTGGCTGTGTTTGTATCGATGTGTTAGTGTGTGTGTGTCTGTGGGTGTGTTTGTATCGATGTGTTAGTGTGTGTGTCTGTGGGTGTGTTTGTATCGATGTGTTAGTGTGTGTGTCTGTGGGTGTGATTGTATCGATGTGTTAGTGTGTGTGTCTGTGTGTGTGATTGTATCGATGTGTTAGTGTGTGTGTGCCTGTGTGTGTGTGATTGTATCGATGTGTTAGTGTGTGTGTGTCTGTGTGTGTTTGTATCGATGTGTTAGTGTGTGTGTCTGTGGCTGTGTTTGTATCGATGTGTTAGTGTGTATGTCTGTGGGTGTGATTGTATCGATGTGTTAGTGCATGTGTGTCTGTGTGTGTGACTGTATCGATGTGTTAGTGTGTGTGTCTGTGTGTGTGACTGTATCGATGTGTTAGTGTGTGTGTGTCTGTGTGTGTGATTGTATCGACGTGTTAGTGTGTGTGTGTCTGTGGGTGTGATTGTATCGATGTGTTAGTGTGTGTGTGTCTGTGGGTGTGTTTGTATCGATGTGTTAGTGTGTGTGTCTGTGGGTGTGTTTGTATCGATGTGTTAGTGTGTGTGTCTGTGGGTGTGATTGTATCGATGTGTTAGTGTGTGTGTCTGTGTGTGTGATTGTATCGATGTGTTAGTGTGTGTGTGCCTGTGTGTGTGTGATTGTATCGATGTGTTAGTGTGTGTGTGTCTGTGTGTGTTTGTATCGATGTGTTAGTGTGTGTGTGTCTGTGTGTGTGATTGTATCGATGTGATAGTGTGTGTGTGCCTGTGTGTGTGTGATTGTATCGATGTGTTAGTGTGTGTGTGTCTGTGTGTGTTTGTATCGATGTGTTAGTGTGTGTGTGTCTGTGTGTGTGATTGTATCGATGTGTTAGTGTGTGTGTGTCTGTGTGTGTTTGTATCGATGTGTTAGTGTGTGTGTCTGTGGCTGTGTTTGTATCGATGTGTTAGTGTGTATGTCTGTGGGTGTGATTGTATCGATGTGTTAGTGCATGTGTGTCTGTGTGTGTGACTGTATCGATGTGTTAGTGTGTGTGTCTGTGTGTGTGACTGTATCGATGTGTTAGTGTGTGTGTGTCTGTGTGTGTGATTGTATCGACGTGTTAGTGTGTGTGTGTCTGTGGGTGTGATTGTATCGATGTGTTAGTGTGTGTGTGTCTGTGGGTGTGTTTGTATCGATGTGTTAGTGTGTGTGTCTGTGGGTGTGTTTGTATCGATGTGTTAGTGTGTGTGTCTGTGGGTGTGATTGTATCGATGTGTTAGTGTGTGTGTGTCTGTGTGTGTGATTGTATCGATGTGTTAGTGTGTGTGTCTGTGTGTGTGATTGTATCGATGTGTTAGTGTGTGTGTGCCTGTGTGTGTGTGATTGTATCGATGTGTTAGTGTGTGTGTGTCTGTGTGTGTTTGTATCGATGTGTTAGTGTGTGTGTGTCTGTGTGTGTGATTGTATCGATGTGATAGTGTGTGTGTGCCTGTGTGTGTGTGATTGTATCGATGTGTTAGTGTGTGTGTGTCTGTGTGTGTTTGTATCGATGTGTTAGTGTGTGTGTGTCTGTGTGTGTGATTGTATCGATGTGTTAGTGTGTGTGTGTCTGTGTGTGTGATTGCATCGATGTGTTAGTGTGTGTGTGTCTGTGTGTGTGATTGTATCGATGTGTAAGTGTGTGTGCCTGTGGGTGTGATTGTATCGATGTGTTAGTGCATGTGTGTCTGTGTGTGTGACTGTATCGATGTGTTAGTGTGTGTGTCTGTGTGTGTTTGTATCGATGTGTTAGTGTGTGTGTGTCTGTGTGTGTGATTGTATCGATGTGTTAGTGTGTGTGTGTGTCTGTGTGTGTCATTGTATCGATGTGTTAGTGTGTGTGTCTGTGTGTGTGATTGTATCGATGTGTTAGTGTGTGTGTGTCTGTGTGTGTGATTGTATCGATGTGATAGTGTGTGTGTGTTTGTGTGTGTGATTGTATCGATGTGTTAGTGTGTGTGTCTGTGTGTGTGTTTGTATCAATGTGTTAGTGTGTGTGTGTCTGTGTGTGTGATTGTATCGATGTGTTAGTGTGTGTGTCTGTGGGTGTGATTGTATCGATGTGTTAGTGCATGTGTGTCTGTGTGTGTGACTGTATCGATGTGTTAGTGTGTGTGTCTGTGTGTGTGACTGTATCGATGTGTTAGTGTGTGTCTCTGTGGGTGTGATTGTATCGATGTGTTAGTGTGTGTGTCTGTGGGTGTGATTGTATCGATGTGTTAGTGTGTGTGTGTCTGCGTGTGTGATTGTATCGATGTGTTAGTGTGTGTGTGTCTGTGTGTGTGATTGTATCGATGTGTTAGTGTGTGTGTGTCTTTGTGTGTGATTGTATCGATCTGATAGTGTTTGTGTGTGTGATTGTATCGATGTGTTAGTGTGTGTGTCTGTGGGTGTGATTGTATCGATGTGTTAGTGCATGTGTGTCTGTGTGTGTGACTGTATCGATGTGTTAGTGTGTGTGTCTGTGTGTGTGACTGTATCGATGTGTTAGTGTGTGTGTCTGTGGGTGTGATTGTATCGATGTGTTAGTGCATGTGTGTCTGTGTGTGTGACTGTATCGATGTGTTAGTGTGTGTGTCTGTGTGTGTGACTGTATCGATGTGTTAGTGTGTGTGACTGTGGGTGTGATTGTATCGATGTGTTAGTGCATGTGTGTCTGTGTGTGTGACTGTATCGATGTGTTAGTGTGTGTGTCTGTGGGTGTGTTTGTATCGATGTGTTAGTGTGTGTGTCTGTGTGTGTGATTGTATCGATGTGTTAGTGTGTGTGTCTGTGTGTGTGATTGTATCGATGTGTTAGTGTGTGTGTCTGTGTGTGTGTTTGTATCGATGTGTTAGTGTGTGTGTCTGTGTGTGTGATTGTATCGATGTGTTAGTGTGTGTGTCTGTGTGTGATTGTATCGATGTGTTAGTGTGTGTGTCTGTGTGTGATTGTATCGATGTGTTAGTGTGTGTGTCTGTGGGTGTGATTGTATCGATGTGTTAGTGCATGTGTGTCTGTGTGTGTGACTGTATCGATGTGTTAGTGTGTGTGTCTGTGTGTGTGACTGTATCGATGTGATAGTGTGTGTGTGTCTGTGTGTGTGATTGTATCGATGTGATAGTGTGTGTGTGTCTGTGTGTGATTGTATCGATGTGTTAGTGTGTGTGTCTGTGTGTGATTGTATCGATGTGTTAGTGTGTGTGTCTGTGTGTGATTGTATCGATGTGTTAGTGTGTGTGTCTGTGTGTGTGACTGTATCGATGTGATAGTGTGTGTGTGTCTGTGTGTGTGATTGTATCGATGTGTCAGTGCATGTGTGTCTGTGTGTGTGATTGTATCGATGTGTTAGTGTGTGTGTCTGTGGGTGTGATTGTATCGATGTGTCAGTGCATGTGTGTCTGTGTGTGTGACTGTATCGATGTGTTAGTGTGTGTGTCTGTGTGTGTGACTGTATCGATGTGATAGTGTGTGTGTGTCTGTGTGTGTGATTGTATCGATGTGATAGTGTGTGTGTGTCTGTGTGTGATTGTATCGATGTGTTAGTGTGTGTGTCTGTGGGTGTGATTGTATCGATGTGTTCGTGCATGTGTGTCTGTGTGTGTGACTGTATCGATGTGTTAGTGTGTGTGTCTGTGTGTGTGACTGTATCGATGTGTTAGTGTGTGTGTCTGTGGGTGTGATTGTATCGATGTGTTAGTGTGTGTGTCTGTGTGTGTGACTGTATCGATGTGTTAGTGTGTGTGTCTGTGGGTGTGATTGTATCGATGTGTTAGTGTGTGTGTCTGTGTGTGTGTTTGTATCAATGTGTTAGTGTGTGTGTGTCTGTGTGTGTGACTGTATCGATGTGTTAGTGTGTGTGTCTGTGGGTGCGATTGTATCGATGTGATAGTGTGTGTGTGTTTGTGTGTGTGATTGTATCGATGTGTTAGTGTGTGTGTCTGTGTGTGTGTTTGTATCAATGTGTTAGTGTGTGTGTGTCTGTGTGTGTGACTGTATCGATGTGTTAGTGTGTGTGTCTGTGGGTGCGATTGTATCGATGTGATAGTGTGTGTGTGTTTGTGTGTGTGATTGTATCGATGTGTTAGTGTGTGTGTCTGTGTGTGTGTTTGTATCAATGTGTTCGTGTGTGTGTGTCTGTGTGTGTGATTGTATCGATGTGTTAGTGTGTGTGTCTGTGGGTGTGATTGTATCGATGTGTTAGTGCATGTGTGTCTGTGTGTGTGACTGTATCGATGTGTTAGTTTGTGTGTCTGTGTGTGTGACTGTATCGATGTGTTAGTGTGTGTCTCTGTGGGTGTGATTGTATCGATGTGTTAGTGTGTGTGTCTGTGGGTGTGATTGTATCGATGTGTTAGTGTGTGTGTGTCTGTGTGTGTGATTGTATCGATGTGTTAGTGTGTGTGTGTCTGTGTGTGTGATTGTATCGATGTTTTAGTGTGTGTGTGTCTGTGTGTGTGACTGTATCGATGTGATAGTGTGTGTGTGTCTGTGTGTGTGATTGTATCGATGTGATAGTGTGTGTGTGTCTGTGTGTGATTGTATCGATGTGTTAGTGTGTGTGTCTGTGGGTGTGATTGTATCGATGTTTTAGTGTGTGTGTCTGTGGGTGCGATTGTATCGATGTGATAGTGTGTGTGTGTTTGTGTGTGTGATTGTATCGATGTGTTAGTGTGTGTGTCTGTGTGTGTGTTTGTATCAATGTGTTAGTGTGTGTGTGTCTGTGTGTGTGACTGTATCGATGTGTTAGTGTGTGTGTCTGTGGGTGCGATTGTATCGATGTGATAGTGTGTGTGTGTTTGTGTGTGTGATTGTATCGATGTGTTAGTGTGTGTGTCTGTGTGTGTGTTTGTATCAATGTGTTCGTGTGTGTGTGTCTGTGTGTGTGATTGTATCGATGTGTTAGTGTGTGTGTCTGTGGGTGTGATTGTATCGATGTGTTAGTGCATGTGTGTCTGTGTGTGTGACTGTATCGATGTGTTAGTGTGTGTCTCTGTGGGTGTGATTGTATCGATGTGTTAGTGTGTGTGTCTGTGGGTGTGATTGTATCGATGTGTTAGTGTGTGTGTGTCTGTGTGTGTGATTGTATCGATGTGTTAGTGTGTGTGTGTCTGTGTGTGTGATTGTATCGATGTTTTAGTGTGTGTGTGTCTGTGTGTGTGATTGTATCGATGTGTTAGTGTGTTTGTGTCTGTGTGTGTGATTGTGTCGATGTGTTAGTGTGTGTGTCTGTGGGTGTGATTGTATCGATGTGTTAGTGTGTGTGTCTGTGGGTGTGATTGTATCGATGTTTTAGTGTGTGTGTGTCTGTGTGTGTGATTGTATCGATGTGTTAGTGTGTTTGTGTCTGTGTGTGTGATTGTGTCGATGTGATAGTGTGTGTGTGTTTGTGTGTGTGATTGTATCGATGTGTTAGTGTGTGTGTCTGTGGGTGTGATTGTATCGATGTGTTAGTGCATGTGTGTCTGTGTGTGTGACTGTGTCGATGTGTTAGTGTGTGTGTCTGTGTGTGTGACTGTATCGATGTGTTAGTGTGTGTGTCTGTGGGTGTGATTGTATCGATGTGTTAGTGTGTGTGTCTGTGGGTGTGATTGTATCGATATGTTAGTGTGTGTGTCTGTGGGTGTGATTGTATCGATGTGTTAGTGTGTGTGTCTGTGTGTGTGATTTTATCGATGTGATAGTGTGTGTGTGTCTGTGTGTGTGATTGTATCGATGTGTTAGTGTGTGTGTCTGTGTGTGTGACTGTATCGATGTGTTAGTGTGTGTGTCTGTGTGTGTGACTGTATCGATGTGTTAGTGTGTGTGTCTGTGGGTGTGATTGTATCGATGTGTTAGTGCATGTGTGTCTGTGTGTGTGACTGTATCGATGTGTTAGTGTGTGTGTCTGTGGGTGTGTTTGTATCGATGTGTTAGTGTGTGTGTCTGTGTGTGTGATTGTATCGATGTGTTAGTGTGTGTGTCTGTGTGTGTGATTGTATCAATGTGTTAGTGTGTGTGTCTGTGTGTGTGTTTGTATCGATGTGTTAGTGTGTGTGTGTCTGTGTGTGTGATTGTATCGATGTGATAGTGTGTGTGTGGCTGTGTGTGTGATTGTATCGATGTGTTAGTGTGTGTGTGTCTGTGTGTGTGATTGTATCGATGTGTTAGTGTGTGTGTGTCTGTGTGTGTGATTGTATCGATGTGTTAGTGTGTGTGTCTGTGGGTGTGATTGTATCGATGTGTTAGTGCATGTGTGTCTGTGTGTGTGACTGTATCGATGTGTTAGTGTGTGTGTCTGTGTGTGTGACTGTATCGATGTGTTAGTGTGTGTGTCTGTGGGTGTGATTGTATCGATGTGTTAGTGTGTGTGTCTGTGTGTGTGACTGTATCGATGTGTTAGTGTGTGTGTCTGTGGGTGTGATTGTATCGATGTGTTAGTGTGTGTGTCTGTGTGTGTGATTGTATCGATGTGTTAGTGTGTGTGTCTGTGGGTGTGTTTGTATCGATGTGTTAGTGTGTGTGTCTGTGTGTGTGACTGTATCGATGTGTTAGTGTGTGTGTCTGTGGGTTTGATTGTATCGATGTGTTAGTGTGTTTGTGTCTGTGGGTGTGTTTGTATCGATGTGTTAGTGTGTGTGTCTGTGGGTGTGATTGTATCGATGTGTTAGTGTGTGTGTCTGTGGGTGTGATTGTATCGATGTGTTAGTGTGTGTGTCTGTGGGTGTGTTTGTATCGATGTGTTAGTGTGTGTGTCTGTGTGTGTGACTGTATCGATGTGTTAGTGTGTGTGTCTGTGTGTGTGACTGTATCGATGTGTTAGTGTGTGTGTCTGTGGGTGTGATTGTATCGATGTGTTAGTGTGTGTGTCTGTGTGTGTGATTGTATCGATGTGTTAGTGTGTGTGTCTGTGGGTGTGTTTGTATCGATGTGTTAGTGTGTGTGTCTGTGTGCGTGACTGTATCGATGTGTTAGTGTGTGTGTCTGTGGGTGTGATTGTATCGATGTGTTAGTGTGTGTGTGTCTGTGGGTGTGTTTGTATCGATGTGTTAGTGTGTGTGTCTGTGTGTGTGATTGTATCGATGTGTTAGTGTGTGTGTCTGTGGGTGTGATTGTATCGATGTGTTAGTGTGTGTGTCTGTGGGTGTGTTTGTATCGATGTGTTAGTGTGTGTGTGTGTCTGTGGGTGTGTTTGTATCGATGTGTTAGTGTGTGTGTCTGTGGGTGTGATTGTATCGATGTGTTAGTGTGTGTGTCTGTGGGTGTGATTGTATCGATGTGTTAGTGTGTGTGACTCTGGGTGTGATTGTATCGATGTGTTCGTGTGTGTGTGTCTGTGGGTGTGATTGTATCGATGTGTTAGTGTGTGTGTGTCTGTGTGTGTGATTGTATCGATGTGTTAGTGTGTGTGTCTGTGGGTGTGATTGTATCGATGTGTTAGTGCGTGTGTGTCTGTGTGTGTGACTGTATCGATGTGTTAGTGTGTGTGTCTGTGTGTGTGACTGTATCGATGTGTTAGTGTGTGTGTCTGTGGGTGTGATTGTATCGATGTGTTAGTGTGTGTGTCTGTGGGTGTGTTTGTATCGATGTGTTAGTGTGTGTGTCTGTGGGTGTGTTTGTATCGATGTGTTAGTGTGTGTGTCTGTGTGTGTGACTGTATCGATGTGCTAGTGTGTGTGTCTGTGGGTGTGATTGTATCGATGTGTTAGTGTGTGTGTCTGTGGGTGTGATTGTATCGATGTGTTAGTGTGTGTGTCTGTGGGTGTGATTGTATCGATGTGTTAGTGTGTGTGTCTCTGGGTGTGATTGTATCGATGTGTTAGTGTGTGTGTGTCTGTGGGTGTGATTGTATCGATGTGTTAGTGTGTGTGTGTCTGTGTGTGTGACTGTATCGATGTGTTAGTGTGTGTGTCTGTGGGTGTGATTGTATCGATGTGTTAGTGCGTGTGTGTCTGTGTGTGTGACTGTATCGATGTGTTAGTGTGTGTGTCTGTGTGTGTTAATGTATCGATGTGTTAGTGTGTGTGTGTCTGTGGGTGTGATTGTATCGATGTGTTCGTGTGTGTGTGTCTGTGTGTGTGATTGTATCGATGTGTTAGTGTGTGTGTCTGTGGGTGTGATTGTATCGATGTGTTCGTGTGTGTGTCTGTGGGTGTGATTGTATCGATGTGTTAGTGTGTGTGTCTGTGTGTGTGTTTGTATCGATGTGTTAGTGTGTGTGTGTCTGTGGGTGTGATTGTATCGATGTGTTAGTGTGTGTGTCTCTGGGTGTGATTGTATCGATGTGTTAGTGTGTGTGTGTCTGTGGGTGTGATTGTATCGATGTGTTCGTGTGTGTGTGTCTGTGTGTGTGATTGTATCGATGTGTTAGTGTGTGTGTCTGTGTGTGTTTGTATCGATGTGTTAGTGTGTGTGTCTGTGGGTGTGTTTGTATCGATGTGTTAGTGTGTGTGTCTGTGTGTGTGATTGTATCGATGTGTTAGTGTGTGTGTCTTTGGGTGTGTTTGTATCGATGTGTTAGTGTGTGTGTCTGTGGGTGTGATTGTATCGATGTGTTAGTGTGTGTGTGTCTGTGTGTGTGATTGTATCGATGTGTTAGTGTGTGTGTCTGTGGGTGTGATTGTATCGATGTGTTAGTGTGTGTGTCTGTGTGTGTTTGTATCGATGTGTTAGTGTGTGTGTCTGTGGGTGTGATTGTATCGATGTGTTAGTGTGTGTGTCTGTGGGTGTGTTTGTATCGATGTGTTAGTGTGTGTGTCTGTGGGTGTGATTGTATCGATGTGTTAGTGTGTGTGTGTCTGTGTGTGTGATTGTATCGATGTGTTAGTGTGTGTGTCTGTGGGTGTGATTGTATCGATGTGTTAGTGTGTGTGTCTGTGTGTGTGATTGTATCGATGTGTTAGTGTGTGTGTCTGTGTGTGATTGTATCGATGTGTTAGTGTGTGTGTCTGTGTGTGTGATTGTATCGATGTGTTAGTGTGTGTGTGTCTGTGTGTGTGATTGTATCGATGTGTTAGTGTGTGTGTCTGTGGGTGTGATTGTATCGATGTGTTAGTGTGTGTGTCTGTGGGTGTGTTTGTATCGATGTGTTAGTGTGTGTGTCTGTGTGTGACTGTATCGATGTGTTAGTGTGTGTGTCTGTGGGTGTGTTTGTATCGATGTGTTAGTGTGTGTGTCTGTGTGTGTGATTGTATCGATGTGTTAGTGTGTGTGTCTGTGGGTGTGATTGTATCGATGTGTTAGTGTGTGTGTCTGTGGGTGTGATTGTATCGATGTGTTAGTGTGTGTGTCTGTGGGTGTGTTTGTATCGATGTGTTAGTGTGTGTCTCTGTGGGTGTGTTTGTATCGATGTGTTAGTGTGTGTGTCTGTGGGTGTGATTGTATCGATGTGTTAGTGTGTGTGTCTGTGGGTGTGATTGTATCGATGTGTTAGTGTGTGTGTCTGTGGGTGTGTTTGTATCGATGTGTTAGTGTGTGTGTCTGTGTGTGACTGTATCGATGTGTTAGTGTGTGTGTCTGTGGGTGTGTTTGTATCGATGTGTTAGTGTGTGTGTCTGTGTGTGTGATTGTATCGATGTGTTAGTGTGTGTGTCTGTGGGTGTGTTTGTATCGATGTGTTAGTGTGTGTGTCTGTGGGTGTGATTGTATCGATGTGTTAGTGTGTGTGTGTCTGTGTGTGTGATTGTATCGATGTGTTAGTGTGTGTGTCTGTGGGTGTGATTGTATCGATGTGTTAGTGTGTGTGTCTGTGTGTGTGATTGTATCGATGTGTTAGTGTGTGTGTCTGTGTGTGATTGTATCGATGTGTTAGTGTGTGTGTCTGTGTGTGTGATTGTATCGATGTGTTAGTGTGTGTGTCTGTGGGTGTGTTTGTATCGATGTGTTAGTGTGTGTGTCTGTGTGTGTGATTGTATCGATGTGTTAGTGTGTGTGTCTGTGGGTGTGTTTGTATCGATGTGTTAGTGTGTGTGTCTGTGGGTGTGTTTGTATCGATGTGTTAGTGTGTGCGTCTGTGGGTGTGATTGTATCGATGTGTTAGTGTGTGTGTGTCTGTGTGTGTGATTGTATCGATGTGTTAGTGTGTGTGTCTGTGGGTGTGATTGTATCGATGTGTTAGTGTGTGTGTGTCTGTGGGTGTGTTTGTATCGATGTGTTAGTGTGTGTGTCTGTGGGTGTGATTGTATCGATGTGTTAGTGTGTGTGTGTCTGTGTGTGTGATTGTATCGATGTGTTAGTGTGTGTGTCTGTGGGTGTGATTGTATCGATGTGTTAGTGTGTGTGTCTGTGGGTGTGATTGTATCGATGTGTTAGTGTGTGTGTCTGTGTGTGTGATTGTATCGATGTGTTAGTGTGTGTGTGTCTGTGTGTGTGATTGTATCGATGTGTTAGTGTGTGTGTCTGTGGGTGTGATTGTATCGATGTGTTAGTGTGTGTGTCTCTGGGTGTGATTGTATCGATGTGTTAGTGTGTGTGTGTCTGTGGGTGTGATTGTATCGATGTGTTAGTGTGTGTGTGTCTGTGTGTGTCATTGTATCGATGTGTTAGTGTGTGTGTCTGTGGGTGTGATTGTATCGATGTGTTAGTGTGTGTGTCTCTGGGTGTGATTGTATCGATGTGTTAGTGTGTGTGTGTCTGTGGGTGTGATTGTATCGATGTGTTAGTGTGTGTGTGTCTGTGGGTGTGATTGTATCGATGTGTTAGTGTGTGTGTGTCTGTGTGTGTCATTGTATCGATGTGTTAGTGTGTGTGTCTGTGGGTGTGATTGTATCGATGTGTTAGTGTGTGTGTCTGTGTGTGTTTGTATCGATGTGTTAGTGTGTGTGTCTGTGTGTGTGTTTGTATCGATGTGTTAGTGTGTGTGTCTGTGTGTGTGATTGTATCGATGTGTTAGTGTGTGTGTCTGTGGGTGTGATTGTATCGATGTGTTAGTGTGTGTGTCTGTGTGTGTTTGTATCGATGTGTTAGTGTGTGTGTCTGTGTGTGTGTTTGTATCGATGTGTTAGTGTGTGTGTCTGTGTGTGTGATTGTATTGATGTGTTAGTGTGTGTGTCTGTGGGTGTGATTGTATCGATGTGTTAGTGTGTGTGTCTGTGTGTGTGATTGTATCGATGTGTTAGTGTGTGTGTCTGTGGGTGTGATTGTATCGATGTGTTAGTGTGTGTGTGTCTGTGGGTGTGATTGTATCGATGTGTTAGTGTGTGTGTGTCTGTGCGTGTGATTGTATCGATGTGTTAGTGTGTGTGTCTGTGTGTGTGATTGTATCGATGTGTTAGTGTGTGTGTCTGTGGGTGTGATTGTATCGATGTGTTAGTGTGTGTGTGTCTGTGGGTGTGATTGTATCGATGTGTTAGTGTGTGTGTCTGTGGGTGTGATTGTATCGATGTGTTAGTGTGTGTGTGTCTGTGGGTGTGATTGTATCGATGTGTTAGTGTGTGTGTCTGTGGGTGTGATTGTATCGATGTGTTAGTGTGTGTGTGTCTGTGGGTGTGATTGTATCGATGTGTTAGTGTGTGTGTGTCTGTGGGTGTGATTGTATCGATGTGTTAGTGTGTGTGTCTGTGGGTGGAGTTTGGTGAGGGTGGACATTTTTATGGTCCCAAGGAAATGAGCAATTTTTTCAACCAAAGATTTGTGCTCTCAGAGCAGGGATGCTTTCCCCCCGTGCACTGTGTAATCGTAAACCGGCCTGTTTATGATTTTCTTTACGTGCAGCACACGGAGGAAATCTTCCCCCAGGGTGAGTTAATTCAGGATGTGTGCAGTCGCGGTGGATCATCACCCTTCTGTACGGCACAAATACCAACAAAACTCGACAGCAATCTCTGGTAATGGGAGAAAATGGAATCCACAACCTCCCTACAGACACATTCCACATGCACATACCCACTCACATAGATAGATACCAGTGTTGAACATCACAGTAGAATTCAGTGCTTGTCTAACTGGACTCCACTCTGCCTATTTTCTCGAGTTTCTATTCTCAGGTTTTTTTCATTCGTTCATGGGATGTGGGCGTTGCTGGCGAGGCCGGCATTTATCCCCCATCCCTAATTGCCCTTGAGAAGGTGGTGGTGAGCCGCTTTCTTGAACCGCTGCAGTCCGTGTGGTGACGGTTCTCCCACAGTGCTGTTCGGTCGGGAGTTCCAGGATTTTGACCCAGCGACGATGAAGGAACGGCGATATATTTCCAAGTCGGGATGGTGTGTGACTTGGAGGGGAACGTGCAGGTGGTGTTGTTCCCATGTGCCTGCTGCTCTTGTCCTTCTAGGTGGTAGAGGTGGCGGGTTTGGGAGGTGCTGTCGAAGAATCTTTGGCGAGTTGCTGCAGTGCATCCTGTGGATGGTACACACTGCAGCTACGGTGCGCCGGTGGTGAAGGGAGTGAATGTTTAGGTGGATGGGGTGCCAATCAAGCGGGCTGCTTTGTCCTGGATGGTGTCGAGCTTCTTGAGTGTTGCTGGAGCTGCACTCATCCAGGCAAGTGGAGAGTATTCCATCACACTCCTGACTTGTGCCTTGTAGATGGTGGAAAGGCTTTGGGGAGTCAGGAGGTGAGTCACTCGCCGCAGAATACCCAGCCTCTGACCTGCTCTTGTAGCCACAGTATTTATATGGCTGGTCCAGTTAAGTTTCTGGTCAATGGTGACCCCCAGGATGTTGATGGTGGGGGATTCAGCGATGGTAATGCCGTTGAATGTCAAGGGAGGTGGTTAGACTCTCTCTTGTTGGAGATGGTCATTGCCTGGCACTTGTCTGGCACGAATGTTACTTGCCACTTATGAGCCCAAGCCTGGATGTTGTCCAGGTCTTGCTGCATGCGGGCACTGACTGCTTCATTATCTGAGGGGTTGCAAATGGAGCTGAACACTGTGCAATCATCAGTGAACATACCCATTTCTGACCTTATGATTGATGAAACAGCTCAAGATGGTTGGGCCTAGGACACTGCCCTGAGGAACTCCTGCAGCAATGTCCTGGGGCTGAGATGATTGGCCTCCAACAACCACTACCATCTTCCTTTGTGCTAGGTATGACTCCAGCCACTGGAGAGTTTTCCCCCTGATTCCCATTGACTTCAATTTTATTAGGGCTGGAATTTAGCTCTTTTGTCCATGTTTGGACCAAGGCTGTAATGAGGTCTGGAGACGAGTGGTCCTGGCGGAACCCAAACTGAGCATCGGTGAGCAGGTTATTGGTGAGTAAGTGCCGCTTGATAGCACTGTTGACGACACCTTCCATCACTTTGCTGATTATTGCTGATGGGGCGGTAATTGGCCGGATTGGATTTGTCCTGCTTTTTGTGGACAGGACATACCTGGGCAATTTTCCACATTGTCGGGTGGATGCCAGTGTTGTAGCTGTACTGGAACAGCTTGGCTAGAGGCGCAGCTAATTCTGGAGCACAAGTCTTCAGCACTACAGCCGGGATGTTGTCAGGGCCCATCGTCTTTGTTGTATCCAGTGTGCTCAGCCGTTTCTTGATATCACGTGGATTGAATCGAATTGGCTGAAGACTGGCTTCTGTGATGGTGGGGATATCGAGAGGAGGCCGAGATGGATCATCCACTCGGCACTTCTGGCTGAAGATGGTTGCAAACGCTTCAGCCTTGTCTTTTGCACTCACGTGCTGGACTCCGCCATCATTGAGGATAGGGATGTTTACAGAACCTCCTCCTCCCGTTAGTTGTTTAATTGTCCACCACCATTCACGACTGGATGTGGCAGGACTGCAGAGCTTTGATCTGATCCGTTGGTTGTGGAATCGCTTAGCTCTGTCTATAGCACGTTGCTTCCGCAGTTTATCATGCATGTATTCCTGAGTTGTCGCTTCACCAGGTTGGCACCTCAATGGTTTGCAATGTTGCTCTCGATAAATACTTTCTTTATTCCTGAAGGAGGAAGAAATCCCAGAACTGGAGATCGACATCGATGAACTGCTAGAAATCTCGGATGAAGACCAACGGTCCAAACTCCAGGTAATCACTAAATCAAAAGCAAAACACTGCGGATGCCGGAAATCCAAATTAAAAAAGAAATGCTGGAGAAGCTCAGCAAGTGAGGTAGCATCTGTGGAGAAAGAAACAGAGTTAACGTTTCAGGTCGAAGAACTTTCATCAGAACTGGAAGATATTAAAAGAGTTAAAGTTTTTGAGCAAGTACAGAGACAGGGAAAGGTGGGGTGGGGGGAGGAAAGAACAAAAGGGAAGGTCTGTGATAGGATGGAGAGCACGAGTGATTAAATGACAAAAGGGATGATGGTGCAAGGCAAGGAGGGTGGTAATGGGACAGGTTAAGAAACAAAAGATTGATCAGGAGTAGCTGTAAATGGCAGCAGCAGAACCATTACCAGCACTAGCTGACCGAAAAAATGGGAGCAGTGTTTATGATCTGAAGTTATTGAAATCAATGTGGAGTCCGGAAGGTTGTAAAGTGCCTAAACGAAAGACGAGTTGCTGTTCCTCGAGCTTCCGATGAGCTTCAATGGAACAGTGTAAGAGGCCGAGGACAGAGGGGTCAGAGTAGGAGTGGGAAGGGGAATTAAAATGGCAAGCGACCAGCAGGTCAGGGTCACGCTTGTGGACAGAGTGAAGTTGTTCAGCAAAGTGATCACCCAGTCTGCGTTTGTTCTCCCCAATAGAGAGGAGACCACATTGTGAGCAGCGAATACAGTATAATTGAAAGAAGTACAAGTAAATCGCTGTTTCACCTGGAAGGAGTGTTTGGGGTCCTGGACGGTGAGAAGGGAGGAGGTGAAAGGGCAGGTGTTGCATCTCCTGCACTCGTACGGGAAGATGCAGTGGGGCAGAGGGCGGGTGTTGGGGGTGCTGGATGGCAGAGTGGACCAGGGTGTCGCGGAGGGAGCGGTCCCTTCAGAATGCTGAAAGGGGAGGGGAAGGTGTGTTTGGTGGTAGGATCGTGCTGGAGGTGACAGAAATAGCAGAGGATGGTGCGTTGAATGTTGGGGTGGAAGGTGAAGACAAGTGGGACCCTATCATGGTTCTGGGAGGGAAGGGAAGGGGTGAGGGCAGAAGTGCGGGGAATAGGATCGACGCGGTCGAGGGTCCTGTCAACTAGAGTGGAGGGAAATCCTCGGTTGAGGAAAATGGAAAATATATCGGAAGCACTGGTGCGGAAGGTGGTATCGTCAGAACAGATGCGACGGAGACAGAGAGACTGGGAGAAGGGAATAGAGTCCTTGCAGGAAGCGGGGTGGGAGGAAGTGTAATCAAGGTAGCTGTGGGAGTTGGTGGGCTTATAAAAGATATTGGTTGACAGCCCAGAAATGGAGATAGAGAAGTCAAGGAAGCAAAGGGAAGAGTTGGAGATGGACCACGTGAAGGCAAGAGAAGGGTGGAAATTGGAAGCAAAGTTGATGAAATTTTCCAGTTCGGGGCGAGAGCAGGAAACGGCACCGATACAATCATCAATGTACCGGAAAAAGAGTTGAGGGAGGGGACCTGATTAGGACTGGAACAAGGAATGTTCCATGTATCCCACAAAAAGGCAGGCATAGCTGGGACCCATACGGGTTCCTTTTATTTGGAGGAAGTGAGTGGAGTCAAAGGAGAAGTTGTTCAACGTAAGAATAAGTTCAGCCAGGCGGAGGAGGGTGGTGGTGGATGGGGACTGGTTGGGCCTCTGTTCAAGGATGAAGCGGAGGGCCCACAGACCGTCCTGGTGGGGAATGGAGGTGTAGAGGGACTGGACGTCCATGGTGAAAAAGGAGACGGTTAGGGCCGGGGAACTGGAAACTGTTAAAGCGGCGGAGGGCGTCAGAAGAGACTCGAATATAGGTTGGAAGAGACTGGAGAAGGGGAGAAAAAAGAGTCGAGGTAGGAGGAAATAAGTTCCGTGGGGCAGGAACAGGCTGAAACGATGGGTCTCCCAGGACAGTCCTGTTTGTGGATCTTGGGAAGGAGGTAGATGCGGGCTGTGTGGGGTTGGGGGACGCTGAGGTTGGAGGCTGTGGGGGGAAGATCTACAGAGGAGGTGAGGTCAGTGACTGTCTGGGAAACTATGGTTTGATGTTCGGCGGTGGGGTCATGGTCCAGGGGGAGGTAGGAGGAGATAGTTGGCGCTCGGCCTCCGCATGGTAGAGGTCTGTTCTCCACACAACAGCGCTGCCCTTGTCAGCAGGTTTAATGACAATGTCAGGGTTAGACCTGAGAGAACGAAGTGCTACAAGTTCAGAGGGAGGCAGGTTAGAGTGAGTGAGGGGAGTAGAGAAATTGAGATGGCCAATGTCACACCGGCAGTTCCCAATGAAAAGATCAAGAGAGGATAAGAGGCCAGAGGGAGAGGTCCAGGTGGAATGAGAATTCTGAAGACGGGAGAAAGGGTCCGCTGTGTGGGGGGAAGACTCTTGACCAAAGGTAATTGCTTGCGGTTGGCAATTCCCTTTGTGGTCGATACCATTCCGGCTTCAATCCCAGTTTCATTCAATTCAGTCATTTTGTTTGTTTCAACCAGCCTATCAGTTTAAAGAGACAATCTCCCCAATATCATCCCATTAAAGAGAAAGTTTCCCTCCTAGGACCCCATAAAAGAGAGTCCCCCATTAGGACCCCATTAAAGAGAGAGTCCCCACTAGGACCCCATTAAAGAGAGAGTCCCCATTAGGACCCCATTAAAGAGAGAGTCCCCATTAGGACCCCATTAAAGAGAGAGTCCCCACTAGGACCCCATTAAAGAGAGAGTCCCCATTAGGACCCCATTAAAGAGAGAGTCCCCACTAGGACCCCATTAAAGAGAGAGTCCCCACTAGGACCCCATTAAAGAGAGAGTCCCCACTAGGACCCCATTAAAGAGAGAGTCCCCATTAGGACCCCATTAAAGAGAGAGTCCCCCATTAGGACCCCATTAAAGAGAGAGTCCCCATTAGGACCCCATTAAAGAGAGAGTCCCCATTAGGACCCCATTAAAGAGAGAGTCCCCACTAGGACCCCATTAAAGAGAGAGTCCCCATTAGGACCCCATTAAAGAGAGAGTCCCCACTAGGACCCCATTAAAGAGAGAGTCCCCATTAGGACCCCATTAAAGAGAGAGTCCCCATTAGGACCCCATTAAAGAGAGAGTCCCCACTAGGACCCCATTAAAGAGAGAGTCCCCACTAGGAACCCATTAAAGAGAGAGTCCCCATTAGGACCCCATTAAAGAGAGAGTCCCCATTAGGACCCCATTAAAGAGAGAGTCCCCATTAGGACCCCATTAAAGAGAGAGTCCCCATTAGGACCCCATTAAAGAGAGAGTCCCCACTAGGACCCCATTAAAGAGAGAGTCCCCACTAGGACCCCATTAAAGAGAGAGTCCCCATTAGGACCCCATTAAAGAGAGAGTCCCCATTAGGACCCCATTAAAGAGAGAGTCCCCATTAGGACCCCATTAAAGAGAGAGTCCCCACTAGGACCCCATTAAAGAGAGAGTCCCCATTAGGACCCCATTAAAGAGAGAGTCCCCACTAGGACCCCATTAAAGAGAGAGTCCCCATTAGGACCCCATTAAAGAGAGAGTCCCCACTAGGACCCCATTAAAGAGAGAGTCCCCACTAGGACCCCATTAAAGAGAGAGTCCCCACTAGGACCCCATTAAAGAGAGAGTCCCCCATTAGGACCCCATTAAAGAGAGAGTCCCCATTAGGACCCCATTAAAGAGAGAGTCCCCACTAGGACCCCATTAAAGAGAGAGTCCCCATTAGGACCCCATTAAAGAGAGAGTCCCCATTAGGACCCCATTAAAGAGAGAGTCCCCACTAGGACCCCATTAAAGAGAGAGTCCCCACTAGGACCCCATTAAAGAGAGAGTCCCCATTAGGACCCCATTAAAGAGAGAGTCCCCATTAGGACCCCATTAAAGAGAGAGTCCCCATTAGGACCCCATTAAAGAGAGAGTCCCCACTAGGACCCCATTGAAGAGAGAGTCCCCATTAGCACCCCATTAAAGAGAGAGTCCCCACTAGGACCCCATTAAAGAGAGTCCCCATTAGGACCCCATTAAAGAGAGAGTCCCCACTTGGACCCCATTAAAGAGAGAGTCCCCATTAGGACCCCATTAAAGAGAGAGTCCCCATTAGGACCCCATTAAAGAGAGAGTCCCCATTAGGACCCCATTAAAGAGAGAGTCCCCACTAGGACCCCATTAAAGAGAGAGTCCCCATTAGGACCCCATTAAAGAGAGAGTCCTCACTAGGACCCCATTAAAGAGAGAGTCCCCACTAGGACCCCATTAAAGAGAGAGTCCCCACTAGGACCCCATTAAAGAGAGAGTCCCCACTAGGACCCTATTAAAGAGAGAGTCCCCACTAGGACCCCATTAAAGAGAGAGTCCCCACTAGGACCCTATTAAAGAGAGAGTCCCCATTAGGATCCCATTAAAGAGAGAGTCCCCACTAGAACCCCATTAAAGAGAGAGTCCCCACTAGGACCCTATTAAAGAGAGAGTCCCCATTAGGACCCCATTAAAGAGAGAGTCCCCACTAGGACCCCATTGAAGAGAGAGTCCCCACTAGGACCCTATTAAAGAGAGAGTCCCCATTAGGACCCCATTGAAGAGAGAGTCCCCATTAGGACCCCATTAAAGAGAGAGTCCCCATTAGGACCCCATTGAAGAGAGAGTCCCCACTAGGACCCCATTAAAGAGAGAGTCCCCATTAGGACCCCATTAAAGAGAGAGTCCCCCATTAGGACCCCATTAAAGAGAGAGTCCCCCATTAGGACCCCATTAAAGAGTCCTCACTAGGACCCTATTAAAGAGAGAGTCCCCACTAGGACCCCATTAAAGAGAGAGTCCCCACTAGGACCCCATTAAAGAGAGAGTCCCCACTAGGACCCTATTAAAGAGAGAGTCCCCACTAGGACCCCATTAAAGAGAGAGTCCCCATTAGGACCCCATTGAAGAGAGAGTCCCCACTAGGACCCCATTAAAGAGAGAGTCCCCACTAGGATCCCATTAAAGAGAAAGTCTCCCCATTAGGATCCCATTAAAGAGAGATTCCCCATTAGGATCCCATTAAAGAGTCCTCACTAGGACCCTATTAAAGAGAGAGTCCCCACTAGGACCCTATTAAAGAGAGAGTCCCCACTAGGACCCCATTAAAGAGAGAGTCCCCACTAGGACCCCATTAAAGAGAGAGTCCCCACTAGGATCCCATTAAAGAGAAAGTCTCCCCATTAGGATCCCATTAAAGAGAGATTCCCCATTAGGATCCCATTAAAGAGTCTTCACACTAGGACCCTATTAAATAGAGAGTCTCCCCACTAGGATCCCATTAAAGAGTCTCCTCACTCGGGCTCCATTAAAGAGAGGGTCTCTCCACTAGGATCCCATTAAAGAGTCTCCTCACTAGGACACCATTAAAGAGAGGGTCTCTCCACTAGGATCCCATTAAAGAGTCTCCTCACTAGGACACCATTAAAGAGTCTCCTCACTAGGACCCCATTAAAGAGAGTCTCCTCACTGGGACCCCATTAAAGAGAGAGTCTCCTCACTGGGACCCCATTAAAGAGAGTCTCCTCACTGGGACCCCATTAAAGTGAGGGTCTCCCCATCAGGACCTGTAACAGATTTGGATGTGATGCTAAATGGTAATCAATGTCTCATTTATTAATAGTTAAATCAAACATGAAAGAGTATCAAATATTAGAAGGCACTAATAATAGAGATTAAACAATATTGCCCAGTTTGATCTCTGGGCAGAGTTTGTAATTAAGATGGTGGCTTGGTCGTTTCGAGTTGTTTTCTAACAGCTTGTTCGATCTCTGGGCAGAGGTTGTAGTCTTCTGACAGCTGGGCGGTCTTCACTGATTCCTCTGCTCCCAGCTCAAAAGACATTAGGTTCTTAAACCCCCCTCGCTGGAAACTCCACACCATATACGGAGTTGGCATTCAGAAAAACTCCCATAAATTTACAAGATTATTTTCCACAAAATATGTGACCTTTGGAAGGTTGTTTTGTCCATTCTTATTACTATCTTTTAAATTAGTGTTCCGTTTTTCCTGGATCATTAATATTGTTCCTCCATTAATTGCATAGCTACCTTGATAAGGTTCAGTCATTAGTTAAAGGTCAGTAATTCACAATTCAGCAAAACAGCACATTACACAAATCAAACAGACGCAGCCTGCAACATATGATGGTTAATAGTGTTAAGAAAAAGATGTGAATTTGTCCCTATTCCCAATATGCTCACAGACCCCATTAAAGAGAATCTCAGCATTAAGACACCATTAAAGGGAGTCTCCGCACTATGATCCCATTAAAGAGAGAGTTTCCCCTCTAGGACCCCATTGAAGAGAGAGTCTCCCCTCTTGGACCCCATTAAAGAGAGTCTCCCCTCTAGGACCCCATTAAAGAGAGAGTCTCCCCCTAGGACCCCATTAAAGAGAGTCTCCCCCCTAGGACCCCATTAAAGAGAGAGTCTCTCCACTAGGACCCCATTAAAGAGTCTCCTCACTAGGACTTCATTAAAGAGAGTTTCTCCACTAGGACCCAATTAGAGAGTCTCCCACCATAACCTCATTAAAGAGACAGTCTCCCCGCTAGGACCCCACTATAGAGAGGGTCTCATCACTGGGACCCCATTAAAGAGAATCTCACCACTAGGACCTTTTTAAAGAGAGTCACACCATCAGGACCTGTCCAAATTCGGGTCTGCCATAGATCCCTTCTCGGGTTCAGTGGTGTTAATCACTCCTGTTAGAAGTCTATTCATTTTGTGGGAGATGACTCACATTGCCCTGTATCTAACTGCACCATAGTGTAATCAGGGAAGGGGTGTTGTAACAATAATATGCCCTTCTGACCTGAACCAGGTATTTGTGTCTTCTGCACGTGTATGTCTTAAATTTCTCTGACGGCAGACCGAGCGAGTAATTGATGCGACGAGGCCAGACAGCTGCTTTATTTCTCAATAAGATGAATATACAGAACGCAGTTACAACCGGCCTCATTTCATTCACTCCATATATAATCTTTGCATAATCATACAAAATAAAGAGCATGCCACACTTCACCACACCCTGTCTTGTCTTCTCTCCCACTGTATTCAACCTTGGTGGTGTCCTGCACTAGAGGTGTTGGCCTTTCATTTTGATGTTTCAATGGCAGCTTGGGCCCTCCCAGTTAGGCTCCAAGGAAAGTGGGCCGTACGGATGGGCCAATCTGACTGGAGATCAGAACCATGACACTGAACTTGGCCTGATAATTTTAACAGATCTTTTCCAATGTCTATGCTTTAAACTGACAATTTTGTCTTTTCATCACAGGAGATGCTACACGAATGTTGTAAACCCACAGATGTAAGTGAAATCTTCTGCTTAGTATCCTCCCTCTCAAGCATTGTGGCCACCTCGACCAGTGATGACTTCACTTGCAGGAAGAGCAGAGAGGAGGGTTGGGCTGGGTGGTTCAGTGGGCCGACAGGCTAGGAATTGTGTAAAGATCAATCCAGACTGGTGGGATGAAGATCTTTGTCTGTTGGCTATAAGAGCTCTAAGCAAAATACATTTGCCCACACCAGTGGTGGTATTGTGGTTATGTTATTGGACTAATAATCCAGCAGAACATGAGTTCAAATCCCACCATGTTAGTTTGAGAGTTACTGGGACCATGAAGCTGTTGGTTTGTTGTAAAAACCCAACTGGTTCACTAATCCCCTTTAGGGAAGGAAACCTGCATGTTCTTACCTGCTCTGGCCTATGTATGACTCCAGTCCATTTCAACATGGTTGACTCTGAAGTAGGCCTAGCAAGCCACTCAGTTGTATCAAACTGCTTTGATTCAAGAAGGCAGCCCACGGCCTTCTTGAGGGCAACTGGGGATGTGCAATAAATGCTGACCTTGTCAGTGATGCCTGCATCCTGAAAATTAATTTTTGAAAAAGTCCTAGTGGGCACGGGTCCTACAGCACAAAACTGCCCCTAAATTGGCACAGAGCACCAATCTCACGCAGTGAACTCAAGGTTCTAAGGTGGCACCTAAAAAGTCTCGCCTCTGAGTCAAAAGATTGTAGGTTTGAGCCCCACTCCAAAGACTTGATCCCATAATCCAGGCTGACACTTCAGTGCAGTACTGACGGAGTGCTGCACAGTCGGAGTTGCCGCCTTTGGGATGAGACACTAAATCGAGACTTTGTCTGCCTATGAGGTGGGCATGAAGAAGGGCAGGGGAGTTCTCCCCGGTGCCCTGGCCAATATTTATCCCTTAACCGAAAACAGATTATCTGGTTATTTATCTTTTGCTGTTTGTGGGACCTTGCTGTGTGCAAATTGGCTGCTGCGTTTCCTACATTACAACAGTGACTGCACTTCAAAAGTATTTAATTGGCTGTAAAGCACTTTGGAAAGTCCTGAGGTTGTGAAAGGTGCTATAGAAATGCAAGTCTTTCTTTCTTTCTTTCTTTTCTTAAAGCCTATTGTTGGGGCTAAGTTAAAGTGACCATTGACTCCTTTAATTTTGATTGATTTGCATTGATTGAGTGACTGAGCGTGATGGTAGCTGGGTAGGGACGATATTCTCCCCCAACAATATGGTCCACATTCAGCCCTTGTCACGCTGCAGTCACTCCATCAATGTTAGCTTTATTCAGCATGACCGCAACAAGCTAATCACCAAATCAAGATGTGAAGGGACATAATGGTCACATTATTATTTACACGGTACGATGGAAGTTATACTGCTGGCTCCATGTCACTCTGTAGTCAGGGAGAGCAGAGCTTGTGTAAGCTATTTCTAGAGGAATAGAATTCAAAAGCAGGGAAGTTATGTTCAACTTGTATAGAACCTTGGTTAGGTCACACTTGGAGCACTGTGCACAGTTCTGGTCTCACACTATAAAAAGGAGATAGAAGCACTGGAGAAGGTGCAAAAAAGATTTACAAGGATGATACCAGAACTGAGAGGTTACAACCATCAGGAAAGACTGGCTAGGCTGGTGCTCTTTCCTCTAGAAAAGAGAAGACTGAGGGGTGACCTGATAGGGGCCTTTAAGATTATCAAAGGGTTTGATAGGGTAGACGTAGAGAAAATGTTTTCACTTGTGGTGGAGACCAGAACTAGGGGCCATAAATATAAGATAGTCACTAATAAATCCAATAAGGAATTCAGGAGAAACTTCTTTACCCAGAGAGTGATTAGAATGTGGAACTTGAAGCATGGAGTGGTTGAGGCGAATAATGTAGATGCATTTAAGGGGAAGCTAGATAAACACACGAGGGAGAAAGAAGTAGAAGGATATGCAGATCGGGTGAGATGAAGTAGGGTGGGAGGAGGTTCGTGTGGAGCATAAATACCAGCATAGTCCAGTTGGGCCGAATGGCTGTTTCAGTGCTGTAAATTCTATATAATTTTATGTACGAAAAGTGAAAGAAAATGGAAGTTTCACCAGTCACAGTGCAACCAGTGCGAAGCCAAAATGACACAAGACTGCCCCCTGGAGGTGACCTCCCGCCACATGTTTTGGCGTCAATGTGAGGCCAAAATGTGTAATGCAAATATCCTGTTTTGCAATGTAGGAAGGTAAAGGATTAAACATTAGCATACACCGTCTCTCATACCCCTCAATGCTTTTCTCTCCCAAATACTGATCTGAATCTGACAACATTATATCCATCCTCACATACTCTCTAGGTAGTCCGTTCCATATATTGACAGCCCTTTAGTTAAATCAAAACTATCTGTTCACCTTCCCTTTTCTGAGCTTTTTGTTGTGGAGTTTGTGATTATATTAAAAAACAACTTGCATTTATATAGCACCTTTAATGTAGTAAAATATCCCAAGGCGCTTCACAGGAGCATAATCAGATTAAATTGACACTGAGCCAAAGGAGGAGATATTAGGACAGGTGAGTACAAGCTTGGTCAATGAGATGGGTTTTAAGGAGGGGTCTTAAAGGAGAGAGGTGGAGAGGTTTAGGGAGGGTATTCCAGAGCGTTAGGGCCTAGGCAGCTGAAGGCACAGTCGCCAATGGTGGAGCAAAGGGAGTGGGGGATGGGCAAGAGATCAGAATCAGAGGAGTGTAGAGATCTCGGAGGGTTGTAGGGATGGAGGAGGTTACAGAGATAGGGAAGGGCGAGGATCATTGAGGGATTTGAACCCAAGCATGAGAATTTAAAATCTGAGGTGTAGCTGGACTGGGAGCCAGCATAGGTCAGCAAGCACAGGGATGATGGATGAATGGGACTCGGTGTGAGTTAGGATACGGGCAGCAGAGATATGGAGGAGCTCAGATTTATAAAGAGCAGAGAATTAAGGTCAATTTATCCGTATCCTTCATAATCTTGAATACATTGATATGATCTCCCTTCCGCTTGCTTCTCTCCAGGGTAAACATTCCCAGTTTCCATAGCCCCTCTTCTCCCATTGAACAGGAAAAGCACTGAGCCTGAAACCTCTTTCTTTTTTGTTTCCCCCCCTCCCACGGTCTAGGATTTCATTAACGAGCTGCTAATTAGAATAAAGGGCCTTCGGAAAATGACGGTCTCTCAGAAGAAGTGACACGGAGGACGACCACCAGCGGAATGGAGCGGCTGTGACTAAAACGAGCGAGTGGTCGGACGCTCCTCGCTCTGACCTATTTATGTAAATAACGCCCTTTCTTTGGTCAAAAAGGGACCAATTGCAGGACTGAAATCTCTGAAGCATGTCAGGCTGTGTGTCAAAGTTCACGCATTTGTAAAAAAAAAAGACAACGAGCAGGATATGTTTGTGTCTATTTATGAATTTTTTTTGTTAAAATGTTAATAAAAGATGATGTTTAAGTGTAATTTCTGCTCTGCTGCTGCTGAAGTGAAGTAGGTTTTAACCCTCTTGGTACTCGACGGCTTTTAAACTGCACACCTCTTATTTTCTGAGGTCATCTCGCCTCTGAGTCAGAATGTCATGGGTTCAAGCCCCACTCCAGAGACTTGAACCCATAATCCAGACTGAGGGAGTGTTGCACTATCAGAGGTGCTGTCTTTCGTCTGCCCTCTCAGGCGGATGCAAAAAGATCCCATGGCATTATTCGAAGAAGAGCAAGGGTTCCACCTGGTGCCCTGGCCAATATTTATCCATCAACCAACACCTAAATAACAGATTACCTGGTTATTATCACATTGCTGTTTGTGGGACCTTGCTGTGCGCAAATCGGCTGCTGCGTTTCCTACATTACAACAGTGACTACACTTCAAAAGTACTTCACTGGCTGTAAAGCACTTTGGGACGTCCTGAGGTCGTGAAAGGCGCTATAGAAATGCAAGTTCCTTCATTATTTAAGTGATTAGTGAAACCCAAAGCTACATGAGGGATAGTTGTAGAAAATTCAGGGACAGGGAGAGCCGAGAGGCTCACTGAAAGAAATGGATATCATGCAGGAAGACAGCAACTTGCACATCAGCTTGAGGGGATGTCCAAAGGGTTGTCCTAGCAGCTCCCTTCTGCTGCAGATGTAGGCAGCCAATAAATCGAGTGGCTCATTAGATAAGAGCACTGTGTGGTGTGGGACTGAGGCAATAGGAACCTGTAGGGTCTCCAGTTGGATTCCTGCTCTATGCTGAGGGACCTGATCTGACCCCAGATGGTGGTCTGGTAGACACTTGGCCCTCAGCAATCCTGGGCCAGGGTGGGTGTATGAAAAAATAATCAGCTAGCATTCCCCCTCCTGATCATTACCCAGTGACCCAGATCACTGACCCCCACCCCCTTACCCTGCAATGGAAAGTGCCAGTGTGTGGACGTCAAACAAGAACGGGATTAGACTTCGGGTGTGACGTCCCCCAACACGAGGGAGGTGCTGCACACTCGCCGTCCAGACACAGAGAAGGTGCAAAAAAGATTTACAAGGTTGATACCAGAACTGAGAGGTTATAACTATCAGGAAAGGCTGAACAGGCTGGGGCTCTTTTCTCTGGAAAATAGAATGCTGAGGGGTGAGCTGATAGAGGTCTTTAAGATTATGAAGGGGTTTGATAGGGTCGACGTAGAGAAGATGTTTCCACTTGTGGGGGAGGCCAAAACTAGGGGCCATAAATATAAGATAGTCACCAATAAATCCAATAAAGAATTTAGGAGAAACAACTTCTTTCAGAGTGGTGAGAATGGAAGTCGCTACTACATGGAGTGGTTGAGGTGAATAGCATAGATGCATTTAAGGGTAAGCTAGATAAGTACATGAGGGAGAAAGGAATAGAAGGATATGTTGATAGGGTTAGATGAAGTAGTGTGGAAGGAGGCTCGTGTGGAGCATAAACACTGGCATGGACCCGTTGGGCCGAATGGCCGGTTTCTGTGCTGTAATTTTCCATGTAATTCTACGTACTGCTGCCCTCCCAGAGTCGAACAGCCTGCCACCACTCAGCCAACCCATCAGACCTGCAGCCAGGAACCGAGCCAAGAGTTTCAGGGCAAGGTAAGAGGGGTTTCATTTTAAAATAAATAAAAACACAATACAGCAATTGGGGGAATTTTGCGATGCAGCTTAACATACAATCTGGGACCAGCAAATATGTGATTATACCTCCACTGTTCTCAATGAACAGGGAATGGTAGCACCAGGGAACAGAACATGCTCCATTTCAGGCACCAGGAGCCAATGTAGGTCAGCGAGCAGGGGGTGATGGGTCTAGGAAGTTGGACTTGTTAAGACTGTGAGGTGGCCTAATTGGAAGCTTTCGAGATTCTGGAGGAGAAATAGCAAAACAGGCCCCACTGTGGTGAAGGATTCAAATACCAGGGGGGAGGAGGAAGTGAGATGGGAATTTCAGCACCTTGAGGCCATTAATCAGATGGTATAAATGGGTTTAAGAGATAATTAAGCTTAATTCTGGAGAGAGACAGGATGAGGGGTCTGGGGGAGAAGGCCGGGATTGATCTAGGAAAATGTGATGGGCTTGTTGGGCCTAATTGGGCCTTTCCTGTTGCTAAAACTGGGAGGCCCTTGGAAAGGTGGACATCCGTAATGCCAGCGAAAGACAGTTCAGCCTTGGAGTTCTTTGGCAGAGACTTATAAGATTGCTGTGGTGTGAATGTCTACTCAATTATATAATTTTTGATGTCGAACTAATTATTTTAATAACTTTTTTAATGTACGTATTTGACCAATAAACAGGTGTGGTTTAAATAGAGCTGGTTACACTGCATACAGTCTTGTTTAGTTCATTCAATAGTGGTTTGCTACAGTCTTGTTCAATGGTAGTAGTGCTGCCCCTTTAAACTGTCCAACACGTATAGTGGGCGAATTGTGTTAGCGCCATTGCACCCACTGTAAGCAGTAGGGACTGTAGTACGATGCCTCTAAATCAGCGGTTCTCATATTACAGCTAGAAGGGAAGAGGGAAGGAGAAAGCATGACGCATCACTCCTTTAAATGTGACACCCCCCCCCCCAACACTGTATTTCTACTTCTTGAGTTTGGGACTCAGTACCATTCCCATCTCTGCAAAACAATTCACTGAGGAGGCAGAGTTATCATCCCAGAGCGAGTGAAGGGGCCGAATTAAAATCGAACCGTCTGCCAATGTGGCGCGTTTATTGTTTTATTCCCGCTCCCGCTGAAACCAGGAGCTGGCCATGCGGGGAATCGCAGACACTGACCCACATCCCAGCACTCAGTGGTGAGGTATTCCTGAGAGAGAGCACCATTAGGAATATGGCCTTCGACACTGTGCTATTTAAGATGGCACCGAGGACAGGACTACAGGCCCATTAACTGTTGGACCAAACCTGTTTCTTCGATCATTATATCTCCAGTATAATTTTTCTATCCTTAGAAAAATTGGCCCTTGTACTGAATGAGAGGTCCCTGTTACAACACAGGGGTTTCAATTCCAGGATGCACTACCTGCCCACACTTAGAGTGGCTGGAACAATGCTAATCTGCCACGAAACTGAACCCAGCTTTCATCGTGATTCAGTGCCTACGATCCCAGTTGCTAAACTATTGTAGTGATTAGTGCAGTTCAGTTACAAAGTGAAGGTTGTCCCATCTCCCTCCACGGAAACGCAATTGGCTTCTTCAGTCACACCCATCGTGCAATGTGCTTCTCGCCTGGAAACAAAAGAGATTCCCCGATTACATTCACCTCCTTTCACGTCCTTCTGTCATCCAGGTGGGTCTGTATTCATGACAAACAGTCAGCATCCCCTTCCATCTCAAATAGAGTGCCACCTGTGGCTCAGTGAGTAGCACTCTTGCCTCAGAGTCAAAAGGTTGTGGGTTCAAGTCCCACTCCAGAAACAGTAAGCATGTACTCCAGGCCGACACTCCCAGTGCAGTATTGAGGGAGCACTGCACTGTTGGTAGAGGCTATCTTTTGGATGAGATGTTAAACTGAGGCCTGTCTGCCCTCTCAGGGGATCCCATGGCACTATTCGAAGAATAGCAGGCGAGTTCTCCTGGTGTCTTGGACAATAATGATCCCTCAGCCAACACCTAAAACAAATTATCTGGTCATTTTCACATTGCTGTATGTGGGACCTTGCTGATTTGGCTGCTATGTTTCTTGCATTTAAACAGCGACTACACTTCAAAAAAGCACTTAATTGTATGTAAAGCGCTTTGGGCCGTCCTGAGGTTGTGAAATGCTTTATATAAATGCAAGTTTTTTCTTTCTTAGAATTATACCTCACTGGGGCAATTGAGGAGCTGGTGGCATCCCACTGTATACATGGGATGTCAACCAACCTGGGACTCCAGTAACACAGAAGAATCACCTAATCATTGTTAATCAAACCCACTAAGCTACCGGCTATCATTACGTTGAGCTCGGGTTCTGTCTAAAGAAAGAAAGAACCTGTCATGACCTCAAGACGTCACAAATGCTTCACAGCCAATGAAGTACTTTTGAAGTGTAGTCACTGTTGTAATGTCGGAAACGCAGCAGCCAATTTGCGCACAGCAAGATCCCACAAACAGCAATGTGATAAAGACCAGATCATCTGTTTTTGATTGAGGGATAAATGTTGGCCAGGATACCAGGGAGATAGCCTCTGCTCGAAATAATGCCATGGGATCTTTTAGAATCACTGAATGGTTACAGCACAGAAGGAGGCCATTCGGCCCATTGAGCCCGTGCCAGCTCTTTGTAAGAGCAATCCAGTTAGTCCCATTCCCCTGCTCTTTCCCCGTAGCCCTGCAAATTTTTTCCCTCTGCGTAAAAAAGTTTTTCCTCATGTCGCCTTTGTTTCTTTTGCCAATCACCTTAAATCTGTGTCCTCTGGTTCTCGACCCTTCTGCCAATGGGAACAGTTTCTCTTTATTTACTCTATCTAAAACCTTCATGATTTTGAACACTTCTATCAAATCTCCTCTTAGCCTTCTCTGCTCTAAGGAGAACAACACCAGCTTCTCCAGCCTATCCACATAACTGAAATCCCTCATTCCTGGAACCATTCTAGTAAATCTTTTCTGCACCCTCTCTAAAGTGCGGTGCCCAGAACCAGTGTTTTATAAAGGTTCAACATAACTTCCTTGCTTTTGTACTCTATGCCTCTATTTATAAAGCCCAGAATCCCATATGCTATACTAACCGCTTTATCAACCTACCCTGCCACCTTCAAAGATTTGGGCATATATATCCCCAGGTCTCACTGTTCCTGCACTCCCTTTAGAATTGTACCCTTTAGTTTATATTGCCTCTCCTCATTCTTCCTGCCAAAATATATCACTTCGCACTTCTCTGCGTTAAATTTCATCTGCCATGTGTCCGCCCATTCCACCAGCCTGTCTATGTCCTCTTGAAGTCTATTACTATGCTCTTCACTGTTTACTACACTTCCAAGTTATGTGTCATCTGCAAATTTTTAAATTGTGCCCTGTACACCGAAGTCCAAGTCATTTATATCAAAAAAAGCAGTGGTCCTAATACGAACCCTGGGGGAACACCATTGTACACTTTCCTCCAGTCCTAAAAACAACCGTTCACCACTACTCTCTGTTTCCTGTCACTTAGCTATTTTCGTATCCATGCTGACACTGCCCCTTTTATGCCATGGGCTTCAATTTTGCTATTATGCGGCACTTTATCAAACGTCTTTTGAAAGCCCATATACACCACATCAACCACATTGCCCTCATCAACCCTCTCTGTTACCTCATCAAAAAACTCAATCAAGTTAATTAAACACAATTTGCCTTTAACAAATCCGTGCTGGCTTTCCTTTATTAATCCACACTTGTCCGAGTGACTATTACTTTTGTCCGGGATTATTGTTTCGAAAAGTTTCCCCACCATTGAGGTTAAACTGACTGGCCTATAGTTTTTGGGTTTATCCTGACACCCTTTTTTACTACCACCTAGGTTTAACATCTCATCCAAAAGGCAGCACTTCCAACAGTGTAGCACTCCCTCAATACTGCACTGGAGTATCAGCCTGGATTATGTGCTCAAGTCTCCAGGATGGGGCTTGAACCCCTGATCTTCTAACTCAGAGGTGAGAGTGCTACTCACTGAGCCACGGCTGACCCTGAGGTAGTGTTGCACCTCGCCAATTAAATTAATGGGGTATCGCATACTACCCACCACTGGCATGTAATGAGAACATAAGGGCTGATAATGCGTTCGGCACACTGTTCCTAATTCGAACATAACACAAGGTCAGTTACTGGCCCATAACACGTGACAAGGGAGTGCCATGAGAGTCGGGAGTTGGAATGTCAGGCTCCATCGGTAACAAAAGGCCCACTAGCTGTCTGACCATTGCTGCCATTTGATTTCCATTTTTTAATTCCCCTTGCAGGATTTAGCCAGTGACGGCCAAGAATGAAAACAACTGAGACAAGAAATGATGGCGGCCCAGTAACAGTAATCACCCGCACCAACTGGGTCACTGAAGTGGCCTGTTGCTTAGCAGACGGAGGGCTTTAGGCCCTCCACTCGCAGAATAGGCCTTAATGAGCAGGCTTAGAGTGTGGTGCGAGCTGGTTGGGCCCATTCTGAGCCTCGAGCCTCCAGACCCGATAATACAGGGAGCTCATCACTGGCCCCCACTGATGCTCAGTTACTCTCTCTCTCATCCCAAACCAGAATCTGGCCCACCTCGACAGTACATGGGTTCGTGAAGAGACGGTACTCACTGAAATGGCAGATGTATCTGTTGCGAGTTTTGCAGCGTTGGTCGTTCCAATTAAAAACACTGGAGGCTTGCAACTCAACACAATTTCCAAATCTGGTTCCAAAGAAAAGAAAGTCCAGTGAGAGGAATGGCGAAAAACTGTGTGAAATATATTGGTCAGTGCCCCTGTACAAATACTGTGTACAGAGGCACTGTCCGACTACTGTAAATACTGTGTACAGGGGCACTGTCCGACTACTGTAAATACTGTGTACAGGGGCACTGTCCAATTACTGTAAATAGTGTGCACAGGGGCACTGTCCGACTACTGTAAATACTGTGTACAGGGGCATTGTCCGACTACTGTAAATACTGTGTACAGGGGCACTGTCCGACTACTGTAAATACTGTGTACAGAGGCACTGTCCGACTACTGTAAATACTGTGTACAGGGGCACTGTCCGACTACTGTAAATACTGTGTACAGAGGCACTGTCCGACTACTGTAAATACTGTGTACAGAGGCACTGTCCGACTACTGTAAATACTGTGTACAGAGGCACTGTCCGACTACTGTAAATACTGTGTACAGAGGCACTGTCCGACTACTGTAAATACTGTGTACAGAGGCACTGTCCGACTACTGTAAATACTGTGTACAGAGGCACTGTCCGACTACTGTAAATACTGTGTACAGGGGCACTGTCCGACTACTGTAAATACTGTGTACAGAGGCACTGTCCGACTAATGTAAATACTGTGTACAGAGGCACTGTCCGACTACTGTAAATACTGTGTACAGAGGCACTGTCCGACTACTGTAAATACTGTGTACAGAGGCACTGTCCGACTACTGTAAATACTGTGTAAAGGGGCACTGTCCGACTACTGTAAATACTGTGTACAGGGGCACTGTCCGACTACTGTAAATACTGTGTACAGAGGCACTGTCCGACTACTGTAAATACTGTGTACAGAGGCACTGTCCGACTACTGTAAATACTGTGTACAGAGGCACTGTCCGACTACTGTAAATACTGTGTACAGAGGCACTGTCCGACTACTGTAAATACTGTGTACAGGGGCACTGTCCGACTACTGTAAATACTGTGTACAGAGGCACTGTCCGACTACTGTAAATACTGTGTACAGGGGCACTGTGCAATTATTGTAAATACTGTGTACAGGGACACTGTAAAATTACTGTAAATACTGTGTACAGAGGCACTGTCCGACTACTGCAAATACTGTGTACAGGGGCACTGTCCGACTACTGTAAATACTGTGTACAGGGGCACTGTCCAATTATTGTAAATACTGTGTACAGGGGCACTGTCCAATTACTGTAAATACTGTGTACAGGGGGACTGTCCAATTACTGTAAATACTATGTACAGGGGCACTGTCCGACTACTGTAAATACTGTGTACAGGGGCACTGTCCGACTACTGCAAATACTGTGTACAGAGGCACTGTCGGACTACTGTAAATACTGTGTATGGGGCACTGTCCAATTACTGTAAATACTGTGCACAGGGTCACTGTCCGACTACTGTAAATACTGTGTACAGGGGCATTGTCCAATTACTGTAAATACTGTGTACAGAGGCACTGTCCGACTACTGTAAATACTGTGCACAGGGGCACTGTCCGACTACTGTAAATACTGTGTACAGGGTCACTGTCCGACTACTGTAAATACTGTGTACAGGGGCACTGTCCGACTACTGTAAATACTGTGTACAGGGGCACTGTCCAATTATTGTAAATACTGTGTACGGGACACTGTACCATTACTGTAAATACTGTGTACAGGAGCACTGTACCATTACTGTAAATAGTGTGTTCAGGGGCACTGTCCCATTACTGTAAATAGTGTGTTCAGGGGCACTGTCCCATTACTGTCGTGTGTTCAGGGGCACTGTCCCATTACTGTAAATACTGTGTACAGGGGCACTGTACCATTACTGTAAATACTGTGTACAGGGGCACTGTACCATTACTGTAAATACTGTGTACAGGGGCACTGTCCCATTACTGTAAATACTGTGTACAGGGGCACTGTCCGATTATTGTAAATACTGTGTACAGGGGCACTGTACCATTATTGTAAATACTGTGTACAGGGGCACTGTCCAATTACTGTAAATACTGTGTACAGGGGCACTGTCCCATTACTGTAAATAGTGTGTACAGGGGCACTGTACCATTACTGTAAATACTGTGTACAGGGGCACTGTCCCATTACTGTAAATACTGTGTACAGGGGCACTGTACCTTTACTGTAAATGCTGTGTACAGATGCACTGTACCATTACTGTAAATACTGTGTACGGGGGCACTGTCCCATTACTGTAAATACTGTGTACAGGGGCACTGTTCCATTACTGTAAATACTGTGTATGGGGCACTGTACCATTACTGTAAATACTGTGTACAGGGGCACTGTCCCATTACTGTAAATACTGTGTATGGGGCACTGTACCATTACTGTAAATAGTGTGTTCAGGGGCACTGTCCCATTACTGTAAATAGTGTGTACAGGGGCACTGTCAAATTACTGTAAATACTGTGTACAGGGGCACTGTACCATTACAGTAATTAGTGTGTTCAGGGGCACTGTCCCATTACTGTAAATAGTGTGTACAGGGGCACTGTCCCATTACTGTAAATACTGTGTACAGGGGCACTGTACCATTACAGTAAATACTGTGTACAGGGGCACTGTACCATTACTGTAAATAGTGTGTACAGGGGCACTGTACCATTACTGTAAATACTGTGTACAGGGGCACTGTGCAATTCCTCTAAATACTGTGTGCAGGGGCACTGTCCCATTACAGTAAATAGTTTGTTCAGGGGCACTGTCCCATTACTGTAAATAGTGTGTACAGGGGCACTGTCCCATTACTGTAAATAGTGTGTTCAGGGGCACTGTCCCATTATTGTAAATAGTGTGTTCAGGGGCACTGTCCCATTACTGTAAATAGTGTGTACAGGGGCACTGTCCCATTACTGTAAATACTGTGTACAGGGGCACTGTACCATTACAGTAAATACTGTGTACGGGGCACTGTACCATTACTGTAAATACTGTGTACAGGGGCACTGTACCATTACTGTAAATACTGTGTACGGGGCACTGTACCATTACAGTAAATACTGTGTACAGGGGCACTGTACCATTACAGTAAATACTGTGTACAGGGGCACTGTACCATTACTGTAAATACTGTGTACAGGGGCACTGTACCATTACAGTAAATACTGTGTACAGGGGCACTGTACCATTACTGTAAATACTGTGTACGGGGCACTGTACAATTACTGTAAATACTGTGTACAGGGGCACTGTACCATTACTGTAAATACTGTGTACAGGGGCACTGTACCATTACAGTAAATACTGTGTACGGGGCACTGTACCATTACAGTAAATACTGTGTACAGGGGCACTGTACCATTACTGTAAATAGTGTGTACAGGGGCACTGTACCATTACTGTAAATACTGTGTACAGGGGCACTGTGCAATTCCTCTAAATACTGTGTGCAGGGGCACTGTCCCATTACTGTAAATAGTGTGTTCAGGGGCACTGTCCAATTGCTGTAAATACTGTGTACAGGGGCACGGTCCGATTATTGTAAATACTGTGTACAGGGGCACTTTCCCATTACTGTAAATAGTGTGTACAGGGGCACTGTACCATTACTGTAAATACTGTGTACAGATGCACTGTACCATTACTGTAAATACTGTGTACAGGGGCACTATACCATTACTGTAAATACTGTGTACAGGGGCACTGTCCCATTACTGTAAATAGTGTGTACAGATGCACTGTACCATTACTGTAAATACTGTGTACAGGGGCACTGTACCATTACTGTAAATACTGTGTACAGGGGCACTGTACCATTACTGTAAATACTGTGTACAGATGCACTGTACCATTACTGTAAATACTGTGTACAGATGCACTGTACCATTACTGTAAATAGTGTGTACAGGGGCACTGTCCCATTACTGTAAATAGTGTGCACAGGGGCACTGTACCATTACTGTAAATACTGTGTACAGGGGCACTGTACCATTACTGTAAATACTGTGTACAGATGCACTGTACCATTACTGTAAATACTGTGTATGGGGCACTGTACCATTACTGTAAATAGTGTGTTCAGGGTCACTGTCCCATTACTGTAAATAGTGTGTACAGGGGCACTGTACCATTACTGTAAATACTGTGTACAGGGGCACTGTACAATTCCTCTAAATACTGTGTGCAGGGGCACTGTCCCATTACTGTAAATAGTGTGTTCAGGGGCACTATCCCATTACTGTAAATAGTGTGTACAGGGGCACTGTACCATTGCTGTAAATACTGTGTACAGGGGCACTGTCTGATTCTTGTAAATACTGTGTACAGGGGCACTGTCCCATTACTGTAAATAGTGTACAGGGGCACTGTACCATTACTGTAAATACTGTGTACAGGGGCACTGTCCCATTACTGTAAATAGTGTGTACAGATGCACTGTACCATTACTGTAAATACTGTGTACAGGGGCACTGTCCAATTACTGTAAATACTGTGTACAGGGGCACTGTCCCATTACTGTAAATAGTGTGTACAGGGGCACTGTCCCATTACTGTAAATAGTGTGTACAGGGGCACTGTACCATTACTGTAAATACTGTGTACAGGGGCACTGTACCATTACTGTAAATACTGTGTACAGGGGCACTGTCCCATTACTGTAAATACTGTGTACAGGGGCACTGTACCATTACTGTAAATACTGTGTACAGATGCACTGTACCATTACTGTAAATACTGTGTACAGGGGCACTGTCCCATTACTGTAAATAGTGTGTACAGGGGCACTGTACCATTACTGTAAATACTGTGTACAGGGGCACTGTCCAATTACTGTAAATACTGTGTACGGGGCACTGTACCATTACTGTAAATACTGTGTACAGGGGCACTGTACCATTACTGTAAATACTGTGTGCAGGGCCACTGTCCCATTACTGTAAATACTGTGTACAGAGCCACTGTCCCATTACTGTAAATAGTGTGTACAGGGGCACTGTACCATTACAGTAAATACTGTGTACAGGGGCACTGTACCATTACTGTAAATACTGTGTACGGGGCACTGTACCATTACAGTAAATACTGTGTACGGGGCACTGTACCATTACTGTAAATACTGTGTACAGGGGCACTGTACCATTACTGTAAATACTGTGTACAGGGGCACTGTACCATTACAGTAAATACTGTGTACGGGGCACTGTACCATTACAGTAAATACTGTGTACAGGGGCACTGTACCATTACTGTAAATAGTGTGTACAGGGGCACTGTACCATTACTGTAAATACTGTGTACAGGGGCACTGTGCAATTCCTCTAAATACTGTGTGCAGGGGCACTGTCCCATTACTGTAAATACTGTGTACAGGGGCACGGTCCGATTATTGTAAATACTGTGTACAGGGGCACTTTCCCATTACTGTAAATAGTGTGTACAGGGGCACTGTACCATTACTGTAAATACTGTGTACAGGGGCACTGTCCCATTACTGTAAAGTGTGTACAGATGCACTGTACCATTACTGTAAATACTGTGTACAGATGCACTGTACCATTACTGTAAATACTGTGTACAGGGGCACTATACCATTACTGTAAATATTGTGTACAGGGGCACTGTCCCATTACTGTAAATAGTGTGTACAGATGCACTGTACCATTACTGTAAATACTGTGTACAGGGGCACTGTACCATTACTGTAAATACTGTGTACAGGGGCACTGTCCCATTACTGTGAATACTGTGTACAGGGGCACTGTACCATTACTGTAAATACTGTGTACAGATGCACTGTACCATTACTGTAAATACTGTGTACAGATGCACTGTACCATTACTGTAAATAGTGTGTACAGGGGCACTGTCCCATTACTGTAAATAGTGTGCACAGGGGCACTGTACCATTACTGTAAATACTGTGTACAGGGGCACTGTACCATTACTGTAAATACTGTGTACAGATGCACTGTACCATTACTGTAAATACTGTGTACAGGGGCACTGTACCATTACTGTAAATACTGTGTACAGATGCACTGTACCATTACTGTAAATACTGTGTACAGGGGCACTGTCCCATTACTGTAAATACTGTGTACAGGGGCACTGTCCCATTACTGTAAATACTGTGTATGGGGCACTGTACCATTACTGTAAATAGTGTGTTCAGGGTCACTGTCCCATTACTGTAAATAGTGTGTACAGGGGCACTGTACCATTACTGTAAATACTGTGTACAGGGGCACTGTACAATTCCTCTAAATACTGTGTACAGGGGCACTGTCCCATTACTGTAAATAGTGTGTTCAGGGGCACTGTCCCATTACTGTAAATAGTGTGTACAGGGGCACTGTACCATTGCTGTAAATACTGTGTACAGGGGCACTGTCTGATTATTGTAAATACTGTGTACAGGGGCACTGTCCCATTACTGTAAATAGTGTGTACAGGGGCACTGTACCATTACTGTAAATACTGTGTACAGGGGCACTGTCCCATTACTGTAAATAGTGTGTACAGATGCACTGTACCATTACTGTAAATACTGTGTACAGGGGCACTGTCCAATTACTGTAAATACTGTGTACAGGGGCACTGTCCCATTACTGTAAATAGTGTGTTCAGGGGCACTGTCCCATTACTGTAAATAGTGTGTTCAGGGGCACTGTCCCATTACTGTAAATACTGTGTACAGATGCACTGTACCATTACTGTAAATACTGTGTACAGGGGCACTGTCCAATTACTGTAAATACTGTGTACAGGGGCACTGTCCCATTACTGTAAATAGTGTGTACAGTGGCACTGTACCATTGCTGTAAATACTGTGTACAGGGGCACTGTCTGATTATTGTAAATACTGTGTACAGGGGCACTGTCCCATTACTGTAAATAGTGTGTACAGGGGCACTGTCCGATTACTGTAAATACTGTGTACAGGGGCACTGTCCAATTATTGTAAATACTGTGTACAGGGGCACTGTACCATTGCTGTAAATACTGTGTACAGGGGCACTGTCCCATTACTGTAAATAGTGTGTACAGGGGCACTGTACCATTACTGTAAATACTGTGTACAGGGGCACTGTCCCATTACTGTAAATAGTGTGTACAGATGCACTGTACCATTACTGTAAATACTGTGTACAGGGGCACTGTCCAATTACTGTAAATACTGTGTACAGGGGCACTGTCCCATTACTGTAAATAGTGTGTACAGGGGCACTGTCCCATTACTGTAAATAGTGTGTACAGGGGCACTGTACCATTACTGTAAATACTGTGTACAGGGGCACTGTACCATTACTGTAAATACTGTGTACAGGGGCACTGTCCCATTACTGTAAATACTGTGTACAGGGGCACTGTACCATTACTGTAAATACTGTGTACAGATGCACTGTACCATTACTGTAAATACTGTGTACAGGGGCACTGTCCCATTACTGTAAATAGTGTGTACAGGGGCACTGTACCATTACTGTAAATACTGTGTACAGGGGCACTGTCCAATTACTGTAAATACTGTGTACAGGGCACTGTACCATTACTGTAAATACTGTGTACAGGGGCACTGTACCATTACTGTAAATACTGTGTGCAGGGCCACTGTCCCATTACTGTAAATACTGTGTACAGAGCCACTGTCCCATTACTGTAAATAGTGTGTACAGGGGCACTGTCCCATTACAGTAAATACTGTGTATGGGGCACTGTCCAATTATTGTAAATACTGTGTACAGGGGCACTGTACCATTACTGTAAATACTGTGTACAGGGGCACTGTACCATCACTGTAAATACTGTGTACAGGGGCACTGTACCATCACTGTAAATACTGTGTACAGGGGCACTGTACCATTACTGTAAATACTGTGTACAGGGGCACTGTACCATTACTGTAAATACTGTGTACAGGGGCACTGTACCATTACTGTAAATACTGTGTACAGGGGCACTGTACCATTACTGTAAATACTGTGTACAGGGGCACTGTCCAATTGCTGTAAATAGTGTGTACAGGGGCACTGTACCATTACTGTAAATACTGTGTACAGGGGCACTGTCCAATTACTGTAAATACTGTGTACAGGGGCACTATACCATCACTGTAAATACTTTGTACAGGGGCACTATACCATCACTGTAAATACTGTGTACAGGGGCACTGTACCATTACTGTAAATATTGTGTACAGGGTCACTGTCCCATTACTGTAATTATTGTGTCCAGGGGCACTGTCCCATTACTGTAAATATTGTGTACAGGGGCACTGTCCCATTACAGTAAATACTGTGTACAGGGGCACTGTCCCATTACTGTAATTATTGTGTACAGGGGCACTGTCCCATTACAGTAAATACTGTGTACAGGGGCACTGTCCCATTACTGTAAATACTGTGTACAGGGGCACTGTACCATTACTGTAAATACTGTGTACAGGGGCACTGTCCCATTACTGTAAATACTGTGTACAGGGGCACTGTCAAATTACTGTAAATACTGTGTACAGCGGCACTGTACCATTACTGTAATTATTGTGTACAGGGGCACTGTCCCACTACTGTAAATATTGTGTACAGGGGCACTGTCCCATTACTGTAAATATTGTGTACAGGGGCACTGTCCCATTACTGTAAATACTGTGTACAGGGGCACTGTCCCATTACTGTAAATATTGTGTACAGGGGCACTGTCCCATTACTGTAAATATTGTGTACAGGGTCACTGTCCCATTACTGTAATTATTGTGTACTGAAGCCCTTTCCCATTACTGTAAATACTGTGTACTGGGACACTGTCCCATTACTGTAAATACTGTGTACTGGGACACTGTCCCATTACTGTAATTACTGTGTACTGAAGCCCTGTCCCATTACTATAAATAGTGTGTACAGGGGCACTGTCCCATTACTGTAATTATTGTGTACTGAAGCCCTTTCCCATTACTGTAAATACTGTGTACTGGGACACTGTCCCATTACTGTAAATACTGTGTACTGGGACACTGTCCCATTACTGTAATTACTGTGTACTGAAGCCCTGTCCCATTACTATAAATAGTGTGTACAGGGGCACTGTACCATTACTGTAAATACTGTATACTGGGGCCCTGTGCCATTACCGTAAATACTGTGTGGAGGGGCACTTTTCCATTACTGTAAATACAGTGGGCAGGGGCACTGTTCTTATGTTCTTATTTTCCTCGAAGTAAAGGTAATTAGGGGTTATGGGGAGCTGAGTTTGGATCGGTCAAGGCCCTGTGGGTGGTGGAGTGGGCCCAGGGGCTGAGTGGCCGGGTCCTGCTCCTACTTCTTGTGTTCTTCAGATTTGAGGTTGGGATCAGATCAGCCATGATCTTATTGAATGGCGGAGCAGGCTCGAGGGGCCCACTGGCCTACTCCTGCTCCTATTTCTTATGTTCACTGCTCATTACTATAAATACTGTGTACAGGGACCCTGTCCCATTACTGTAAATACAGCGTTCAGAGACCTTGTACCATTACTGTAAATACTGTGTGCAGGGTCCCTGTAATATTGCAGTAAATACTGTGTGCAGGGGCAATGTCCCATTACTGTTAATATTGCATACAATGATCCTACACCATCACGGGATCTGGAGTTGATTATTCCCTTCTCCTTGCATAAGGAGAGTCATGAGGTTGTGTTAGGGAGTCAGAGTTCAAATTGCTCAGTATGAAAATTGCAGAGGAATCAGTGCGGAAGTCTATAGTGTAGGGCCGGGTGAGGGACAGCTGCCCAATTCTGGAGGACTATGCTTCTGGCCTTCTGCAAGTATTGATGATCACATTAATTCAAATCTCTGGCTACCAGTCCTATGCCCACTGAGCAGTCGAAATATTGAGGGCTGCCCCTTGTTCCCAGGTACCCAGAGACACACCGATTCCTAAATACTTAGGATGGTTAATGGGATCAACAAGGGTCTCTGCTGAGGGCACTGATCCACTGGGGTGCAGTTCCATGTCCACTGGACACCCGACACCACCTCACCCATGTTACCTGTGAGCCTGGACACGGAGTACTCATTAACTGTGGGACTACAAAAGAAAAAAAAAGCTGCATTTATACGGCACCTTTCACAATCTCAGGACGTCCCAGAGCGCTCCACAACCAATTAAGGACTTTTGAAGTGTTGTAACTGTTGTAATGTAGGAAATGCAGCGGGCAATTTACACACAACAAAGTCCCACAAACAGCAATGAGATAAATCTGTTTTAATGATATTGGTTGAGGGATAAATATTGGCCACGAAAATGGGCAGAACTCCCCAGCTCTTCTTCGAATAGTGCCATGGGATCTTTTACATCCACCTGAGGGGACAGAAGGGGCCTCGGTTTAACATCTCATCTGAAAGACAGCACCTCTGACAGTGCAGCACTCCCTCTGTACTGCACTGGGAGTGTCAGCTTAGATTAAGGGCTCAAGTCCCTGGAGTCACAACCTTTTGACTCAGATGCAAGAGTGCCAGCCACTGAGCCACAGCTGGCTGTGTGACTCAGGGGGCATTGAAACCAATCTTATTCTTACCTGGTGTCCACAGAGGAGCATTTCCTGCAGGATCAAGAGTACGATCCCTGGCTGGGATTAACTGCAGCCCTCTATCAAACTTGGATCCAATATGTGGCTCCATGGTCACTTTGGGTCAGCTTCAAACGAATGGGGCATTTATCCAAAGAGCCATTGTAGGGGGGCGGGGAGTGTGCAGATCCCACTACTTTGTTTAATTGAGGAATTTTGTGTGACTGCCATGCTGACTTCCACTCTTACCACTAATACTGGAGTGTCCAGTCCCACCACCGATACTGGAGTGTCCAGTCTCACCACTAATACTGGAGTGTCCAGTCCCACCACCGATACTGGAGTGTCCAGTCTCACCACTCACCACTAATACTGGAGTGTCCAGTCCCACCACCGATACTGGAGTGTCCAGTCCCACCACCGATACTGGAGTGTCCAGTCTCACCACTAATACTGGAGTGTCCAGTCCCACCACCGATACTGGAGTGTCCAGTCCCACCACTAATACTGGAGTGTCCAGTCTCACCACTAATACTGGAGTGTCCAGTCCCACCACCGATACTGGAGTGTCCAGTCTTACCACTAATACTGGAGTGTCCAGTCTCACCACTAATACTGGAGTGTCCAGTCCCACCACCGATACTGGAGTGTCCAGTCTCACCACTAATACTGGAGTGTCCAGTCCCACCACCGATACTGGAGTGTCCAGTCCCACCACCGATACTGGAGTGTCCAGTCTCACCACCGATACTGGAGTGTCCAGTCCCACCACCGATACTGGAGTGTCCAGTCTCACCACTAATACTGGAGTGTCCAGTCCCACCACCGATACTGGAGTGTCCAGTCCCACCACTAATACTGGAGTGTCCAGTCTCACCACTAATACTGGAGTGTCCAGTCCCACCACCGATACTGGAGTGTCCAGTCTTACCACTAATACTGGAGTGTCCAGTCTCACCACTAATACTGGAGTGTCCAGTCCCACCACCGATACTGGAGTGTCCAGTCTCACCACTAATACTGGAGTGTCCAGTCCCACCACCGATACTGGAGTGTCCAGTCTTACCACTAATACTGGAGTGTCCAGTCTCACCACTAATACTGGAGTGTCCAGTCCCACCACCGATACTGGAGTGTCCAGTCTCACCACTAATACTGGAGTGTCCAGTCCCACCACTAATACTGGAGTGTCCAGTCTCACCACTAATACTGGAGTGTCCAGTCTCACCACTAATACTGGAGTGTCCAGTCCCACCACCGATACTGGAGTGTCCAGTCTCACCACTAATACTGGAGTGTCCAGTCTCACCACTAATACTGGAGTGTCCAGTCCCACCACCGATACTGGAGTGTCCAGTCTCACCACTAATACTGGAGTGTCCAGTCTCACCACTAATACTGGAGTGTCCAGTCCCACCACCGATACTGGAGTGTCCAGTCTCACCACTAATACTGGAGTGTCCAGTCCCACCACTAATACTGGAGTGTCCAGTCCCACCACCGATACTGGAGTGTCCAGTCTCACCACTAATACTGGAGTGTCCAGTCCCACCACCGATACTGGAGTGTCCAGTCTCACCACTAATACTGGAGTGTCCAGTCTCACCACTAATACTGGAGTGTCCAGTCTCACCACTAATACTGGAGTGTCCAGTCTCACCACCGATACTGGAGTGTCCAGTCTCACCACTAATACTGGAGTGTCCAGTCTCACCACTAATACTGGAGTGTCCAGTCCCACCACTGATACTGGAGTGTCCAGTCCCACCACTGATACTGGAGTGTCCAGTCCCACCACCGATACTGGAGTGTCCAGTCTCACCACTAATACTGGAGTGTCCAGTCTCACCACTAATACTGGAGTGTCCAGTCTCACCACTAATACTGGAGTGTCCAGTCTCACCACTAATACTGGAGTGTCCAGTCTCACCACTAATACTGGAGTGTCCAGTCTCACCACTAATACTGGAGTGTCCAGTCTCACCACTAATACTGGAGTGTCCAGTCCCACCACTGATACTGGAGTGTCCAGTCTCACCACTAATACTGGAGTGTCCAGTCTCACCACTAATACTGGAGTGTCCAGTCCCACCACCGATACTGGAGTGTCCAGTCTCACCACTAATACTGCAGTGCTCTCTGTACGGGGTCATTGTTCCTTGTCACTGTCACAAAGCCAACCACTTCCACCACCATCCATACTCACTCACAGGCTCCAGTATTAATGGCATGAACAGAGAGGGGGTCTGGCCCACCTGAGGAGGTCGACCCCCAGACTTACCCCTGATTATCCGGCTGTCCAAATGCAAAACTGTAAAAGGAGGGAAGTTCCCCGGTGTCCCAACGGAACGAATCCTTCGACGTTTTATACGTCAAGCCTGAAAATAGTAAAAAGAGTAAATTACCTTCCGGCAAATATATCAGCTGCGTCTTTTTCCAGCTCCCTCAGTAACCATTTCCTGTGTTATTGACTGTATCTCCACTGATGTTAATCCAGCTCCCTCACACTGTCACTCAGTAACCCCTCCCCCAGCACCCTGTGTTACTGACTGTATCTCTACTGATGTTAATCCAGCTCCCTCACTCTGGGGAGTAGACTGACTGTAACACACTGAGACTAGAAGTAAGCTCGCACAGAGATAACCAGTGGACAGGGAGAGATGTGATTAAACCCAACAGCTCACCAATCCAGAAGTTGCGGGTTTCGAAGTCTGGGTCGGTAACCTCGTTCGTGTTCTCCAGCTGACTGAGGTAAAAGGCCAGGATATCTTGCACCTTCTGGTTTTTAACTTGTGCTAAAATACCACCTCGCTCCTAAAAGTAAACATGAGAACAAAGATGAATGAGAAAAGACCTGCAAATGTGTTGCAGCAAAGAGGGAGCAGGTGCAAGGAGAATTGGTACATTGTACATTGATATTAAATGGTGCTGTACCTGCCCTGGGAGTGTTTGATGAGACGGTGCAGAGGAAGTTTTACTCTGTTGTTAACCTGTATCTCAACGAACATAAAATAAGATTTTATGAAGTATATTTGAGTTGTAACCAGTGTGGGTTGGATACAGAGTGAGGGGCTCATTCTCTTCACATGCAATGAGTGTTAAGTCTCCGCAACAAGATTCTTTTATTTATGTTTTTGGCAGATTTACTACACAAGGAGAGGCAGGCAGAGTAACATTACCTTTACATTGCTCCGTCAGGTATCCTGCCTGGTACAGCACGGGTTAGGTACAGAATAAAGCTCCCTTTACACTGCCCCACCAAACACTCCCAGGGCATGTAAAGCATGGGGTTGATATAGAGTAAAGCTCCCTCTACACTGTGCATCAAACATTCCCAGGGCAGGTACAGCATGGGAGGGATACAGAGTAACGCTCCCTCTATATTGTCCATCAAACAATCCCAGGGCAGGTATGGCACAGGAACGACACAGTGTAAAGATCCCTGTACACTCTCACATCAAACGCTCCCAGGGCAGGTACAGCACGAGTTAGATACAGAATAAAGCTCCCTCTGTACTGGCCCAAGAATCAGTCCCAGCACAGGTACAGCACTGATTAGATACAGAGTAAAGCATCCTCTACACTGTCCCATCAAACACTCCCAGGGCAGTTACAGCACAGGAATGATACAGAGTAAAGCTCTCTTTACATTGTCCCATCAAACACTCCCGGGGCAGGTACAGCATGGGTTAGGTACAGAATAAAACTCCCTCTACACTGTCCCATCAAACACGCTCAGGGCAGGTACAGCACAGGTTAGATACAGAGTAAAGCTCCCTCTACACAGTCCCGTCAAACACTCCCGGGGCAGGTACAGCATGGGTTAGGTACAGAATAAAACTCCCTCTACACTGTCCCATCAAACATTCCCAGACCAGGTACAGCACGGGTTAGATAAAGAATAAAGCTCCCTCTACATTCTCCCATCAAAAACTCCTAGGGCAGGTATAGCATGGGTTAGATACAGAATAAAGCTCCTTCTACACTGTCCCATCAAACACTCCCAGGGCAGGTGTAGCATGGGATGGATACAGAATAAAGCTCCATCTAAACTGTCCCATCAAACACTCCCAGGGCAGGTGTAGCATGGGATGGATACAGAATAAAGCTCCATCTAAACTGTCCCATCAAATACTCCCAGGGCAGGTAGAGCATGGGATGGATAAAGAGTAAAGCTCCCTCTACAGGAGCCCACCAAACAATCCCAGGGCAGCTACAGCACGGGTTAAATATTGAATAAAACTCTCTCTACACTGGTCCGCCAAACACTCCCCAGGTAAGTACTGCATGGGTTAGATATAGAATAAAGCTCCCTCTACACTGCCCCGCCAAACGCTCCTAGGGCAGGTACTGAACGGGTTAGATACAGAATAAAGCTCCCTCCACACAGTCCCATCAAACACTCCCAGGGCAGGTACAGCATGGGTTAGATACAGAATAAAGCTCCCTCTACACTGTCCCATCAAACACTCCCAGGGCAGGTACAGCATGGGTTAGATACAGAATAAAGCTCCCTCTACACTGTCCCATCAAACACTCCCAGGGCAGGTACAGCACGTGTTAGATACAGAGTAAAGCTCCCTCTACACTGTCCCATCAAACACTCCAAGGGCAGGTAAAGCACGTGTTAGATACAGAGTAAAGCTCCCTCTACACTGTCCCACCAAACATGCCCGTGGCAGGTACAGCATGGGTTAGATACAGAGTAAAGCTCTGTCTACACAGTCCCATCCAACACTCCCAGGGCAGGTACAGTCTGGGTTAGATACAGAATAAAGCTCCCTCTACACTGTCCCGTCAAACAGTCCCAGGGCAGGTACAGCACAGGTTAGGTATAGAATAAAACTCCCACTACACTGCCCCAATAAACACTCCCAGGGCAGGTACAGCACGGATTAGATAAAGAATAAATCCCCCTCCACACAGTCCCATCAAACACTCCCAGGGCACTTACAGCACGGGTTAGATAAAGAATAAATTCCCATCTACATTATCCCATCAAAAACTCCCAGGGCTCCCATGAGTTAGATACAGAGTATCATCGAAACAAGGCGAGTCCGGTTTGTTCAGCTCTTGTTACCTGACATTTATTCTTGGCTCCGTAATACGTGTCCGCTTCCGGGGAGACCATGAAGCATTCCCCATCGATCCGGATATCACAGGTGTGGAACGGAAACTCCAGCTTTTCTGGGAAGAAAAAGCCACAACATGAATTAAAAATCAAAAGGAAAATTTTGCAGGGCTATGGGGAAAGAGCATGGGGAAGTGGGACTAATCGGTTAGCTGTTTCAAAGAGGTGGCACAGGCGCGTTGGGCCGAATGGCCTCATTCTGTGCTGTAAGATTCTATGGTATGATCGGACATCGTGGACTCCCACAGAACGCTCCGGGGTGAAAATTGTATCACACACAGGACAGGTCGGAGAGACTTGTGAAAATGGATTGTATTTGCTACCAGGAATTATCACTTAAACAGAAATCAGAAATTGGCACCTATTTCTTAACTGCCTCCATTGTATGGTTCCTAGATCTGAATAACCTTCGCTTCAACTCCTGTTCAATTAATCTTTCTTTTACTCAAATGGGTTTACAGATCGCATTACCCATTAGTGGGACTAATCGGTTGCTCTTTCAAAGAGCCAGGACAGGCATGCTGGGCTGAATGGCCTCCTTCTTGCACATCGCCGATTTCCATCGCTCCACCACTGGCAGTCGTGACATCAGCCGTCTAGGCCCTGTGCTCTGGAATTCCCTCAGTAAACCCCTCCGCATCTCCACCTCTCTCTCTTCCTTTAAGACGCTCCTTAAAACCTACCTCTTTGACCAAGGCTTTGATCACCTGTCCCAATATTTCCTTATGTGGCTCGGTGTCAAATTTTGTCTGATAACACACCTGTGAAGCGCCTTGGGACGTTTTACTATGTTAAAGGCGCTATATAAATGCAAGTTGCAGTTGTTTGTTGTTGTCTGATTGATTCTATGATGATATCCCGATTGCAAAACTTGCATTCAATCATTTACCAATCAGTTACAAATTAAATCAGCCTGAAACACTTCACACGGCCAACTGCCAGTCAATGGAGTGGAAAACAGATGGTTCACAGAAAGCTATTTAATATTTCACTGCAGTGTTGTGAAATATTCACTGTACAGGGTGGGCTGTACCATTGCCTGCCACTAGATGGAGCCTCAGTGTCACCATTGCTCTCTGAGAACCTCTAGTGGCAACACACTGGTACTGCAACAGAACGGTAGGTCAGGGATTCATAGAATGTACAGCACAGGAACAGGCCATTCGGCCCAACAGGTCCATGCTGGCGTTTATGCTCCACACAAGCCTCCTCCCTTCCTACTTCATCTAACCCTATCAGCATATCCTTCTATTCCTTTCTCCCTCATAGCTTCCCCTTAAAGGTATCTATGCTATTCACCTCAACTACTCCTTGTGGTAGCGAGTTCCACATTCCAACCACTCTCTGGGTAAAGAAACTGCTCCTGAATTCCCTATTGGATTTATGGCTCATAGTTTTGGTCTCCCCCACAAGTTGAAACATCTTCTCTACATCTATCCTATCAAACCCCTTTATAATTTTAAAGACCTCTGTCAAGTCACCCCTCAGCCTTCTATTTTCTAGAGGAAAGAGCCCCAGCCTTTTTAGTCTTTCCTGATAGTTATAACCTCTCAGTTCCTCAAGTGCCTCAATATCCTTTTTATAATATGGAGACCAGAACTGTTCACGGTACTCCAAGTGTGGTCTAACTAAGGTTCTATACAAGTTTAACATAACTTCTCCAGATTGAGTGGAAACTGCACACCTTCGAACCCAGATTACAGGAAGCTCTTTATTTCATTGAGTAGTTGATACAGTATGTCTGTGCTTACCCTCATATCAGACACCTGTACAGCCCCTTTTTGAAGTAGGTCACTAAGATTGACTCTGGATCCACCTTGCTCCAAATATCCCAAATTCTTCAGTCTCTATTAGGGACTCTTAATGTTGTACTCATCTTACATGTCTGGGTCTGTTGTAAACTAATTGATAGAGATCGATTGCTATGATTAGCCAACAACTCCATTATCGTTGTATCATGTGGCTACCAGGATGGTAGAAGGTGAACGAGATGGACCTTGGTCTTTTCCCGTCTAGAAATTCCTACGTTCCTATCATTTTAAACAATGACATCAGGTCCAATCGTGAGTTCAGTCTCCCCCGAATTTAGATTTTTAAATCCCATCATCCATTTAATTTCATCACAGAATCATAGAATCTTACAGCACAGAAGGAGGCCATTCGGCCCGTTGTGCCTGAGGCAGCTCTTTGAAGGAGCTGTCCAATTAGTCCCACTCCCCAGTTTTTTCCCCATATCCCTGGAAATTAGTCCTCTTCAAGTACATGTCCAATTGTCTTTAGAAAGTTCCTTTGGAATCTGCTTCCATCACCCTTTCAGGGAGTGTGTTCCAGATCTTAACAACTCTCTATGTGAAAAAAAAATCTCCTCATTTCCCTCTATTTCTTTTGCCAATTATTTTAAATCTGTGACCTCTGGTTATCGACCCACTTGCCAAAGGAAACAGTTTCTCCCTACTTGGTCTATCAAAACCCCTCATAATTTTGAATACCTCTATTAGCTCTCCCCTTAGCCTTCTCTGCTCTAAGGAGAACAATCCCAGCTTTTCCAATCTCTCCACAAAACTGAAGTCCCTCATCCCTGGTATCATCCTGGTAAACCTCCTCTGTACCCTCTCCAAGGCCTTGACATCCTTCCTAAAGTGTGGTGCGCAGAATTGTACACAATACTCCAGCTGAGGCCTAACCAGTGATTTGTAAAGGTTTAGCATGGCTTCATTGTTTCTGTATTCAAATCCCCATTTACAAAGCCAATTATCCCATATGCTTTCTTAACCATCTTATCAACTTGCCCTGCCACCTTCAAACATTTGTGAATATTCACTCCCAGGTCCCTCTGCTCTTGCACCCTCCCTCAAAATAGTACCATTTAGATTACACTGCCTCTCCGTGTTGTTCCTCCCAAAATGCATCACTTCACACAAATTGCCATGTGCCTGCTCATTTCACCAGTCTGTCTATGTCCTCCTGAAGTCTGCTACTATCTGCCTCACTATTTATTATATTGCCAAGTTTTGTATCATCTGCAAACTTCAAAATTGTACTCCCTATACCCAAGTCCAGATTATTTATATATAACAAGAAAACCAATGGTCCTAATACCGACCCCTGGGGGGCCTCACTGCATATTTCTCTCCAGTCAGAAAAACATCCGTTCACCACTACTCTCTGCCTCCTACCCCTTTAGCCAATTACGTATCCAAGTTACCACTGTCCCTTTAATCCCATGAGCTTCTATTTTCCAAATAAGTCTGTTATGTGATACTTTATCAAATGCCTTTTGAAAGTCCATATATACAACATCTACTGCATTACCTTCATCAACCCTCTCTGTTACCTCATCAAAAAATCAATCAGGTTAGTCAGACATGATTTGCCTTTAACAATTGGCCTTTGCTGGCTGTCCCTTATTAACCCATGTTTCTCCAAGTGAGAATTAATTTTGTCCTTGACAATGGTCTCTAGTAGTTTTCCAACCATTAACGTTAGACTGACTGGCCTGTAGTTACCAGGTTTATCCCTCTTCTCTTTTTTGAACATTGGTGTAACATTTGCAATCCTCCACTCCTCTGGCACCACTCCCATAATCCAAGGAGGATTGAAGGATTGTGGTCAGAGCTTCTGCTATCTCCATCCTAGCTTCCCTCAGCAACCTAGGATGATCCCATCTGGACCAGGTGACTTGTTAACTTTGAGTGTTGCCAAACTATTTAGCACCTCCTTTCTATCTATTTTTATCCTGTCCAAAATCTCTACTCTCCCCCACACCCCTCCTCTACTGTGACATTAACTTCATCCTATTCTTTTGTGAAGACAGATGCAAAGTCCTCATTCAGTTCTTCAGTCATGCCCTCTGCCTCCACAAGAAGATTTCCTTTTTTGGCCCTAATCGGCCCCATCATTCCTTTAACTATCCTTTTACTTTTCATATGTTTATAAAAGATTTTGGGCTCCCTTTTATGTTATCCGCTAATCTTTTCTCATATACACTCTTTGCCCTTCTTATATCCTTCCAGGGTAATGCACCCTTTTCAATCAATGAGTGCATTGAGCAGATTAAAGGGCAGCGGTGTTGAGGCCTGTGGACAACCACTTCAAATGGGGAGCCAAGAACAATGATCAGTGTGGTGAGCAGGAGATTTTAACTCAGGGTAACAGGGCAATCCATTAGGGACCTAACCCTAACTCCCTAAGCCGACCCTTAACTCCTAACATTAACCCCTAACTCTAACCCCTAAGCCTAGCTGTGACTCCTAATCCTAACCCTAAACCTTACCATAACCCTAACTTCTAAGCCTAAACTTAACCATAACTCTTATGGTCAAACCTAACCTTAATGCTAACCCTAACCCTTAAACCTAACCTATCCCTAATCCCTAAGCCTAACCTTAATTCCCCACATTAACTAACTCTACTCCTAAACCTAACCTTAGGTCTTACCCTAACCCTAAGCCTAAACCTAACCTTAACCCCTAAGCCTAATCTTAAATCTTACCCTAACCTTAACCCCTAAGCCTAACCTTAAATCTTACCCTAACCTTAACCCCTAAGCCTAACCTTAATCCCTAACCCTAACCTCTAATCCTAATCCTAGTTATGAGTAGTTGTGATGTGCTAAAGGTGAACCCATCTGTTAACACTGGTTGACTGACAGGTGTTTGTCACTCTCAAGCCACTCTGCATCTATCACTGTTTCCCCACCCTGTGCCTCGATGTGAACCTATTGCCACTCACCCCCACAGAAAGCACCACCGAATCCCACGTTACAAATGCAGGAGCACTCTTCATCTCTGTACTTCCCATGAATACACTGCATACTGCACCTGACTGGGAGAAAAGACAAGCACCATCACAAAGAGAGACATGTGTAGCATCTCAATGACCCAATCTGTTCCCATTCACTTATGGTGCTGAACCTGCCGCCCCAGCCCCCTAACCATTGTGTAGAATTCCAATAGACCAAACTCCTTCCCACTGAATCTTATTATTCAGAATTCCAATAGGCTAAACACCCTTATTCATTTCTACTGTGGCTCAGTGGATAGCACTCTTACCTCTGAGTCAGAAGGTCATGGGTTCAAGTTTTGCTCCAGAGACTTGAGCACCAAATCCAGGCTGACACTGTCAGAGGCGCCGTTTTTCAGACGAGATGTTAAACCGATTGAGATGTCTGCCCTCTCAGGTGGACATAACAGATCCCACGGACTATTCGAAGAAGAGCAGGGGAGGTCTCCCCAGTGTCCTGGCCAATATTTATCTCTCAACTAACATCACTAAAACAGATGATCTGGTGATTATCACATTGCTCTTTATGGGACCTTGCTGTGCGCAAATTGGCTGCCGCTTTTCCTACTACAATGGTGACTACACTTAAATAAAAGTACTTCATTGGCTGGAAAGCGCTTTGGGACGTCCTGAGATTGTGAAAGGTGCCATATAAACCCAAATCTTTCAAGTCTTTCTTTTGTAAAGGCTGAAGAAAATCAGTCAGATGCCCTGAACTGGACCCTCTTTCTCATTCCTCGTACATACCTTGGCAATATCTCCCAGTGAATCCCGGTAAGCACTCACAGCGACACGAGCTCACGTTCAGCTGGCCTCTGTTACCGCAGCTCATCCGACACGGGTTCCTGGGGACCTCTGGAAGCAAAGGAAGTTCTTGCATTTATATAGTGCCTTTCACAACTTCAGGATGGCCCAAAGAGCTCGACAGCTAATGAAATACTTTTGAAGTGTAGTCACTGTTGTAATGTAGGTAATGCAGCAAGATCCCACAAACAGGAATGTGATAATGACCAAATCATTATTTTAGTGACACTGGTCACTATAATATTGGAATAAATATTGGCCAGGACACCAGGGAGAAACTCCCCTGTTCTTCTTCAAACAGTGTCGTGGGATCTTTTACGTCCACCTGAGAGGGCAGACAGGACCTTAGTTTAGCATCTCATCTAAAAGACGGCACCTCTGACAGTGCATCACTCCTTCAGTACTGCACTGGGAGTGTCAGCCTGGATTATGTGCTTGGGTCTCTGGAGTGGGGCTTGAACCTATGACCTTCTGACTCAGAGATGACAACATTACCTACTGAGCCACGGCTGGCATCCAAGACATGTGTGAAAAGAGATCACAGAAGAGGTCTGAGGAGAGATGGGGTAAAGACTCTTGGGCAGATGTTTCTCTGGTGTCACACGGGGAAACTCCAGTGGACTGGGGAGGAGGGGGTGCAAAATCGGGTGGTGAGCTGTTCCGCCATTTCTCCACAGCTCATCACTTCCAGAATATTCCGCTGGAAATTGATGATGGGCATTTGAATTCAATCGATGGCAAGAAAATGTCCTATCATGAGCCTCATACCAATGCTGGATGCTATGGCTGGCAGTGAGGGGGATTTGAAATTGAAATCTCGCTCCCCAAGGGAGTGTAATGATTACAATCTCTGCCTGGGAATTTTGATCGTGCTGCACTGCTGCAGTTGCCCGGGGTCTGGGATAAGGTTTTCCAGCCTTCTCCTGAGATGGGCTTCCTGACACAGGTAAGAATCCCGACAGGAGGCTACTGAAATTATACAAATGAGGCTGACCTGGGAAAATTGGTTGGGCTTAATGGTACAGCCATGGGACAAGTGGGAATACTTCCTGCTGATGTTGCAGTGGGATTCTGCCTAACAGGAAAATTTCACTCTTTAGTCTAAGGAGTGATAGATGAAGACTTTAAGTCTGAGGAGTGATAGATGAAGATTTTAAGTCTGAGGAGTGATAGATGAAGATTTTAAGTCTGAGGAGTGATAGATGAAGATTTTAAGTCTGAGGAGTGATAGATGAAGACTTCGGGTGATAAATTGGGCCGTGTAGCGCCCGTTGTTTCGGCGCTACACGGCCTCTCCGACATCCAAGATGGCGTCTTGGATGCTCACGCACGTTTCCAGCGTGACGTGCGCCAGACGCCATCTTGGTATAGGAGTTAACGCAGGCGCAGATAACAAACGCTGGAATCATGTAAAGTAGGGAGAAAATGGCTTCAATCAGTGTGCAGCACTGATTTAAGTGATACAGACACCATTTTGGGGCTTAACACTCAACTCAACACACAGTCTTAACCCCAACCATCTGAACGTGTCTTAGAATGCCTGGAGGACCCCCCACCGGTGCTATTTAAAGGGACCATGCAGGATTCACAGGTTAGTTGCTGGATTATTGCTTCTGGCTGCCGAGACATTAGTAACTGTTTTTGGAGGTCTCCTAGATTTCAATATTGGGACGCGGGGACATAGCCTAACATTGAGAGCCAGGACGTGCAGGAGTGAAATTAGGAAATGCTTCTACACGCAAAGGGTGGGAGATGTTTGGAACCCTCTTCTGCAGACGGCAGCTCACTTGCGAATGTTAAATCTGAGATTGATAGATTTCTGTGAACCAAGGGTATTAAGGGATATGGGGCTAAGGCGGGTATATGGAGTTAGGCCACAGGTCCACCATGATCTCACGGAATGGTAGAACAGGCTCAAGGGGTTAAATGCCACGGCCACTTGGTTCCTCTTGATATTCGCCACCTTCTCCTGCAAGAAAGCGAGGCGTGTGCCTGGGTGATGTGCCTGTCATGGTTGAATAGCTGCCAGTGTGTGTGGCCTGTGAGTTGTTGGTGGGCGGCTTGAAACATTGGTAATGTGTAAGGGTTAGAGGAAGCATCTGATTGGAAGAGTTGAGTACTGATGGAAAGAGTTTGTTGGTATGTGGGTGATGGGGGGGTGTAGTGCGTGGTGCAGTTGGTAGGAGACGCCACTTGACAGTTGACCTCACTCACCTTGACCTCTCATGTCAAAGCATTGAACTTCTTCCTGCACTGCATCCATGTTCATGATGCTGTGCGCCTGGCATTGACTTCGTCCCCCGCTGCCTCCCTCTATCTTTTGAGTTTATGTCTAGAGGCCTCTTGCAACCCCCCCCCCCCCCACTCACTGCGGATATAGGATGTCCCTCCTTCTGTCCACCTCTTGCACCCAAGGTCTCTAGTGCATCAGCAGAGAACCTTGGTGCATGCACTCTCGAAGGTCTGGTACCAACTCAGATCGGCAGATTGGTGAGGTCTGATGTACAGATTGGAGGATGTGGGATTTACTAGTGCGCAACCTCTATTCAATGTTTTAACATAACTCATCAGTGTGTAAACATAGGATTGGGACCTGCATCTGTGTTTTATATGTGCGATACCTGATCTCTGTTCAGACTCCATGCAGACAGTAGACTGTTATTTTCAGCAAATAACAGGTACCAGCTACCTTTAAGAGATTTCTAAGCAACATCTTCCCTTTAAGAGATGGAGCTCCCTCTGGTGGTGGAAAGTGCAAATTGCATTGATTCCATGTGCAAGGCCTGGAAAGGAACACTGATTGCAGGTAAATGCTCCCTTGGGACCAAACTTGCATCTTGCCTGCCCAGGGTCCTTCGGGCGCGGGGTGGCAGCACCATCATGCTAACATCGCCCAGAACGGACCCCTAACCCATTTTTCCTCCTTCAAGTCTGAGGAGTGATGGTGAAGGCTTTAAGTCTGAGGAGTGATGGGTGAAGGCTTTAAGTCTGAGGAGTGATGAGTGAAGGCTTTAAGTCTGAGGAGTGATGGGTGAAGGCTTTAAGTCTGAGGAGTGATGAGTGAAGGCTTTAAGTCTGAGGAGTGATGAGTGAAGGCTTTAAGTCTGAGGAGTGATGAGTGAAGGCTTTAAGTCTGAGGAGTGATGAGTGAAGGCTTTAAGTCTGAGGAGGGATGGGTGAAGGCTTTAAGTCTGAGGAGGGATGGGTGAAGGCTTTAAGTCTGAGGAGTGATGGGTGAAGGCTTTAAGTCTGAGGAGTGATGGGTGAAGGCTTTAAGTCTGAGGAGGGATGGGTGAAGGCTTTAAGTCTCAAACAGTTCAGCACAATCACGATTTTTAACATCCCTTCACTAATTTCTCAAAATATTTGGAATATATTGGCTTAAACGTTGAGTTCTGATGACATCCTCCAAGTAACCAAGAAGAGACACTGAACCTGGACCAGACAAAAAACCTGAAATAGTGACAGGCTTGAAATGATAGAGCTTATGCCAATCAAAGGTTTGTAATAACAACTGTGACAATCAAAGATTTGTAATAACAGAGGAGTATTAGGCAGACTGTCAACGGCATGGTATATAACAGGTTAACTGCGTCACTGCAAGTACTCACCACACAGTCCCCCATGGTGGTCCCAGGATTTAAAACAGCCCGACATGCGGGAGGTGCAGAGAGAACACCAAGCCCCTTCCTTATAAGGAATGATTGTTCTTCCATTGATTTCCCAGTTTCCTCTGAAATACAAACAAAGACACATGAGAAGAGCCCCGACCGGACTCCAGCCTATTGCAACAATCCGACCAATACTAATCTGAAACTGGAAACTGGGGAGCAGTGTAGGGCTGCAGTAGATGCACAGGGGAAGTAACTTGCATCTGTATTGCATTAGCAACATAACATAGGAACAGGAGTAGGCCATTCAACCCCTCGAGCTTGTTCCGCTATTCAATGAGATCATGGCTGATCGGTATCCTAACTCCATTAACCCGCGTTGGCTCCATATCCCTTAACACCCTTGGCTAGCAAGAATTTATCCATCTCAGATTTAAAATTATTAATTGAGCTAACATCTACTGCTTTTTATGGGAGAGAGTTCCACACGTCTACCACCCTTGAGTGAAGAAATGTTTCCTAACGTCTCTTCTGAATGGCCTGGCTCTATTTTAAGGTTATGTCCCCTTGTCCTGGATTCCCCCACCAGCGGAAAAGTTTCTCTCTATTTACCCTATCAATTCTTTTCAAAATCCTAAAATCCTCAATCAAATCCCCCCTTAACCTTCCATATTCCAGGGAATACAAGCCTAGTTTATGTCATCGCTCCTCATAATCTAACCCGTGGAGCCTTGGTAATGTTCTGGTGAATCTGCACTGCACTCCTTCCAAGGCCAATATATCCTTTCTAAGGTGCAGTGTCCAGAACTGTATACAGGACTCCAGATGTGGTCTAAACAGGGCTTTGTATAGCTGTAGCAAAACTTCCTCCCCTTTATATTCTACCCATCTAATTATAAAGGCCAACATTCCATTAGTCTTTCTGATTATTTTTTGTACCTGACCACTACATTTTAGTGATCTGTGTACATGGACCCCTGAATCTCTTTGGACCTCCACTGCTCTTAGTTTTTCACCATTTAAAAAATACCCCAATCTATCCTTTTTTGGTCCAAAATGGATGACCTCACACTTACCTGCGTTGAAATCCATCTGCCACAGTTTTGCCCACTCGCTTAATCTATCAATGTCTTTGTAATTTTATGCTCCTGTCTACACTATTTACTACATTTCAGAATACTTTTTAAATGGTGAGAAACTATTAAATGTTGGTGTTCAGAGAGATTTGGGTGTCCTTGTACACAAAACACAGAAAGTTAGCATGCAGGTACAGCAAGCAATTAGGAAGGCAAATGGAATGTTGGTTTTTATTGTAAGGGGGTTGGAGTACAAGAGTAGGGAAGTCTTACTACAATTGTACAGGGCTTTGGTGAGACCTCACCTGGAGTACTGTGTACAGCTTTAGTCTCCTTATTTAATTGCCCAATATTGTTTTCCTCGCTGTAAGGAACTTCAAACCTAACCAGTGTGAGCTGTGTCTGTCTTTAGGGCTCTCCAACAAGCAACGTCAAGAATGAACAGAAAGCAACATGCTTCGCGGAAGCTAATTTCGTGAAATTATGGTCTGTTACATTCGCATACCAAGACTGGTGGCTCGTTCAATTGTGGGTAGTGACCTGGTGCACAATGCAAGGATTGCTGCACTTGCACCAACTCATGTGTACCACTGTGGGGGGGGAGCAGTAGCCACTCATGCTAAGGTTCCATTTTCAGCCTTTCCAGATTTTGTGCTCAAGTCTCTGAGTGGAGAACCCACGACCTCCTGACTCAAGAGGTGAGAGTGTTGCCCACTGAACCACGGCTGACACCTTCAACAACTCCACACAATAAAAATAAACACTTCAGAGGGTGGACAAAACTGGATACCCAGCAAAAAGGTGGAGAACTAAACGGGAGGTAGGGTGTGGGCACGGACACAGGGAAGGGTTTTACTGCACTCGTTAACTAGGGTTTCCAACCATCCAAGATTGCTCTGGAGTCTCCAGGAATTAAAGATTAATTTCCAGAACACTGCTGCGAGCAGAACCCGGGAGAAAAATCATTGGGGTAATAAAAAAAAATGTTTTCTAAAAAAAAAATCTTGGAAGACTTTTATTTATTAGTTATAAAAATATTGGAGATGGGAAAAAAGGTTGTTTGACTGTCAGTCAAGAATCATCCAATCAGGTAACGAAGAGTCTGTTCACTTTCCGATTGGCCGTGGGAAGGCGGGACACCGTGAGTGGGGGGTCGGGGCCATTGGAGGCAGAAGTCATGTGATGACACCTCCAGGAATATGTCCAACTAGAGTTGGCAACCCTATCATTAATGGAGTCTTACCCTGGGGAATAGACACAGATAACAATCTCCGTCCATTCTCCGTTCTGAAAACAAGTGTGTTTCCCACATCCAACCTTGCTCGAGGTAGCCCAGACAAGCTGTAAAATAAACACAAGGACATTAGGGTTCATTCTTTCCCTTTTCCCATACCTGCTGGACCCTAGAAAGCCAGCTGTAGCAGGGATTGAGTGACCCTCAGAGACAAGACATAGCACAGGGCAGGACAAAGGGCACAGGGTGTACTACAGGGCAGGGCACAGGGCACAGGGTGTACTACAGGGCAGGGCACAGGGTGTACTACAGGGCAGGGCACAGGGCACAGGGTGTACTACAGGGCAGGGCACAGGGTGTACTACAGGGCAGGGCACAGGGTGTACTACAGGGCAGGGCACAGGGTGTACTACAGGGCAGGGCAAAGGGCACAGGGTGTACTACAGGGCAGGGCAAAGGGCAGAGTGTGTACTACAGGGCAGGGCAAAGGGCACAGGGTGTACTACAGGGCAGGGCACAGGGTGTATTACAGGGCAGGGCACAGGGCAGGGCAAAGGGCACAGGGTGTACTACAGGGCAGGGCACAGGGTGTACTACAGGGCAGGGCACAGGGTGTACTACAGGGCAGGGCACAGGGTGTACTACAGGGCAGGGCAAAGGGCACAGGGTGTACTACAGGGCAGGGCAAAGGGCAGAGTGTGTACTACAGGGCAGGGCAAAGGGCACAGGGTGTACTATAGGGCAGGGCACAGGGTGTACTACAGGGCAGGGCAAAGGGCAGAGTGTGTACTACAGGGCAGGGCACAGGGCAGGGCAAAGGGCACAGGGTGTACTACAGAGCAGGGCACAGGGCAGGGCAAAGGGGAGTGTGTACTACAGGGCAGGGCACAGGGCACAGGGTGTACTACAGGGCAGGGCACAGGGCACAGGGTGTACTACAGGGCAGGGCACAGGGCACAGGGTGTACTACAGGGCAGGGCACAGGGTAGGGCACAGGGCAGGGCAAAGGGCACAAGGCAGGACACAGGCAGAGAATAGCACAGGGCAGAGAATAGCAAAGGACAGGACAGGATGCAGCACAGGGCAGGATGCAGGGTAGGGCACAGGGCAGCACAGGCCTTAGCACAGTATAGTGATTAGCACAGGACGGGGCGTAATGGTATATAAAAGCACAGTCAGCACAAAACAAGTTAGGTGGCATCGCCATGTACTAGTCAGCGTGACAAGGAGCAGAGATTCCAAACGTCCGTCAATTGTTCCAGGACAGACATTAAATCATTGTCCGAGAGGTAGAACTCGTGTTCCTCTGTGAATGGAGGCGGTTTGCACACTTTATGGGCACAAACCTGAGTATAATGCTGGCAGGAGGCGTTGTACTTGCACTGCCCCGTGTGGTAGTGATAGTTCTGAGCCTCCCGAAACCACAGGTCAATGACTGCAGAGACAGACACCCTCCCTTCCAGCGAGGAGTGATAATTCCAGCCGAGCTCTTCCTCCTCTGCCATCTGAGCCCAGTGGTCCTGATGACTTCTGTGGCAACTGCCCACCCGCCGCTGTGCCAGTCGGGCAAGCTTCTCGCTCCATTCCTGTGGGGGAAAAGGGCCAAAGGTTAAAAGGGTAGTCATACTGTCCAAATAACCTGCAATTCCCCCTGTTCACGGCTTCTGTCTTTCTGATGAGATGTTCAACTCAGGCCCCGTCTGCCCTCTCAAGTGGACGTAAAGGATCCCACGGCACTATTTTGAGGAGGAGCAGGGGAGTTCTCCCTGATCTCCTGGCCAATATTTATCCCTCCATCAACACCTAAAAGAGATTATTTGGTCATTATCTCATTGCTGTTTGTGGAACCTTGCTATAGCGTTTCCTACAGTACAACAGTGACTATACTTCAAAAGTACTTCTTTGGCTGTAAAGCACTTTGGAACATGCAGAGGTTGTGAAAGGCGCTACAGAATTGGGAGTTCTTTCTTTCTTTTTCTTCTTTCTTACCAGAGTATGTCAAAATCAGAAGTGGGGTTCCCCAGGAAGAGGAGACCTGTAACTGGCCGGACACTCCCTATTCTCCTGTGGGTGAAATTCCAGAGTTTCAATACGGGGCATGAGGTCCATCATCAGTGTGATAGCCATTTTTATATCAATTCTAAGGAGTTCCTGTTTATTCCTCAAATAAAAGCATGTATGTAATTGTATAGATTTCCTGTTTATTCAGCAGGGTAAGGATTAATCACTGTATAACTGTACAGTCACTGTTTATTCAGCAGGGTAAGGGTTAATGATTGTGTAACTGTAGAGTCACTGTTTATTCAGCAGGGTACGGGTTAATGATTGTGTAACTGTAGAGTCACTGTTTATTCAGCAGGGTAAGGATTAATCACTGTATAACTGTAGAGTCACTGTTTATTCAGCAGGGTAAGGGTTAATCACTGTATAACTGTACAGTCACTGTTTATTCAGCAGGGTAAGGGTTAATCATTGTGTTAATGTAGAGTCACTGTTTATTCAGCAGGGTAAGGGTTAATCATTGTGTAACTGTAGAGTCACTGTTTATTCAGCAGGGTAAGGATTAATCATTGTGTTAATGTAGAGTCACTGTTTATTCAGCAGGGTAAGGGTTAATCATTGTGTAACTGTAGAGTCATTGTTTATTCAGCAGGGTACGGGTTACTCACTGTGTAACTGTACAGAGTTACTGTTCATTCAGCGGGGTGAGAGTTAATCACTGTGTATTTGTACAGAGTCACTGTTTATTCAGGGTAAGGATTACTCACTGTGTAACTGTACAGGGTCACTGTATTCAGAGATACCGAGTTTATGCTATATAACATATATTACACTCCCACCCTGTGCTTTGTTTTGTGTGCAACACATTCTAGCCTGTATGTTATATATCCCTTCGGTCCGTAATGCACTTCTTGTCTGTGTATTATCCTGTGTATAATACTCTCCAGCCTGTGTGTAATCCTGTGAGTACCTTACTTCTAGTCTGTGTATTATCCTGTAGATGATACTTTCCAACCTTTGTGTATCCTGTGTGTACTGCATTTCTTTTCTGTGTTATCCCATGTACAACACACTCCAGCCTATGTGTTACCTTGTGTTCAACACACTCCAGCCTGTGTTTTACCACGTACAACACACTCCAGCCTTTGCGTTATCCTACATGCAACATGCTCCACTCTTGACTGACCCATTAGACCATAAGACGATAAGAGATAGGAGCAGGAGTAGGTCATTCGGCCCCTCGAGCCTGCTCCGTCATTTAATGTGATCCTGGCTGATCTGATTTTTACCTCAATTCCACTTTCCCGCCCTTTCCCCATATCCTTTGACTCCCTTGTTGATCAAAAATTTGTCTAACTCAGCCTTGAATGTATTCAATGACTCAGCCTCCACAGCTTTTTGGGGTAAAGAATTCCAAAGATTCCCAACCCTCTGGAAAGATGTGGAGATGCTGGTGATGGACTGGGGTGGACAAATGTAAGGAATCTTACAACACCAGGTTACAGTCCAACAGTTTTATTTGAAAATCACAAGCTTTCGGAGGCTTTCTCCTTCGTCAGGTGAGTGTGGAATTCCTTGAAGGTTACCGCATATATAGTCAGAGAACAATGCCTGGTGATTACAGATAATCTTTCCAACTGTCCGTTGTCAAGGCAATCATTTACCTGACGAAGGAGGAAGCCTCCGAAAGCTTGTGAATTTAAAATAAAATTGCTGGACTATAACTTGGTGTTCTAAAATTGTTTACAATTGTCAACCCCAGTCCATCACCGGCATCTCCACATCAAGGCAATCAGACAGAGAGAGAGTACATACAGGACTACTGAATATACAAACGGTCCGAACCCAAAGACAGAGAGAGAGAGAGAGAGAGAAACATCCGAAAGGAAAAGAAAGAGAGAGAATGACCAGTTGTATTAAAAACAGATAACTCTTTTTTCGCTGGTGGGGTTACGTGTAGCGTGACATGAACCCAAGATCCCGGTTGAGGCCGTCCTCATGGGTGCGGAACTTGGCTATCAATTTCTGCTCGACGATTTTGCGTTGTCATGTGTCTCGAAGGCCGCCTTGGAGGACGCTTACCCGAAGATCGGTGGCTGAATGTCCTTGACTGCTGAAGTGTTCCCCGACTGGGAGGGAACCCTCCTGTCTGGCGATTGTTGTGCGGTGTCCGTTCATCCGTTGTCGCAGTGTCTGCATGGTCTCGCCAATGTACCATGCTCCGGGGCATCCTTTCCTGCAACATATGAGGTAGACAACGTTGGCCGAGTCACAGGAGTATGAACCATGTACCTGGTGGGTGGTGTCCTCTCGTGTGATGGTGGTATCTGTGTCGATGATCTGGCGTCTTGCAGAGGTTGCCGTGGCAGGGTTGTGTGGTGTCGTGGACGCTGTTCTCCTGAAAGCTGGGTAATTTGCTGTTTGAAGGCGAGTAGTGGAGGCATGGGGATGGCCTTAGCGAGGTGTTCGTCGTCATCGATGACATGTTGAAGGCTGCGGAGAACATGGCCTAGTTTCTCCGCTCCGGGGAAGTACTGGACGACGAAGGGTACTCTGTTGGTTGTGTCCCGTGTTTGTCTTCTGAGGAGGTCTATGCGATTTTTCGCTGTGGCCCGACGGAACTGTCGATCGACGAGTCGAGCGTCATATCCCGTTCTTGCGAGGGCGTCTTTCAGCGTCTGTAGGTGTCCATCGCGTTCCTCCTCGTCTGAGCAGATCCTGTGTATTCGCATGGCCTGTCCATAGGGGATGGCCTCTTTGACGTGGTTAGGGTGGAAGCTGGAAAAGTGGAGCATTGTGAGGTTGTCCGTGGGCTTGCGGTAGAGTGAGGTGCTGAGGTGCCCGTCTTTGATGGAGATCCGTGTGTCCAAGAAAGAAACCGATTCTGAGGAGTAGTCCATGGTGAGCTTGATGGTGGGATGGAACTTGTTGATGTTATCGTGTAATCTCTTCAGTGATTCTTCGCCGTGGGTCCAAAGGAAGAAAATGTCGTCGATGTATCTGGTGTATAGCGTTGGTTGGAGGTCCTGTGCAGTGAAGAAGTCGTGCTCGAACTTGTGCATGAAAATGTTGGCGTATTGGGGTGCGAATTTGGTCCCCATGGCTGTTCCGTGTGTTTGGGTAAAGAACTGGTTATCGAAGGTGAAGACATTGTGATCCAGGATGAAGCGGATGAGTTGTAGGATGGCGTCTGGAGATTGGCTGTTGTTGGTGTTGAGTATTGATGCTGTTGCAGCGATGCCGTCATCGTGGGGGATACTGGTGTAGAGTGCTGAGACGTCCATTGTGGTGAGAAGTGTTCCTGGTTCAACTGGTCCGTGGGTGCTGAGTTTTTGTAGGAAGTCTGTAGTGTCGCGACAGAAGCTGGGGGTTCCCTGTACAATGGGTTTCAGGATGCCCTCGATGTATCCAGAGAGGTTCTCACACAGGGTTCCGTTGCCTGATACGATAGGACGTCCGGGTGTGTTGGCTTTGTGTATCTTTGGGAGGCAGTAGAAGTCTCCCACGCGGGGAGTACGTGGGATGGTACATAGGCGAGATCATGCAGACACTGCGACAACGGATGAACGGACACCCCGCAACAATCGCCAGACAGGAGGGTTCCCTCCCAGTCGGGGAACACTTCAGCAGTCAAGGACATTCAGCCACCGATCTTTGGGTAAGCGTTCTCCAAGGCGGCCTTCGAGACACACGACAACGCAAAATCGTCGAGCAGAAATTGATAGCCAAGTTCCGCACCCATGAGGACGGCCTCAACCGGGATCTTGGGTTCATGTCACGCTACAAGTAACCCCACCAGCGAAAAAAGAGTTATCTGTTTTTAATACAACTGGTCATTCTCTCTCTTTCTCTTCCTTTCGGATGTTTCTCTCTCTCTCTCTCTGTCTTTGGGTTCGGACCGTTTGTATATTCAGTAGTCCTGTATGTACTCTCTCTCTGTCTGACTGCCTTGACAACGGGCAGTTGGAAAGATTATCTGTAATCAACAGGCATTGTTCTCTGACTATATATGCGGTAACCTTCAAGGAATTCCACACTCACCTGACGAAGGAGAAAGCCTCCGAAAGCTTGTGATTTTCAAATAAAACTGTTGGACTATAACCTGGTGTTGTAAGATTCCTTACATCAACCCTCTGGGAGAAGAAATTCCTCCTCATTTCCGTCTTAAATGGATGACCCCTTATTCTGAGACTATGCTCCCTAGTTTTAGATTCCCCCTTGAGGGGTAACATCCTCTCAGCATCTACTCTTTTGAGTCCCCTCAGAATCTTATATGTTTCAATAAGATTTCCTCTCATTCTTCTAAACTCCAATAAGTATAGACCCAACCTGTTCAATCTTTCCTCATAAGACAATCCTTCCATACCCGGAATCAACCTAGTGAACCTTCTCTGAACTGCCTCCAATACAAGTATATCCTTCCTTAAATAAGGACACCAGAACTGTACGCAGTACTCCAGGTGTGGTCTCACCAGCACCTTGTACAGTTGTAGCATGACTTCCCTGCTTTTATACTCCATCCCCCTGGAAATAGAGGCCAATATCCCATTTGCCTTCCGGATTACCTGCTGCACCTGTATGTTGACTTTTTGTGTTTTATGTACGAGGACACCCAGATCCCTCTGTACCGCAGCATTTTGTAGTATTTCTCCATTCAAATAATATTTTGCTTTTTTATTTTTCCTCCCAAAGTGGATGACTTCACATTTTCCCACATTATATTCCATCTGCCAAATTTTTGCCCATTCGCTTAATCTGTCAATATCCCTTTGCAGACACTTTGTGTCCTCATCGCAACTTGCTTTTCCACCTATCTTTGTATCATCATACTGTACCAAATTCTCCACTGACTACCGTCAGTTTGATTCTGTTCTCCCTTTTATCCCGAATAACCATTTGCCTTTATTTGAGCAAAATCAGCGTCGTCAACAAGTCATTCTCCTGCACATCTGTGGTAACCAGGCAACTAGATTACTGGATGTATACACACCCAAATCTTGCTTTCAAACTGACCCTGGCGTGAGGGAACCTCATTTCAGATAAGATTCCAAAATCCTGGCCGTTACAAATTGAAGGATTTTAAAAGTGTTTGGGAGCGATGACGAACCCTCGGAGGAATGTCTTGAGATTGGAGGCAGCTGGGAGCCAGGTGTCCCATGGAAACCCCCCCTCAGCTCATTAAATACAAGCTAATTGGTGCTTCAGGGCCCAGGCTCGTCCAGTCAAGGCCTGTTTAAGTGTGTTTGCAAGTATTACCACTTCCTAAAGAGCAGGAGACTGTCCCTCATTCTCCAAAAAGGAGCCACTTCAATTCAATCTTTTATTAGGAAGGGTGAGGTACAACAAAGATCCTCCTTCAAGTGTTGGAGATCTGTGGGGGGGAGGGTTAAATGCAGCTCCCTCACGGTATGGGATTGTGTAACATTGCTGGTCACTCCCTCCTTCTGTGACGTCTATAGCTGTGTGATGTTCACTAGCTAAGCGAGATCTCTAGTGTTTTACAAATCCAAGGACACTGTTCTGAGATAATGGGAGCAGTGGCAGGAGAAAGGGAGAAAACAAATCAGAAGGCAGCAATTGGTAGTTTTTTTATTTCTCTTGAAGAAATGCCTTGCATTTATACAGAGCCTCGCATGACCTCAGGACGCCCCAAAGCTCCATGGAAATTCTACCACCACCCCCCCCCCCCCACCTCTTTAAGGTGGGCATCCTGTATTACTTTCAGTTTGACCCAGTGGTAAACAGGTGGATTGTTAACCCGATCATTTAATGCATAAGGTTAAGTTTCACGACGGACTCAGTGTTGCCCAGTGGTGGAGCAAGGTTTGGTTGACTTGGGAGGAAGGGGACTGAGCTGGGAACCACGGAATGCCAACTTATCCGGCCCGCACAGACCTGGAAACCGAACCTGGAGTCCGAAAACTGAGGTTCCTAGGAGGGAAATGGAGGCGGGTCCTCCAAAGCTACATTGGCCGACCACAAAATGAGTGGGGGATGTCTTGACCACCAATGGCTCCACCGCTAGTGTTGCCGTTTTAGGGCAGTTTTTGGAAGACTTGCATTTATATAGCACCTTTCACGACCTCAGGACGTCCCAATGCACTTTACAGCCAATGAAGTACTTTTGAAGTGTAGTCACTGTTGTAATGTAGGAACCGCAGCTACCAATTTGTGCACAGCAAGATCCCACAAACAGCACTGTGATAATGACCAGATTAGTGATGTTGGTTGAGGGATAAATATTGGCCCAGGACACCGGGGAGAACTCCCATGCTCTTCTCCGCAATAGTGCCGTGGGATCTTTTATGTCCACCTTTGAGGGCAGACGGGGCCTCGGTTCAATGTCTCATCTGAAAGACGGCACTCCCTCAGTACTGCACTGAAGTGTCAGCCTGGATTATGTGCTCAGGTCTCTGGAGTGGGGCTTGAACCCACGACCTTCTGACTCAGAGGTGAAAGATGTGAGGTGTGACCTTTATGATCTGGTGTCCTCACCTGTTTTTCACAATGAACTGCTGCACTGGATTTGTTGGTTCTACCTCTGTATATGCTATTTGTATGGTTTAGGCCTTTACAGAACCCCTTGGCACCCAGTCCATTTGGGTGTCAAGGAGTTTGGTCAGACAAGATCTTCCCCTTCTGAATCCATGTTGACTATTTACTAGGTTATTACTGTGCCATTTAATCAATTCCATTATTTTATTTAATATACTGATTGATAAATGGGTCTGTAATTGCCTGTGCCTATTTTGTCCCCCTTTTGGAAAATGAGCACTGTGTAAGTCCGTTTCGTATCTACCGAGACTTGCCCAGTGTTCAATGACTCCTTCGTAATGACTAAGCACCTCTTAAACCTCATTCCTTATTTCTCTTTGTGCTTGAGAATAGGTATCATCCACTCTGGGGGTTTACTTTCAGCATCTCCTGGACTTCCATCTCATTTATATCAAAGTGCTTAATTCTGCTTGGGCTTTTGCTCTATAGGGCATGTTGCTTGTGACTTTCCTAGTGAATACTTGGAGGAAGTAATTATTTATTACAACTATATTCTGCTTATCCTCAGTTTCAGCCCTTTTAGTATTTTTTACGCTTCTCCCCTATCTCTCTGACTGCCTTCTTATTGGTTCCTAAAGGGTAGTCATGATGTGGAGATGCCGGTGATGGACTGGGGTTGACAATTGTAAACAATTTTACAACACGGTGATTGCCTTGGCAACGGGCAGTTGCAGGGGCAGTCTGTAAACACCATGTATTGTTCTATATGTATAAATGCGTAGGCTTCAAGGAGCTCTTGAAACATTTGCCTGAGGAAGGAGAAAATCTCCGAAAGCTTGTGAATTTAAAATAAAATTGCTGGACTATAACTTGGTGTTGTAAAATTGTTTACAAGTTCCTAAAGGGATTAGATAACGTCGACCATGGCAAGCTATTGCACCTTGTCCAGAACAGTAGAACCAGAGGACACGGCCTGCGCTTGAAGGGGGGTAAATTCAAAACTAACCTGCAGAAACAATATTTCAGTGAGCGAGTGGTCAATCTATGGAACAGGCTCCCTAGGGAGATGGTGGAAGCAGATTGTATTGATTCATTCAAATGCAAATTGGGTAGATTTTACTGTATCATAGAAATTTACGGCACAGAAGGAGGCCATTTGGCCCATCGTGTACATGCCAGCCGAAAAAGAGCTATCCAGCCTAATCCCACTTTCCAGCACTTGGTCCGTAGCCTTGAGGTTCCGGCACTTCAGGTGCACATCCAAATACTTTTTAAATGAGTTGAGGGTTTCTGCCTCTACCACCCTTTCAGGCAGTGAGTTCCAGACCCCCACCACCCTCTGGGTGAAAACATTTCTCCTCAGCTCCCCTCTGATCCTTCTACCAATTACTTTAAATCTATGCCCCCTGGTTTTTGACCTCTCTGTTAAGGGGAATACATCCTTCCTATCCACTCCATCTAGGCCCCTTATAATTTTATACACCTCAATTAAATCTCCCCTCAGCCTCCTCTGTTCCAAAGAAAACAACCCCAGTCTATCCAATCTTTCCTCATAGCTAAAATTCTCCAGCCCTGGCACCTTCCTCGTAAATCTCCTCTGTACCCTTTCGAGTACAATCACATCTTTCCTGTAAAGTGGTGACCAGAACTGTACGCAGTACTCTAGCTGTGGCCTAAATAGTGTTTTATACAGTTCTAGCAAAACCTCCTGCTCTTATATTCTATGCCTCGGCTAATAAAGGAAAGTATCCCATATGCCTTCCTAACCACCTTATCTACCTGTCCTGCTACCTTCAGGGATCTGTGGACATGCACTCCAAGGTCCCTCTGTTCCTCTACACTTCTCAGCATCCTACCATTTATTGTGTATTCCCTTGACTTGTTTGCCCTCCCCAAATGCATTACCTCACACTTCTCTGAAATTAATTCCATTTGCCACTTTTCTGCCCACCTGACCAGTCCATTGATATCTTCCTGCAATCTACAGCTTTCCTCCTCACTATCAAACACATGGCCAACTTTTGTATCATCTGCAAACTTCTTAATCATGCTCCCTACATTTAAGTCTAAATCATTGAGATATACTACAAAAAGCAATGGACCTAGTACTGAGCCCTGTGGAACCCCACTGGTAACAGCCTTCCAGTCACAAAAACACCCGTCGACCATTACACTTTGTTTCCTCCCACTGAGCCAATTCTGGATCCAACTTGCCACTTTCCCTTGGATCCCATGGGCTTTAACTTTTCTCACCAGCCTGCCATATGGGACCATGTCAAAAGCCTTGCTAAAATCCATGTAGACTACATCAAACGCGCTACCCTCATCGATCCTCCTTGTTACCTCCTCAAAAAATTCAATCAGGTTGGTCAGACACAACCTTCCCGTAACAAATCCATGCTGACTATCCCTGATTAATCCGTGCCTTTCTAAATGACGATTAATACTGTCCCTTAGAATTTTTTCCAATAATTTGCCCACTACTGAGGTTAGGCTGACTGGCCTGTACTTACACGGTATATCCCTTTCTCCCTTTTTAAACAATGGTACAATATTAGCAATCCTCCAGAACCAAACCTGTGGCCAGGGAGGATTGGAAAATGATGGTCAGAGCCTCCGCTATCTCCTCCCTTGCTTCACTTGACAGCCTGGGATACATTTCATCCGGGCCTGGTGATTTATCTACTTTCACAGATGCTAATCCCCTTAATACTTCCTCTCTCACTATGTTTATTCCATCCAATATTTCACATTCTTCCTCCTTAACTACAATCTCTGCATCGTCCCCCTCTTTTGTGAAGACAGACACACAGTATTCATTGACAACCATACCCACATCTTCCACCAGCACACACAGGTTACCTCTTTGGTCTCTAATAGGCCCAAATCTTTCCTTAGTTATCCTCTTGCTCTTTATGTATTTATAAAACATCTTTGGGTTTTCCTTGATTTTATTTGCCAATATCTTTTCATGCCCTCTCTTTGCTTTCCGAATTTCCTTTTTAATTTCACCCCTGCACTTTCTATACTCCTCTAGGTTTTCGGCAGTATTGAGCTCTCGGTGTCTGACATAAACTTCCCTTTTTTTTGCTTTGTCCTACCCTGTATGCTCCTTGACATCCAGGGGGCTCTAGATTTGGGAGTGCCACTCTTTTTCTTTGTGGGAACATGTTTACTCTGAATCCCTTGAACCTCCCCCTTGAATGCCTCACACTGTTCTGACACTGATTTACCTTCAAGTAGCTACTTCTAGTCCACTTTTGCCAAATCACATCTCAGCTTCGTAAAATTGGCCTTTCCCCAATTGAGAACTTTTATTCCTATTCTATCGTTGTCCTTTTCCATAACTACCCTAAATCAAACTGAATTATGATCACTACCACCAAAAAGCTCTCCCAGTGATACTCCTTCCAGCTGCCCAGCTTCATTCCCTAAAACTAAATCCAGAACTGCACCCTCTCTTGTTGGGCTTGCTATGTACTAGCTAAAAAAGTTCTCCTGAATGCAATTTAAGAATTCTGCGCCCTGTACACCTTTTACACTGATTTTATCCCAGCTAATAATAGGTTGGTTGAAATCCCCTACTATTACTGCACTATTGTTTTTGCACTTCTCAGAAATTTGCCTACATATTTGCTCTTCTATCTCCCACTGATTGTTCGGAGGTCTATAGTACACTTCCAGCGGTGTGACTGCCCCTTTTTTGTTCTTCAGTTCAACCCACATAGCCTCCTTCTAACTTATCATCCTCCTCACAGCTCATTTCTTACAGAAAATAATATTTTGGGATACAGTATATGAGTAATTTGAGACATGACGTGTAGCAAGTGTCACAGGCTTGGGAGGAACAGGTGACTTTGGACCTATGGTTCCCAAAGCTCTCCACCACTGCGGGTTTCCTCGCCTCATGTCTGGGTCTGTTGTAGACTAATTGATAGAGATTGATTGCTATGATTAGCCAACAACTCCATTATCATTGTATCATGCGAAGGCCAACTAGATGGTCCTTGGTCTTTTCTCATTTAGTAATTCCTATGTCCCTATAATACTGAAGAATTTCTTACTAGTATGATTTTCCAGGTATTTCTTTGCTCTCTTGACCATCCTTTCGACATGTATGTTCGTCCCAGTGGATCACCTCAGCTTCTCCTCTGCATGATTAGTAGATGTAATCTTTCCTCCTTATTTAAATTACTGGCCTAATTTGTTAATCCATTTGGGGTCACACCTGCTTAGTCTACACTTGTTAATCCTAGGTATATATGTATGCTCAGCATTGTGCCCTCAAAGGTGTTCCACATGTCCTCCACTTCAGTGCTTCTGAACAAGCCCATTGCAACTTGCTTAAGTTCTTCCATCATTTCCTTGAAGTTGGCCTTTTCAATTACACTCTTGGCTCCTGGTGCTCAGTCCTTCTCCAATCCTAGAGACATCCGCCAAATAATTGTTCACCATTCAACGCCAACGCCGGGAATTTCCTCGGAGCTGCTCCCGCTCCACTGCCGTAACTCCACTGGAAACAGGATTTCCATTGCCCTTCCGGCAAAGTTACAGCAGAGATTCCCGGCACATATCTTTGCTAAAGTAAAACAGGAAATGATAAATTTGAGTTCTCCCCAAGTCTTTTTCTGGGCGAGGGCTTGACGATTCTCCAAAGCTTATTTGTGATTAGTCAACTCTCTCAGTAAGCTAAATACATCGGGAAGCGAGCCAGGCTTGATATTCTCAATGGCCTTTTCTTCTTACGTATATCCTCCTTTGTTCTTACATCATTGAGTGATAATCCTCCCCAGCCCTTCCCCAAATAGCCAGTGTCCAATGAAGGATGGGAGTTACCAGGTTATGGCTTTGCTTTGTGACAAGGGTCAGCTCTGTGTTTGTCTTCCTATCAGATCTTTCTACAGTATTCCTCTGCTGCAAAGAAGGAACCACTTGGCTTAAAGACCTCATTTACATTCCTTAGGCGTTATGGGTACAGCAGAACTGGCGTCAATACAACATGTGATGACTGAAGCCTTGTTTTCCCCATTTGGTCTCTGGTTTTCTTGCCAGTAACACTGCAGTGTGCTGAATGGATTTGCACGGGCCACTGCAACCCAGATTGCATTTTATTCCGTGTGTGTGTGTGTCAGGGGTGATCCAATACTGTTATATACAAAACAACTAACTTGCAATCACAGCTAGTCCTGACTCCAACACACTTAAACACAAACCTGCCACCGGACAAACTGTAAACCCAACCTGTAGAATTCTGCCATCTTATACAGGGTAACCGAACCTATAGCATTCTTGTCATCTTACACACTGTAACCTCAACCTATAGAACTCTGCCATTCTACACATGGTAACCCAACCTATAGAACTATTCCTCCATAAACACCGTAAACCAAAGCTGTAGATTCTGCTCTTTGCACACCTTAAACTCAATCTCTGTTAACCCTACCACGATATAGACCCTTGTCTTTATAAAGACTCAATCTCTATAACCTCTCCACTTTACGCACACACAATCCTGCTACTTACACACTGCAAACACAAGCTATGTTACTCCTTACTCTGCTTGAACCCAACTGTTATAACACTACCATCGTGTCACCATATAATCATACCACCCACATAAATTGAAAGGCCCTTTCGCACTCTTTATTATGACGAGGGGAGGGCTGTGCACACTTGCTGGGCTGGATTAGGATGAGCCAGTTCTAAGACCTTAAGCTGAGTGATGTTGTTTGCTGGGTCATTCCATGCAGTAGCAGACAGGTGGGGTGGGGGATCCCCTCTCTGTCGACAGCCAATGGGGAGGTCCAAACCCTGGGGTCTACCTGCCTTTCTTCCCGGGCCACAGGAGCCTTCTCTCGAGAGATGGAAGTGAGAAAGAAAGAATGAGAGAGAGAGAAAGAGAGAGAAATAACGAAAGAGAGAGAAAGAGAAAAATAAGACATTCCCAAAAGGCATTCGATAAGGTGCCACACAAGAGGTTGTTGCACAAGATTAGGGCTCATGGGGTTGGGGTTAATATATTAACGTGGATTGAGGATTGGTTAATGGATAGAAAACAGAGAGTAGGAATAAATGGGTCATTTTCGGGTTGGCAGGTTGTAACTAGTGGGGTGCCGAAAGGATCAGTGCTTGGGCCTCAGCTGTTTACCATCTATATTAATGACTTAGATGAGGGGACCGAGTGTAAGGCGTCAAAGTTTGCTGACGATACAAAGCTAGATGGGAAAGTAAGCTGTGACGAGGACGCAAAGAGGCTGCAAAGGGATACAGACAGGTTAAGTGAGTGGGCAAGAAGGTGGAAGATGGAGTGTAACATGGGGAAATGTGAAATTATCTACTTTAGTAGGAAGAATAGAAAAGCAGAATAATTAAGAAATGTTGGTATTCAGAGGGATTTGGGTGTCCTTGTACGCAAATCACAGAAAGTTAACATGCAGGTACAGCAAGCAATTAGGAAGGCAAATGGTATGTTAGCCTTTATTGTAAGGGGGTTGGAGTATAAGAGTAAGGAAGTCTTACTACAATTGTACAGGGCTCTGGTGAGACCACACCTGGAGTACTGTGTACAGTTTTGGTTTCCTTACCTAAGGAAGGATATATTTGCCTTAGAGGCAGTGCAACAGAGGTTCACTAGATTGATTCCTGGGATGAGAAGGTTGTCCTTTGAGGAGAGATTGAGTAAAATGGGCCAATATTCTCTGGAGTTTGGAAGAATGAGGGGTGATCTCATTGAAACGTGTAAAATTCTTAGAGGGCTTGACAGGGTAGATGCTGAGAGGCTGTTTTCCCTGGCTGGAGAGTCTAGAACTAGGGGTCATAGTCTCAAGATAAGAGGTCAGCCATTTAGGGCTGACATGAGGAAAACTTTCTTCACTGTTGTGAATCTTTGGAATTCTCTACCCCAGAGGACTTTGGATGCTCAGTCGTTGAGTATATTCAAGATTGAGATCGATAGATTTTTGGACACTAAGGGAATCAAGGTGTATGGGGATTGGGTGGGAAAATGGAGTTGAGGTCAAAGGTCAACCATGATCTAATTGTGGAGATGCCGGTGATGGACTGGGGTGGACAAATGTAAGGAATCTTACAACACCAGGTTATAGTCCAACAGTTTAATTTGAAAATCACAAGCTTTCAGAGCCCCACCAGCGGAGAAAAAAAAGTTATCTGTTTTTAATACAACTGGACATTCTCTCTCTCTCTGCCTTTCGGGTCTCTTTCTCTCTCTGTCTTTGTAATCTGACCCATTGTGTATTCAGTATACTGGGATGTAATGTTTTCCGTGGCTAACCTGTCTGAACACCAACGACACCTTTGATTGCTGTGATCGTCTCCCAGCCTAATATATGCTATGCGTTTTTAGAACCCCTCACTCACTCACCTGACGAAGGAGGTAAGCTCCGAAAGCTTGTGATTTTCAAATAAAACTGTTGGACTATAACCTGGTGTTGTAAGATTCCTTACATGATCTTATTGAATGGGGGTCTTGTGGCCTTATGGCCTACTCCTGCTATTTTTTATTATTCTTATGTTCTTATTTAAAGACCAGAAAATCTGTTTTGGTGATATTGGTTGAGGGATAAATATTGACCAGGACACCAGGGAGAACTCCCCTGCTCTTCTTCAAAATAGTGCCACAGGATCTTTATGGGTATGGTATTATAGTGTTTATGTTACTGGACTAGTAATCCAGAGGCCTGGACGAATAATCTGGAGTCATGAGTTCAAATCCTGCCATGGCAGCTGGGGAATTTAAATTCAATTAATTAAATAAAATCTGGAATTAAAATACTAGTATCAGTAATGAAACTACCAGATTGTCATAAAAACCCATATGGTTCATCAATGCCCTTTAGGGAAGGAAACCTGCCGTTCTTACCCAGTATGGCCTATGTGTAACTCCAGACCCACAGCAATGTGGTTGATTCTTAATCGCCCTCTGAAATGGCCTAGCAAGCCACTCAGTTGTAAAATCTTGCTTAAAAAAAGTTGTAAGAAGAATAAAACCGGACGGATCACTAGGCACCGGACACGACAATGGCAAACCAAGCTCAGTCGACCCTGCAAAGTCCTCCTCACTAACATCTGGGGACTTGTGCCAACAATTGGGAGAGCTGTCCCACAGACTAGTCAAGCAACAGCCTGACATAGCCATACTCACAGAATCATACCTTTCAGCCAACGTCCCAGACTCTTCCATCACCATCCCTGGGTATGTCCTGTCCCACTGGCATGACAGACCCACCAGAGGTGGCGGTACAGTGATATACAGTTAGGAGGGAGTGGCCCTGAGAGTCCTCAACATTGACTCCGCACCCCATAAAATCTCATGGCATCAGGTCAAACATGGAAACCTCCTGCTGATTACCACCTACCGCCCTCCCTCAGCTGATGAATCAGTCCTCCTCCATGTTGAACACCTCTTGGAGGAAGCACTGAGGGTAGCAAGGGCATAGAATGTACTCTGGGTGGGGGACTTCAATGTCCATCACCAAAAGCGGCTTGGTAGCACAACTACTGACCGAGCTGGCCGAGTCCTGAAGGACATAGCTGCCAGATTGGGCCTGTGGCAGGTGGTGAGCGAACCAGAACGAGGAAAAAACTTACTTGACCTCATCCTCACCAATCTACCTGTCGCAAATGCATCTGTCCATGACAGTATTGGTAGGAGTGACCACTGCACAGTCCTTGTGGAGACGAAGTCCCGTCTTCGCACTGAGGATACAATCCAACATGTTCTGTGGCACTACCACTGTGCTAAATGGGATAGATTCAGAACAGATCTAGCAGCTCAAAACTGGGCATCCATGAGGTGCTGTGGGCCATCAGCAGCAGCAGAATTGTATTGCAGCACAATCTGTAACCTCATGGCCCGGCATATTCCTCACTCTATCATTACCAGCAAACCAGGGGATCAACCCTGGTTCAATGAGGAGTGTAGAAGAGCATGCCAGGAGCAGCACCAGGCGTACCTAAAAATGAGGTGCCAATCTGGTGAAGCTACGACTCAGGACTACATGCATTGTAAACAGCGGAAGCAACATGCTATAGACAGAGCTAAGCGATTCCACAACCAACGGATCAGATCAAAGCTCTGCAGTCCTGCCACATCCAGTCATGAATGGTGGTGGACAATTAAACAACTAACGGGAGGAGGAGGCTCTGTGAACAACCCCATCCTCAATGATGGCAGAGTCTAGCACGAGTGCATAAGACAAGGCTGAAGCCTTTGCAACCATCTTCAGCCAGAAGTGCCGGGTGGATGATCATCTCGGCCTCCTCCCAATATCCCCACCATCACAGAAGCCAGTCTTCAGCCAATTCGATTCATTCCACGTGATATCAAGAAACGGCTGAGTGCACTGGATACAGCAAAGGCTATGGGCCCCGACAACATCCTGGCTGTAGTGCTGAAGACTTGTGCTCCAGAACTAGCTGCGCCTCTAGCCAAGCTGTTCCAGTACAGCTACAACACTGGCATCTAACCGACAATGTGGAAAATTGCCCAGGTATGTCCAGTCCACAAAAAGCAGGACAAATCCAATCCAGTCGATTATCGCCCCATCAGCCTACTCTCAATCATCAGCAAAGTGATGGAAGGTGTCGTCGACAGTGCTATCAGGCGGCACTTACTCACCAATAACCTGCTCACCGATGCTCAGTTTGGGTTCCGCCAGGACCACTCGGCTCCGGACCTCATTACAGCCTTGGTCCAAACATGGAAAAAGAGCTGAATTCCAGAGGTGAGGTGAGAGTGACTGCCCTTGACATCAAGGCAGCATTTGACCGAGTGTGGCACCAAGGAGCCCCAGTAAAATTGAAGTCAATGGGAATCAGGGGGAAAACTCTCCAGTGGCTGGAGTCATACCTAGCACAAAGGAAGATGGTAGTGGTTGTTGGAGGCCAATCATCTCAGCCCCTGGGCATTGCTGCAGGAGTTCCTCAGGGCAGTGTCCTAGGCCCAACCATCTTCAGCTGCTTCATCAATGACCTTCCCTCCATCATAAGGTCAGAAATGGGGATGTTCGCTGATGATTGCACAGTGTTCAGTTCCATTCACAACCCCTCAAATAATGAAGCAGTCCGAGCCCGCATGCAGCAAGACCTGGACAACATCCAGGCTTGGGCTCATAAGTGACAAGTAACATTCAAGCCAGACAAGTGCCAGGCAATGACCATCTCCAACAAGAGAGAGTCTAACCACCTCCCCTTGACATTCAACGGCAATACCATTGCCAAATCCCCCACCATCAACATCCTGGGGGTCACCATTGACCAGAAACTTAACTGGACCAGCCATATAAATACTGTGGCTACAAGAGCAGGTCAGAGGCTGGGTATTCTGCGGTGAGTGACTCACCTCCTGACTCCCCAAAGCCTTTCCACCAGCTACAAGGCACAAGTCAGGAGTGTGATGGAATACTCTCCACTTGCCTGGATGAGTGCAGCTCCAACAACACTCAAGAAGCTCGACACTATCCAGGACAAAGCAGCCTGCTTGATTGGCACCCCATCCACCACCTTAAACATTCACTCCCTTCACCACCAGCGCACAATGGCTGCAGTGTATGCCATCCACAGGATGCACTGCAGCAACTCGCCAAGGCTTCTTCAACAGCACCTCCCAAACCCGCGACCTCTATCACCTAGAAGGACAAGAGCAGCAGGCACATGGGAACAACACCACCTGCACGTTCCCCTCCAAGTCACACACCATCCCGACTTGGAAATATATCGCCGTTCCTTCATTGTCGCTGGGTCAAAATCCTGGAACTCCCTTCCTAACAGCACTGTGGGAGAACCTTCACCACACGGACTGCAGCGGTTCAAGAAGGCGGCTCACCACCACCTTCTCAAGGGCAATTAGGGATGGGCAATAAATGCTGGCCTTGCCAGCAATGCCCACATCACATGAACGAATTAAAAAAAAACATCCACCTGAGGGGGCAAACGGGGCCTCAGTTTAACATCTTATCTGAAAAACAGCAACTCCAACAGTGCATCACTCCCTCAGTATTGCATCTAAGTGCCAGCCTAGGTCATGTGCTTACATCTCTGGAGAGGGGCTTGAACCCATTACCTGCAGACATCAGAGTGCTACCAACTGAGCCACAGCCGAAAGAATACAAGAGCGGTTCTTTAGAGTCATGGTGGAGAGAGCTCGGTCTCACAGATCCAGCAGGCAGTCTGCCAAAGAGTTGGGCGGCGAGGAGGAGCACCGGCAGGGGGTTTGCCAGTTCCCACGGCTGGAGTGTGAGAGAGTTACAGCTGGGAGAGAGACAGATGTTCGTTGTTTACGAGGGCGGGGTTATGTCTTTCGGGCCAGGAAGCCACCTGCTTTATGAAAAATGCGCCCTGACTGAGGACCACAACACGGTTCCGACTTCTTAACCCTTTGAGGGCTGTGGCCGTGCGGATTTACTGAGGGCCGAATATTTTAGCGACCTTTACTCATAACGCCTCCTGCCAACATCTTTCGGCGTGAAGGGAGACAACAGCTGGTGTCAGGGCTGAAGCTGGAGCAGTTCAACCAGGTTATAAATACATGGGGATGGTTTATAGCTTAAACTGTATTATGTGGATCAAAACGATAACTCAAAGCAACGAACAAGGAAGGAAATTGCACTGCTCAAACCACGCGGCAGAAAAGAAATATTACAAATATTCCCGGTAAACGTCAATCAGTAGGCAGGAGGGGAAACAAAAATCACTCACCAGGAATCGATGGCATTCCGAGGGAATGTTCTTCCCTGTGACGGTGAGGATCACGGATACAGTATCATGTAGATATTCTAAGCACAGGGTTGCAGTGACAGGGACAGCTGATGTAAGTGTACAAACACAGAGCTCCTGCTCTCAAACAAGCATGGGATTTGGGATACAACACCATCTGATGTGAAGTGTTTCCCGATACAAGTGCAGGTTTGGCATCGTGATGTGTGCCTGTTTTCATCGCCTGGTTCAAGTCCCACTCCAGAGACTTGAGCACATAATCTCGGCTGACACTTCCAGTGCTGCACTGCCGAAAGTGACGTCTTTTGGGTGAGACGTTAAACCGAGGTCCTGTCTGCCCTCTCAAGTAAAAGATCCCATGATACTATTTCGAAGAAGAGCAGGGGAGTTCTTCTTGGTGTCCAGGCCAACTTTTATCCCTCATCTTTCACCAGATCTAGTAATTATCACATTGCTGTTTGTGGGACCTTGCTGTGTACAAATTGGCTGCCATGTTTCCTACGTTACAACAGTGACTACACTTCAAAAGTACTTCATTGGCTGTAAAGCGCTTTGGGACGACCCGAGGTCGTGAAATGCACTATATAAATGCAAGTTCTATTTTTCTGATATACACACAGTTACAGATGTAGAGCAGTCTCTGGACCAACACTGCTTGATGTACTGCAACCTCCAATTCCGACACCCATGGTTTCGAACTGTCCCATTAGAAATCTCTTTCCACTTTCTGGTGGTCTGACTTCCAGGGTTAACGTTGTGGTTCGTCTTCCGCCCAGGCTCCAAATACATCGTCCTCCATCCTGTATCCTCTTTGTGTTGAAATCAAGTGTCCCCCTACCTGCACTGTCTCCCACTCTAACCCATTCTCACCGAGGACCTCAACCCTAGTGGATGTCCCTCCCTCCCTCAGCTCTCCTTCCCTCCAACAATGTAAGGACTTTTAAATCGCAAGCTTGCCATCACCGAATCACTTCTCCTCGATCTTGTGTTACCTTCTCTTGTACTCTTGTTATTCGAGCTTGGTGATGGCCTACTTTGTAGGCTCTGCCCTTTCACCAAATTTCCCAATCTAAAAACAACCAAGATGTTGCTGTATTGCAACAGCCTTGTGTGGCGAGGTCAGACCATCGAGCACGAAGTATTTCTTTGATCGGGATCACAACGTGTGACGAAATGAACCACCAGACTGGTGGAGTGCAGCCATTAACTTGCCCTTCTTAGCACCTCGAGTTGCTGCTATGAATACTGAGTGGAGTATTTTTGAAGAAATGTTTCCAGGCTGTCTCAGGTTACTAGTTCAGTACCTGGCTGAATATCAAGTCTCAGTTTAGAGTGTACAAGAGGACAAAGAGCCTGAGGCTCTCATAATAATTAAGGAAATCCATAAGGAGTGTTTATACTCACCTTCCAACAACCATCGCCCATGGGAGTGTTTGTAACCCCCCCAACAAACACTCTCATTTCCTGCTCTTCTACCCATCCCCTACAAACCCCCGCCCCCACCACCAACCCCAACAAACCATCCCCCTTAGAGTGTTTATATCTAACCCCAACACAACAACAACTAGCAGCTTTAATGTATTAAAGCATCCCAAGGTGCTTTGCAGGAGCGTAATCAGACGGAAAATGGCACTGAACTAAAGAAAGAGATATTCGGACAACTGGCCAAAAGCTCGGTCAAAGAGGTAGGTTTTAAGGAACCTCTTAAAGGAGAGAGAGGTAGAGAGGCAGAGAGGTTTAGGCAGGAAATTCCAGAGCTTACGGCCTAGGCGGCTGAAGGCACAGCCACCAACGGTGGGGCGAAGAGGGTGGGGAATGGACTAGAGGCCAACGTTGGAGGAGCACAGAGTCAACATCCTGCTCGGAGTGTTTATAAGCAGCCTCAACCCACTGAAGGTATTGATAACCCTGCCTCTAAATGGTAATGTAGTGGTTATGGTACTAGACTAGTAACCCAAAAGTCATGAGTTCAAATACCACTGTGGTAAATTGTGAAATTGAATTTGCTAAATCTGGTAATCGGTGGGCTGGCACCAGAAATAAAATGACAACTGCTGGATTGTTGTAAAACCTAAATGGTTCACCAATATCCTTCAGGGAAGGGAACTTGCCCCCACCCTGCCTGGGTTACATGTGTCTCCAAACCGATACCAAATGTTTGACTCTTAAAGGACTGGGATCGATAGATTTTGTTGGGTAAAGGTATCAAGGGATATGGAGCTAAGTTGGGTAAATGGGGCTGATGTGCATATAAGCCATGATCTAATTGAGTGGTGGAACAGGCCCAAAGGGCTGAATGGCCCACTCCTGTTCCTGTATTCCCTCATGGCAATAAATGCTGGCCTTGCCAGTTTTGCCCATGTCCCAAGAATAAATAAAAAAATTACACTCTCTGAGATAATCACGCTCCCCAAATAATCCTGGTTAGGGTGCCACCCCTTCCAGATCACTGCCTAACACGGTTACCTCATCCCCCCCACTTACCCACAAGCCCTGACTGGTAGTGTTCAGTCTAGCAGCGATAATATAAAACAATGTAAATATAAAACAAGATTCGAGGTCAGATGCCCTTGTAAACTCAGACAGGGCGAGGCACTTCAAACAGTAACACTAGAGAACTGCAACAATGCCCTGAACAAAACACCTGTTGTTAGCTATAGCATGTATGATCCACAGCAAACGACAGCACATAAAGTCAGACAGCAAAGCCCTGGAACGGAGCTTGGGTTGTCCACCCTCCAGGTTTGTCCCGGAGTCTCCAGGAATTAAAGATTAATCTCCTGGCCACTGGCTGCGAGCAAACCCGGGAGAAAAATCATAGGAGCATTAAAAATATCATGTGTTTTTTCACGCACAGCAAGGTCCCACAAACAGCAATGAGGTAAATGACCAGATAATCTTTTTTAATGATTTTGGTTGAGAGATAAATATTAGCCAGGACAACAGGGAGAACTCTCCTGCTTTTGTTCAAATAGTGCCACAGAATCTTTCAGGCCACCCGAGAGGGCAGATGGGGTCTCAGTTTAACATCTGAAAAACAGCACCTCAAACAGTACAGCACTCATTCAGTACTGCACTAGATTCAGAGGTGAGAGTATACCACAGAGCAACGGTTGACACCTTCAGTGGAACTATTGCTCCTTTGGTTGGTGTTAGCATTTAAAGTCTCAAAAAGCCGTTTAATTTCTCTCATTTTTCAGGAAGAAAGAAAAACACCTCCACCGGCCTCTTCCCTCTCTCTCCCTGAGTTGCCTTTAAAGTTTGACCCAGTTTTCTCAAAAGCACCAATTGTTATTGGCAACTGCCACAGAAGGGATCTTCTTTCGGGGTAATAGGAGAAGTTGATTTAAACACTTCAGCCGTTGACTCAATTGGTGTGCAATGAAACTGTGGAGGCCCCAAGGTTGCTAGGAGACAATCCCCCCCCCAGTAAAACATATAATCTTTTCTTTAGGGTGAAAGTGAAGTTGTTTAAAATTTTTGAGACAGTATTCAGAGAGCAGCTTTGATCTGTTGACTAATTAAAGAGGAGCAGAAAGGATCGAGCCCCTTCAGCTTTTGTGATTAGTCACTGCATTTGATATCATCGCTCACGTCCAGGATCTCTATGGTGGTGATGTTCACCAAAGCCCAGGAGATAAGACCAGAGACTTCAAGGTGTCAGACGTGGCTCAGTTGATAGCATGCTTGCCTCTAAGATCTTGCAGGTTGTGCGTTCAAGACCCACTTCCAAGACTTGAGCACATAATCCAGGCCAAGACTCCCAGTACAGAACCGAGGGAGTGCTGCGCTGTCAGAGGTGCTGTCTTTTGGATGAGGTGTCAAACCAAGGCCCTGTCTGCCCTCTTGGGCGGTCGGAAAAGATCCCACGACACCATTTCAAAGAAGAGTTGGGGAGTTCGCCCGGTGTCCTGGTCAATATTTGTCCAACAACCAACATCACTAAAACAGATTATCTGGTCATTATCACATTGCTGTGTGTGGGATCTTGCTGTGTGCAAATTACCTGCCACGTTGCCTACACGACAACAGTGACTACACTTCAAAAGTACTTCAATAGCTGTGAAGCGCTTTGGGACGTCCTGAGGTCATGAAAGGTGCTATATCAATGGAAGTTTGTTTGTTTAAATAGGGTTTTGCCATATATGTGGCTGGCTCCATTCCGGCATCTGCAGGCTCTGAAAACACTGCAGAGCTAACCCCTTCCCATTCAGTCCCACTGTATAAACTTGCTACTGACCAATCGCCTTCCCATTCTCTCCCAATGTATAAAGTTCCTATTGACCTAACAACTCCCATTCACTCTCAATGTATACAATCCCTCTGACCAATCGCCTTCCCATTCATTCCCAATGTATACAATCCCCACTGACCTAGCCCCTTCCCTTTAACTCTCAGTGTATAGAATTCCTACTGAACAATCCCATTCCCATTTGCTCCGAATGCAAAGAATTCCTACCAACCTTACCCCTTCCCTTTCACTCCCAATATACACAATTTCTACCGACCAATCCCGTTCCCATTTAATCCCAATGTATAGAATTTCTATTAACCAATCCCCTTTCCATTCACTCCCAATGTACAACTTCCTACTGACTACATCCGCTTCTCATTCACTCCCAATGTATAGAATTGCTATTGATCTAATCGCTTTACATTCACTCCCAATGTACACAATTCCTACTTACCTAACCCCTTCCCTTTCACTCCCAAAGTATAGAATTGCTACCACCCTAGCCCGTTCCCTTTCACTCCCAATGTATAGAATTCCTACTGACCAATTCCCTTACCATTCATTCCCAATATACAGAAATCCTACCAATCTAACCACATCCCATTCACTCCTAATATATAGAATTCCTACCAACCTAACCCCTTCCCATTCATGCCCAATGTAAAGAATTCCTACTGACCAATCCCCTTCCCATTCACTCCCAATTATTAGATTTACTACTGACCAATCCCCTTTCCATTCACTCCCAAAGTATAGAATTACTACTGACCAATCTCCTTCCTATTCACTCCCAATTTATAGAATTCCTACTGATCTAACCACTTCCCATGCGCTCCAAAATGCATATAATTCCTACCGGCCTTACCCCTACTCCTTCACTCCCAATGTATAGAATCCTACTGACCTAATCGCCTTCCCATTCACTTCCAATTTGTAGATTTCCTGCTGACCCAATGCCCTTCCCATTCATTCCCAATATATAGAATTCCTCCCGACCTTATCCCTTCTCTTTCACACCCAATGTATAGAATTCCTAATGACCAATGCTTTTCCCATTCACTCTCAACGCAAGGAATTCCTACCAATCTAAATGCTTCTCATTCACTCCCAATGTATATAATTCCTACTGGTAACCCCTTCCCATTCACTCCCAATGTATAGAATTCCTACTGACCAATCCCCTCCCCATTCGCTCCCAATGTAAGCAATTCCTAATGACCTAACCTCTTCTGTTTTAATCCCAATGTATAGAATCCCTACTGAGCAATCCTCTTCCCTTTCAGTCCCAATGTATAGAATTCCTACTGAGCAATCCTCTTCCCTTTCAGTCCCAATGTATAGAATTCCTACCAACTAGTCCCCTTCCCATTCACTCCCAATGTACAGAATTCCTACTGAGCAATCCCCTTATCATTTGCTCCCAATTGACTGATAAACAAGTAGATAGAACAGCAGTGGGAAACATTTAAAATGGGGATCAAGTAGAGTTCAGGAGAAATATTTCCCACTAAAAAGCAAGAACAAATGAGCCAATAATGAGGCACCATGGATGAATGAAGAAATAAGGGCAAAATTGAAACTAAAGAAAAAGGCGTACACTAAGTGCATAACAAAGGAGAGGATGACAAAAGGGAATAAGAAATAGTTAAGAAATAAGTTAAAAAACAACTAGGAAAGCAAAGAGAAACTATGAAATTAAATTACCAAGAAATATAAAAAGAAATAGTAAAGTATTCTACAGACACAGATATAACGAAAGAAAAATCAGGATAGGGATAGGGCCACTGATAGGGCACACGATAAACTCACAGGTCATGACAGCGAAATGGCAGAAATATTAAATAATTACTTTGCCTCAGTATTTACCAGGGAGACTAACATAGTGGACATGATATTAGAAGAAGAGATCAAAAAAGATATAAAGACATTTAAGATAGAAAGGGGGGAGATAATTGATAAACTAATGAAACTTAGAGAGGATAAGACCCCTGGTCTGGATGGATTTTAATAGGGAAGGTCATGCTTGACCAACCTTCTTGAATTCTTTGAAGAAGTAACAGAAAGAGTAGACAAGGGTAATGCAGTAGATGTAATATATTTGGATTTTCAAAAGGCTTTCGATAAGGTACCGCACAGCAGACTCACGATTAAGGTCAGAGTGTGTGGAGTCAGGGGATAAGTAGCAGAATGAATAGCAAGCTGGCTACAAAACAGAAAACTGAGAGTAGAGGTTAAAGGTAGTTACTCACACTGGCAAAAGGTGGGAAGTGGAGTTCCACAAGGATTGGTGCTGGGACTACTGTTGTCCACCATTTACATAAATGATTTGGACTTGGGAATCGGAAGTACATTTTCTAAATTTGTGGACAATACCAAATTGGGGGGTATAGTTAGTACTGAGTAAGACTGCAACAAAATACAGGAAGACAGTAATAAACTTGCAGAATGGATGGGTAATTGGCAAATGAATTTCAATATAGATAAGTGTGAGATATTACATTTTTGCTTGGATAATAAGAGTCTAAATGGGGTAGAGGAGCAGAGGGAACTTAGGGTACAAACACAGATCACTAAAAGTAGCCACACAGGTTGATAAGGCCATAAAAAAGCAAACCAAGCACTGGGGTTCATTTCTAGAGGAATAGAATTGAAAAGCAGAGAAGTTATGTTAAACTTGTATCGAACCTTGGTTAGGCCACACTTGGAGTATTGTGAACAGTTCTGGTCTCCAAATTATAAAAAGGGTATAGAGGCACTGGAGAAGGTGCAAAAAAGATTTACTAGAATGATACCAGAACTGAGAGGTTATACCTATCAGCAGGCTGGGGCTCTTTTCTCTAGAAAAGAAAAGACTGAGGGGTGATCTGATAGAGGTCTTTAAGATGATGAAAGGCTTTGATAGGGTAGACGAAGAGAAGATTTTCTACTTGCGAGGGAGACCAGAACTAGGGTCCATAAATATAAGATAGTCACTAATAAATCCAACAGTGAATTCAGGAGAAATTTCTTTACCCAGAGAGTGCTTGGAATGTGGAACTTGCTGCCACATGGAGTAGTTGAGGTGACTAGCATAGACGCATTTAAGGGGAAGCTAGATAAACACATGAGGCAGAAAGGAAAGAAGGATATGCTGATAGAGTTAGGTGAATTAGAGAGGAGGCTTGTGTGGAGCATAAACACCAGCATGGACCAGTTGGGCCGAATGGACTATTTCTGTGCTGTACATTCTAAAGTAATTCTATGTATAGAATTCCTACCAACCTAACCTGTTCCCTTTCACTCCCAATGAATAGAATTCCTATCAATATAACGCCTTCCCTTTTAATCCGAATGTGTAGCATTGCTACTGATCAATCCCCTTCCCATTCACTCCCAATGTATAGAATTCATACCAACTAATCTCCTTCCCATTCACTCCCAATGTATAGAATTCCTACTGATCTGACCCCTTCCCATTCACTTTCAGTTTATAGGATTGTTACTGACCAATCTCCTTCCCATTCACTCCCAATGTATAGAATTTCAAAAAATCTAACCCCTTTCTATTCACTTTCAATGTATAGAATTCCTACTGACCTAACCCCTTCCCTTGCACTCCCAATATATAGAATTCCTACTGACCAATGCCCTTCCCATTTTTTCCCAACATACAGAATTCCTACTGATCTAACCACTTCACATTCACTCCCAATGTATAGAATTCCTACTTGACCAACCCCTCCCATTCACTCAAAATGTATAGAAATCCTACTTAACAAACCCCTTCCCTTTCACTCCCTATGTATAGAATTCCTACTGACCGAGCCCCTTCCCATTCACTTGCAATGTATAGAATTCCTAATGAGCAATCCCCTTCCCATTCACTCCCAACTACACCCATTTATGTTAAGATATATAAACAGAAGAAGCTTTCACTTAAGCAGGTAGTTACTCACACCTACTCTGAACAGGGGTAGTTTAGTATTGACAAGAGGCTTTTAATCACCCAGGTACAGAATCTAACAGCAAAGCCTGTGACATACATAGGGTAGATTTTCTGATTGAGCTTTTGATCGGGTGTTAGTATAGCAGTGCGTTACTGGTACAAATGCTCTCTCGGCCGGCCTCCCATCTTCCACCCTCCGTAAACTTCAGCTTGTCCAAAACTCTACTGCCCTTATCCTAACTCACACCAAGTTCCATTCACCCATCACCCCCGTGCTTGCCGACCTACATTGGCTCCTGGTCCAGCAATGTCTCCAATTTTAAATTCTCATCCTTGTGTTGAAACCCCTCCATGGCCTCGCCCCTCCCTATCTCTGTAACGTCCTCCAGCCCTATAACCACTCGAGAGCTCTGCGCCCCTCCAATTCTGGCCTCTTGTGAATCGTCGATTTCCTTCACACACTAGTGGCAGCCGTGCCTTCAGCTGTCTAGGCCTTAAGCTCTGGAATTCCCTCCCTAAACCTTCCTGCCTTTCTCCCTCTCTCTCTCTCTTCCTTTAAGATGCTCCTTAAAATCAACCTCTTTGACTAAAATTCTGGCCATCTGTGGTGTCAAATTTTGTTTGATAATCGCTCCCGTGAAGTGCCTTGGGACATTTTACGACATTAAAGGTGCTATATAAATGCAAGTAGTAGTAGTAGTAGTAGTAGTAGTTGTTGTTGTTGTTGCCTTTAGTCCAATGATTTTAGTACTAGGGCCTTGTTGTAAATAACCACAGTGTATTAGACTTTCCACTCGTAACAAGGAGATGTGTTACCAAAGAGTTGGTACCTACCTGCGATTTTCATCTGTCTTTATTACACTTTATTATCGCTTAAGTTTCAGCCAAGCACTGAAAATATATCTTTGTGGGAACTAGGTCGCAATCTCCTTAAGTTGGTAGGGAGTGACAGATCTGAGAGATTAGTGCTCTTTGACTGGCTATCAATAGAGATTTTTTCTCCAACACTCTTGTCCCAATACTGAACACACTCACCCATGGTCAGGAGCTTCCTCGTGTCACAGAAAGTCACATTTAGATCATTTTTAGGAACAGCAGTTTTTTGGGCAAGAAAGCCTGTGCTTTCTTTTTGCTAGGCTGTCAGAATAGCAAGCAACATAGGAGCTGAAGCAAATGTCTTGAATTATTTGAAGGCTCTTTATTGACAGGTCTTCTTGGAGATCATATTACTGAATATCAGGCCGATTAATTATCTGGTTCTCTCCTTTGATAGAGAATTTCCCTAAAACATGGCTTAGGTCATAGATGGGAGCTTGTTCATTTGTTGTCTGGCTGGGTTGAAACACTGGTAACCATGGCGATTTTTTTTTTCTCAACACAGTTTATGAAAAGGCCAACATGCTCAATAAAACGTCCTTGTCTATTGGAAGGGAGCTGGACTCCCCTCCCCCCTCCTCCAATCTCGCTCACACTGTTCTAGCTTGAATCACTTTTCTTATTAATATATATTTCCTATTCTCCTACCTAAGGGAGGCCTTGGTATACACACACCCTGGTTGAAGGGAGGCTTGGCCCAGGCATACTCATCCTCCTAGTGACCTAGTGAGGCAGGAAGATAGCAACAGGAAATAAATGGAAATAAAGTAATTTTAAATAGAGTTGAAACAGGACAATAGATAACTAGAGACAATCGGGTAATTACGAAGACCAAAAGTGATAAAAAGATCCCAAGCCTTCAGGAATTTAAATTTATTTGTGTCATACATGATGACAATTACCCTGACATTAAAAAAAACAACTTAGCCGCACAGCTGATGGAGATTTCTTGCTACAAATCGTGTTCTGAAGAAGTTGGCGACCAGATTGAGCTCGTGGCAATTTCTAAATGAGCTGCCACCTGCACCAAAGCCCGGTGAAATAAATAACAAGGCAAGTCAGTCAGCAATACACTAGCAAGTTCTTTTTTTTCTAGTGGTGAGGTGAGTGAAAGTGTTTACCTCAAGGAGATAATTGTCCAAATTTAGCTAGGCCCCACGCTGCCAGTTGGGGCCTACACCGGCCAGCGTACATCGGATAATCGCAGGAAGCTCTGGCCGAGCAAAATTTTCCCGAATTTTTCTTGAGGTTGAGGCGATGTTGATAAACCATTCACGGCCTATGGTATCAGCTCTGCTATACCTCATAACATGGTGAAGCCAGGTTGGTATCCCATTTATTCATTTTAAATTGAGGATGGCAGAGAATCACAGGTAATATGTTTTCTGGCTAGTTTCATGAAATTGATTGTGTGACGAATATTGCCTCAATCAGCCAATGCATCATAAACCAAACAGAAAGTACGCCAGAGAGTGATCTGGTAACACCGTATCATATCAAATATCATGGTCAGATAAGGAGCTTCAGAGATAAATTACAGAGAAACCAATTATTCTGGGGATCAATTTAAATAGGCCTTTTCTCCCTATGATCAGGGACAGAACTCCACCAACATCTACACCTCCACCACCCAAATTACAGACACCTGATATATGAAAGGGGTAGAGCTCTCCATCTAATGCACTGTGAGCAGTAATTTAACATGCTCAGATACCCACACTCATAGGAAGTTATTCTTGCCATGAACCTCAGCCTCCAGTCCCTGTTACACTATATATTTCACTGCCAGTCCCTGTTACAATGTATAACTCACTGCCAGTCCTTGTTACAGTGTATAATTCACTGCCTGTCCCTGTTACACTGTACGTTTCACTGCCAGTCCTTGTTACACTGTATATCGCACTGTCAGCCCGTTATACTGTATATCTCACTGCCCGTCCCCGTTACACTGTATATCGCACCACTAGCCCGTTAATCTGTATATCTCACTGCGAGTCCTTGGTATACTGTATATCTCACGGCCCGCCCCTGTTACACTGTATATCTCACTACCAGCCCGTTACATGGTATATCTCACTGCTAGCCCCTGTTACTGTATAACTCGTTGCCAGTCTCTGTTATACTGTATATCTCACCACCAATCCCTGTTACACTGTCTATCTCACCGCCAGCTCTTGTTACACTGTATATCTCACTGCCAGACCCTGTTACACTGTATATCTCACCGCCAGCCCCTGTTACACTCCATACCTCTCTGTCAGCCCCTGTTACTGTATATCTCACTGCCAGACCCTGTTACACTGTATATCTCACCGCCAGCCCCTGTTACACTCCATACCTCTCTGTCAGCCCCTGTTACTGTATATCTCACTGCCAGTCCCTGTTACATTGTATATCTCACTGCCAGCCTGTTACACTATATATCTTGCTGCCAGCCCCTGTTACACTGTATATCTCGCTGCCAGCCCCTGTTACACTGTATATCTCACTGCCAGCCTGTTACACTATATATCTTGCTGCCAGCCCCTGTTACACTGTATATCTCGCTGCCAGCCCCTGTTACACTGTATATCTCACTGCCAGCTCCGGTTACATTGTATATCTCACCGCCAGTCCCTATTACACTATCATTAAGGAGGTTAGCAGGGCACTTAGAAAATCTCAATGCAATCAGGCAGAGTCAACACGGCTTTGTGAAAGGGAAATCATGTTTGACTAATTTATTAGAGTTCTTTGTGGAAGTAACAAGCAATGTGGATAAAGAGGATCCTGTGGATTTGGTGTACTTGGATTTCCAGAAGGCTTTTGACAAGGTGCCACATCAAAGGCTACTGCACAAAATAAGAGCTCATGGTGTAGGGGGTAACATATTAGCATGGATAAAGGATTGGTTAGCTAACAGGAAACAGAGAGTAAGCTTAAATGGGTCATTTTCAGGTTGGCAAGATGTAACGAGTGGGGTGCCACAGGGATCAGTGCTTGGGCCTCAACTATTTACAATCTATAATCAATGAATTGGATGAAGGGACCGAATGTATGGTTGCTAAATTTGCTGATGACACAAAGGTAGGTAGGAAAGTAAGTTGTGAAGAGGACATAAGGAGTCTGCAAAGGGATATAGATAGGTTAAGTGAGTGGGTAAAAATTTCTCAGGTGGAATATAATGTGAGGAAATGTAAACTTGTCCACTTTGGCAGGAGGAATAGAAAAGCAGTATATTATTTAAATGGAGAGAGATTGCAGAACTCTGAGGTACAGAGGGATCTGGGTGTCCCAGTACATGAATCACAAAAAGTTAGTATGCAGGTACAGCAAGTGATTAGGAAGGCAAATGGAATGTTGTCATTTATTGCAAGGGGAATAGAATATAAAAGTTGAGATGTTTTGCTACAGTTGTACAGGGCATTGGTGAGACTACATCTGGGATACCGTGTACAGTTTTGGTCTCCTTATTTAAGAAAGCACATAATTGCTTTAGAGGCGGTTCGGAGAAGGTTCACTCGACTGATTCCTGGGATGAGGGGGTTATCTTATTTATTTATTTATTTTTATTCATTCATGGGATGTGAGCGTCGCTGGCAAGGCCAGCATTTATTGCCCATCCCTAATTGCCCTTGAGAAGGTGGTGGTGAGCCGCCTTCTTGAACCGCTGCAGTCCATGTGATGAAGGTTCTCCCACAGTGCTGTTAGGAAGGGAGTTCCAGGATTTTGATCCAGCAACGATGAAGGAACGGTGATATATTTCCAAGTCGGGATGGTGTGTGACTTGGAGGGGAACGTGCAGGTGGTGTTGTTCCCATGTGCCTGCTGCTCTTGTCCTTCTAGGTGGTAGAGGTCGCGGGTTTGGGAGGTGCTGTCGAAGAAGCCTTGGCGAGTTGCTGCAGTGCATCCTGTGGATGGTTCACACTGCAGCAACAGTGCGCCGGTGGTGAAGGGAGTGAATGTTTAGGGCGGTGGATGGGATGCCAATCAAGCAGGCTGCTTTGTCCTGGATGGTGTCAAGCTTCTTGAGTGTTGTTGGAGCTGCACTCATCCAGGCAAGCGGAGAGTATTCCATCACACTCCTGACTTGTGCCTTGTAGATGGTGGAAAGGCTTTGGGGAGTCAGGAGGTGAGTCACTCGCCGCAGAATACCCAGCCTCTGACCTGCTCTTGTAGCCACAGTATTTATATGGCGGGTCCAGTTAGGTTTCTGGTCAATGGTGACCCCCAGGATATTGATGATGGGGGATTCGGCGATGGTAATGCCGTTGAATGTCAAGGGGAGGTGGTTAAACTCTGTCTTGTTGGAGATGGTCATTGCCTGGCACTTGTCTGGCGCGAATGTTACTTGCCACTTATCAGCCAAAGCCTGGATGTTGTCCAGGTCTTGCTGCATGCGGGCTCGGACTGCTTCATTGTTTGAGGGGTTGCGAATGGAACTGAACACTGTGTAATCATCAGCGAACATCCCCATTTCTGATGTTATGATGGAGGGAAGGTCATTGATGAAGCAGCTGAAGATGGTTGGGCCTAGGACACTGCCCTGAGGAACTCCTGCAGCAATGTCCTGGGGCTGAGATGATTGGCCTCCAACAACCACTACCATCTTCCTTTGTGCTAGGAATGACTCCAGCCACTGGAGAGTTTTCCCCCGATTCCCATTGACTTCAATTTTACGAGGGCTCCTTGGTGCCACACTCGGTCAAATGCTGCCTTGATGTCAAGGGCAGTCACTCTCACCTCACCTCTGGAATTCAGCTTTTTTGTCCATGTTTGGACCAAGGCTGTAATGAGGTCTGGAGCCGAGTGGTCCTGGCGGAACCCAAACTGAGCATCGGTGAGCAGATTTTTGGTGAGTAAGTGCCGCTTGATAGCACTGTCAACAACACCTTCCATCACTTTGCTGATGATTAGAGTAGACTGATGGGGCGGTAATTGTCCAGATTGGAAAGGTTGAACAAGTTGAGTTCGTATACACTGGAGTTTAGAAGAATGAGAGGTGATCTTATTGAAACATATAAGATCCTGAGGGGACTGGAAGGGGTAGATGCTGAGAGGATGTTTCCCCTTGTGGGAGACACTAGAACTAGGGGACACAGTTTAAAAATAAGGGGTCTGCCATTTAAGACGGAGATGAGGAGAAATTTTTTCTCTCAGACGGTCGAGAGTCTGTGGAACTCTCTTCCCCAGAGAGCGGTGGAGGCAGGGTCATTGAATATTTTTAAGGCTGAGTTAGATAGATTCCTGATTAACAAGGGAGTCAAAGGTTTTAGTAGGTAGACGGGAAATTAGAGTTCAGGTCGCAATCAGATCAGCCATGATCTTATCAAATGGCAGAACAGGCACAAGGGGCCGAATGGCCTACTCCTGCTCTTAATTCGTATGTTCCTACGTATGTTCACTGTATATCTCACCGCCAGTCCCTGATACACTGTATATCTCACTGCCAGCAACTATTGAACTGTATATCTCACTGCCAGCCCATTACATTGTATATATCACAGCCAGCCCCTGTTACACTGTATATCTCACCGCCAGCCCCTGTTACACTGTATATCTCACTGCCAGCCCGTTACATTGTATATATCACAGCCAGCCCCTGTTACACTGTATATCTCACTGCCAGCAACTATTAAACTGTATATCACACTGCCAACCCCTGTTACACTGTATAACTCACTGCCAGTCCTTGTTATACTGTATAATTCACATCCAGTCCCTGTTACACTGTATATTTCACTGCCAGTCCCTGTTACACTGTATATCTCACTGCCAGCAACTATTAAACTGTATATCACACTGCCAGCCCCTGTTACACTGTATAACTCACTGCCAGTCCTTGTTATACTGTATAATTCACATCCAGTCCCTGTTACACTGTATATTTCACTGCCAGTCCCTGTTACACTGTATATCTCACTGCTAGACCTTGTTACATTGTATATCTCACTGCAAGCCTCCATTACATTGTATATCTCACTGACAATGCCTGTTACACTGTATATCTCACAGCCAGCCCGTTACACTGTATATCTCATTGCCAGCCCCTGTTACACTGTATATCTCACTGCCAGTCCGTTACACTGTATATCTCACTGCCAGCCCGTTACACTGTATATCTCACTTCCAGTCCCTGTTATGCTGTATATCTCACTGCCAGCCCGTTACACTGTATAACTCACTGCCAGCCCCTGGAACACTGTATATCTCACTTCCAGTCCCTGGAACACTGTATATCTCACTGCAAGCCCCTGTTACACTCTATACCTCACTGCCAGCCTGTTACTGTATATCTCACTGCCAGTCCCTGGAAAACTGTATAACTCACTGCCCGCCTCTGTTACACTGTATATCTAACTGCCAGTTCCTGGTATACTGTATATCTCACTGCCCGCCCCTGTTACACTGTATATCTTACTGCCAGACCCTGTTACACTGTATATCTCACTGTGAGTCCCTGTTACACTGTATATCTCACTGTGAGTCCCTGTTACACTGCATATCTCACGGCCAGCCCCTGTTAAACTGCATATTTCACTGCCAGTCCGTTACATGGTATAACTCACTGACAATGCCTGTTACATTGTATATCTCACTGCCAGCCCCTGTTACACTGTATATCTCACTGCCAGTTCCTGTTACTGTATATGTATCTCACTGCCAGCCCCCGATATACTCTATATCTCACTGCCAGCCCATTAAACTGTATATGTCATTGCCAGCCCCTGTTACACTGCATATTCATTGCCTGCCCCTGTTACTCTGTATATCTCACTGCCAGTCCGTTACACTGTATATCTCACTTCCAGTCCCTGGTACACTGTATGTCTCACTGCCAGCCCCTGTTACAGTCTATAACTCACTGCCAGCCCGTTGCTGTATATCTCACTACCAGTCCCTGGTACACCGTATAAGTCACTGCCCGCGCATGTTACACTGTATATCTTACTGTCAGGCCCTGTTACACTGCACACTCACTGCCTGCCCAATACACTATATATCTCACTGCCAGTCCCTGTTACTCTGTATATCTCCCTCTATTACTCTCTGTGTATCACTGACCGCCCTCTATTACTCTCTGGTGTAACACTGACCGCCCTCTATTACTCTCTGTGTATCACTGACCGCCCTCTATTACTCTCTGTGTATCACTGACCGTCCTCTATTACTCTCTGTGTATCACTGACCGTCCTCTATTACTCTCTGTGTATCACTGACCGTCCTCTATTACTCTCTGTGTATCACTGACCACCCTCTATTACTCTCTATCACTGACCGTCCTCTATTACTCTGTGTATCACTGACCACCCTCTATTACTCTCTGTGTATCACTGACCGCCTTCTATTACTCTCTGTGTATAACTGACTGCCCTCTATTACTCTCTGTGTATCACTTACCGCCCTCTATTACTCTCTGTGTATCACTGACCGCCCTCTATTACTCTCTGTGTATCACTGACCACCCTCTATTACTCTCTATCACTGACCGTCCTCTATTACTCTCTGTGTATCACTGACCACCCTCTATTACTCTCTGTGTATCACTGACCGTCCTCTATTACTCTCTGTGTATCACTGACCGTCCTCTATTACTCTCTGTGTATCACTGACTACCCTCTATTACTCTCTGTGTATCACTGACCGCCTTCTATTACTCTCTGTGTATCACTGACCGCCCTCTATAACTCTCTGTGTATCACTGACCGCCCTCTATTACTCTTTGTGTATCAATGACCATCCTCTATTACTCTCTGTGTATCACTGACCGCCCTCTATAACTCTCTATCACTGACCGTCCTCTATTACTCTCTGTGTATCACTGACTACCCTCTATTACTCTCTGTGTATCACTGACCGCCTTCTATTACTCTCTGTGTATCACTGACCGCCCTCTATAACTCTCTGTGTATCACTGATCGCCCTCTATAACTCTCTGTGTATCAATGACCATCCTCTATTACTCTCTGTGTATCACTGACCACCCTCTATTACTCTCTGTGTATCACTGACCGCCTTCTATTACTCTCTGTGTATCACTGACCGCCCTCTATTACTCTCTGTGTATCAATGACCATCCTCTATTACTCTCTGTGTATCACTGACCACCCTCTATTACTCTCTGTGTATCACTGACCGTCCTCTATTACTCTCTGTGTATCACTGACCGCCCTCTATTACACTCTGTGTATCACTGACCACCCTCTATTACTCTCTGTTTATCACTGATCGCCCTCTATTACTCTCTGTTTATCACTGACCGCCCTCTATTACTCTCTGTGTATCACTGACCGCCCTCTATAACTCTCTGTGTATCACTGTCCGCCCTCTATTACTCTCTGTGTATCACTGACCGCCCTCTATTACTCTCTGTGTATCACTGACCGCCTTCTATTACTCTCTGTGTATCACTGACCGCCCTCTATTACTCTGTGTATCACTGACTGCCCTCTATTACTCTCTGTGTATCACTGACCGCCCTCTATTACTCTCTGTGTATCACTGACTGCCCTCTATTACTCTCTGTGTATCACTGACCGTCCTCTATTACTCTCTGTGTATCACTGACCGCCCTCTATAACTCTCTGTGTATCAATGACCATCCTCTATTACTCTCTGTGTATCACTGACTGCCCTCTATTACTCTCTGTGTATCACTGACCGCCCTCTATTACTCTCTGTGTATCACTGACCGCCCTCTATTACTCTCTGTGTATCACTGACCACCCTCTATTACTCTCTGTGTATCACTGACCGTCCTCTATTACTCTCTGTGTATCACTGACCCCCCCCTCTAAAACTCTTCGTGTATCACTGACTTCCCATATTACTTGTAACCATTCCGCCAGATGCCGATTTGTGATCAGCTCAGTTGTGGCACTGCCCTCTGCGCCCTGTAAGTAAAAGAACTTCTGCAAACAAGTTATCGTTAAGCTGAGAGCCTAAGAAGCTGGGCAGAGAGGCACTTACAGTTTGTGGAATGATGTGAGGGATGAATCTGCTTACCATTTTTTGCATGTTCGCAGCAGGGGGCTGAACTTTGCTCCTGAGACGGTTGTGGTGGGCCAGGATGGCAAAGCGTTCTTTGGGCGCCAGCTCTGCAAGGAGAAGGTGATAAAAGTTTAAAAATGCAAATGCCGGGCCTGGCCTGAAAATCCCCATGGTAACGGAATGTGACTCAAAGGTCTAATTCTGTGCAATGGATTTGTAGGAGACACTGGGGAATAACAGGACTGTTCTATTTATTCATTTTAAACACTTTTTAAAAACAATCTTTGGAAACTTCTAGGTGCAATTCGACCCCTTTGCAAGATCTGATCCTGAAATTAGTCACCCTTGGCTTTGCACAAGATGTCATCAGAGATTGAAGCCATTCTGCTCACAAGAAGTTCAGATGATCGTTTGTGTAACCTGTAAACTTTCATGTAAAGTTTTTATCTGAGAAAAAATTAGTCTTATTATTAATAACTGTAATCCCCTGGGAACATGAGCAGGTCATTAATAATTGGTGCAGATTTTAAATCAAATGCAAATCCTCCCCGCCCCCCAATGCTTGTTCTGTGCTCAGGGACTTCATGAGAGCCCCAGTCCACCTACCTTTCAAGTCCCAGCTGAAGGTCGCTTTTCCCGGCGCTGCATCTCCCTCTCCCGCGGCGGCTGCCACAACCAGGCTGGCCAGGAGGATCGGTAGCACAGCCGGTCGTTTCATCTGGGTCCGAGTGGTGATCAGAGGAGAGAGTCCGCCGCTGGGTACACTTGCTGCCGTCTGACACAGTGTCTCCCTCTACTGAAGCGGTGCAGCAGGGAGGGGGGAGCCAGAGAGAGAGAGAGAGAGATAAGCAGGCAAAGGAGCTGAGAATGCAACCCCGTCACTTCAACCAGGGACTGCTACACACTGCATGACCGTGCAGTAACTGGGGTGCACACTGCACCATGCAGTAACTGGGGTACACATTGCACCATGCAGTAACTGGGGTACACATTGCACCATGCAGTAACTGGGGTACACACTACTCCATGCAGTAACTGGGGTACACACTGCACCATGCAGTAACTGGGGTACACATTGCACCATGCAATAACTGGGGTACACATTGCACCATGCAGTAACTGGGGTACACACTGCACCATGCAGTAACTGGGGTACACATTGCACCATGCAGTAACTGGGGTACACATTGCACCATGCAATAACTGGGGTACACATTGCACCATGCAGTAACTGGGGTACACATTGCACCATGCAGTAACTGGGGTACACACTGCACCATGCAGTAACTGGGGTACACATTGCACCATGCAATAACTGCATCCAGGAATTAGAGTACACGCATTGCACCATGCAGTAACTGGGGTACACATTGCACCATGCAGTAACTGGGGTACACACTACTCCATGCAGTAACTGGGGTACACACTGCACCATGCAGTAACTGGGGTACACATTGCACCATGCAATAACTGCATCCAGGAACTGGGGTACACATTGCACCATGCAGTAACTGGGGTACACACTGCACCATGCAGTAACTGGGGTACACACTGCACCATGCAGTAACTGGGGTACACATTGCACCATGCAGTAACTGCATCCAGGAATTAGAGTACACGCATTGCACCATGCAGTAACTGGGGTACACATTGCACCATGCAGTAACTGGGGTGCACACTGCACCATGCAGTAACTGGGGTACACATTGCACCATGCAATAACTGCATCCAGGAATTAGAGTACATGCATTGCACCATGCAGTAACTGGGGTACACATTGCACCATGCAGTAACTGGGGTACACATTGCAGCATGCAGTAACTGGGGTACACACTGCACCATGCAGTAACTGGGGTACACATTGCACCATGCAGTAACTGCATCCAGGAATTAGAGTACACGCATTGCACCATGCAGTAACTGGGGTACACATTGCACCATGCAGTAACTGGGGTGCACACTGCACCATGCAGTAACTGGGGTACACACTACTCCATGCAGTAACTGGGGTACACATTGCACCATGCAGTAACTGGGGTGCACACTGCACCATGCAGTAACTGGTGTACACATTGCACCATGCAGTAACTGGGGTACACACTGCACCATGCAGTAACTGGGGTACACATTGCACCATGCAATAACTGCATCCAGGAATTGGGGTACACGCGTTGCACCATGCAGTAACTGGGGTACACATTGCACCATGCAGTAACTGGGGTACACACTGCACCATGCAGTAACTGGGGTACACACTGCACCATGCAGTAACTGGGGTACACATTGCACCATGCAATAACTGCATCCAGGAATTAGAGTACAAGCATTGCACCATGCAGTAACTGGGGTACACATTGCACCATGCAGTAACTGGGGTACACACTGCACCATGCAGTAACTGGGGTACACACTGCACCATGCAGTAACTGCATCCAGGAATTGGGGTGCACGCATTGCACATCCAGGAACTGGGGTACACATTGTACAGTGCAGTAACTGCATCCAGGAACTGCACCATGCAGTAACTACATGTAACATGCAAGTGTCACGGCCGACACTTGTATCCTAGTAAAATGAAGTGACCCTCTATCAGATCTCACTGCCTACCTCTCGGGTGTGGTTTTGCCTTCCCTGACCTCGGTTGTTTGTTCTGTCATTGCTCTGCCTAAGTTAGGTCTCCGTTCAATTGAACTCCGATTCCGAAGAGGTTGAGATGGAGATCTGCTTATTGTGTGTAAATTAGACTAATGTTTAAAATATTTATTCTCAGGATGTGGGTGACACTGGCAAGGCTGGCATTTATTGCCCACCTCTAGTTGCCCTTGAGAAGGTGGTGATGAGCCTTCTTCTTGAACCACTACAGTCCGTATGGTGAAAGTGCTCCCACAGGATTTTGACCCAGCGACGGTAATGTTTTCTTGTTATTTCCCGTACGTCACAGTTGTTTAAAGTCTTGAACAGCGACTCCATTAGAGGACAAGGGGTGATGAACCTTCCAGGTACATGTTAGACCGTAACTTAAGAAAACTGCTGTGCTCACCTGAGACCCACATTCAGAAACCAATTTATTTGGGAATTCAAATGAAACCAGTGGTTTCCTCAATAATCATAAACAAAGAAGATTGAGGCTCACAGAAATAACAACAAATTAGCTAACTGAATTGAAAACTAGTTTAGCAATGGAAAAGAGGCAACAATAAACAAATACAACTGTGCCTGGGAGCAGGGACTAGTGCCTATCATAGTATCATAGTAGGTACCGCACAGGAGGAGGTCATTCAGCCCATCGTGCCTGTGCCAGCTCTTTTAAAGCGCTATCCATTTCATCCCACTCCCCTGCTCTTTCCCCATGGCCCTGTAACTTTTTTCCCTTCAAGTATTTATCCAATTCCCTTTTGAAAGTTACTATTGAATCTGCTTCCACCGCCCTTTCAGACAGTGCATTCCAGATCATAACAACTCGCTGCCTCATGTCGCCTCTGGTTCTTTTGCCAATCACTTTAAATCTGCGTCATAGAATCATAGAATCATAGAAAATTTATGGCACCGAAGGAGGCCATTCGGCCCACCTTGTCTGAGCCGGCTGAGAAACGAGCCACCCAGCCTAATCCCACTTTCCCGCATTTGGTCCGTAACCCTGCAGATCACGGCTCTTAAGGTGCACATCCAGGTATTTTTTAAATGAGTTGAGGGTTTCTCTGCCATCCTTTCAGGCAGTGAGTTCCAGACCCCCACCACCCTCTGGGTGAAAAAAAATTTCCTCATTTCCACTCGAATCCTTCTACCAATCACTTTAAATCTATGCCCCCTGGTTATTGACCCCTCCGCTAAGGGAAATAGGTCCTTCCTATCCACTCTATCTCGGCCCCTCATAATTTTATATACCTCAATCAAATCACCCCTCAGCCTCCTCTGTTCCAAGGATAACAACCCCAGCCTATCCAATCTGTCATCATAGCTAAAATTCTCCAGTCCTGGCAACATCCTCCTAAATCTCCTCTGCACCCTCTCCAGTGTAATTACATCTTTCCTGTAATGTGGTGACCAGAACTGTGCACAGTACTCGAGCTGTGGCCGAACTAATGATTTATACAGTTCCAGCATAACATCCCTGCTTTTATACTCTATGCCTCGGCTAATAAAGGAAAGTATTCCATATGCCTTCTTAACCACCTTATCTACCCGTCCTGCTACCTTCAGGGATCTGTGGACATGCACTCCAAGGTCCCTCACTTCCTCTACACCTTTCAGTATCCTCCCATTTATTGTGTCTTCCCTTGCCTTGTTTGCTCTCCCCAAATTCATTACCTCACACTTCTCCAGATTGAATTCCATTTGCCACTTTTCTGCCCATCTGACCAGTCCATTGATATCTTCCTGCAGTCTACAACTTTCCTCCTCACTATCAACCACACGGCCTATCTTTGTGTCATCGGCAAATTTCTTAATCATGCCCCCTATGTTTAAGTCCAAATCGTTAATTTTTCACCACAAAAAGCAAAGGACCTAGTACTGAGCCCTGCGGCACCCCACTGGAAACAGCCTTCCTGTCGCAAAAACACCCGTCGACCATTAACCTTTGCTTCCTGCCACTAAGCCTGGAGGGAGAGGGTGAACAGCCAGAGGTTGTGGTCCATATCGGGACCAACGACATAGGTAGAAAGAGGGATGAGGTCCTGCAGGCAGAGTTTAAGGATTAAGGAAAAAGATTAAAAAGCAGGACCTCGAAGGTAGTAATCTCCGGATTACTCCCAGTACCATGCGCTAGCGAGGGTAGAAATAGGAGGATAGAGTAGATGAATGCATGGCTGCAAAGGTGGTGCAAGGGGGAGGGCTTTAGATTCCTGGGGCACTGGGACCGGTTCTGGGGTAGGTGTGACCTGTACAAGCCGGACGGGTTGCACCTCAACAGGACCGGGACCAATATCCTTGCGGGGAGGTTTGCTAGTGCTGTCGGGGAGGGTTTAAACTCGCTTGGCAGGGGGGTGGGAACCTGAGTGTGGATTCAGATGGGATAAAGTCGGAACTGGAAATGGAAGGCAGAAAATTAGTGAGTGAGTCTGGAAGGCAGAGGTAACGAAGGTTAGAAAATAAACAACAGAGGAGTTTGGCAGTCCTTAAATGTATTTACCTCAATGCCAGGAGTATAGGAAATGATGCAGATGAGCTGAGGGCACAGATAGACATGTGGCAGTGTGATATCTTAACTATTACAGAAACATGGCTTAAAGAGGGGCAGGACTGGCAGCTCAACGTCCTTGGTTACAGGGTTTTCAGACGCAATAGGGAGGGGGATAAAAAAGGAGGGGGGTGGCAATTTTGGTTAAGGAAACAATTACAGTTGTGAGGAGGGATGATATTTTAGAAGTAGCATCAAATGAGGCCCTTTGGTTGAGCTAAAGATCAAAAAAGGGGCAGTCACACTACTGGGAGTGTACTATCGACCCCCAAACAGAGGGAGATAGAGGAGCAAATATGTGGGCAAATTTCTGAGAAGTGCAAAAACAATAGGGCAGTAATAGTCGGAGATTTCAACTACCCGAATATTAACTGGGATACAAACAGTGTGCATGGTATAGAGGGCGCAGAATTCTTAAATTGCATACAGGAGAATTTTTCAGCCAGTATATATAGCAAGCCCAACGAGGGTGGGGGGTGCAGTTCTGGATTTAGTTCTAGGAAATGAAGAGGGGCAGGTGGAAGAAGTAGCATTGGGAGAGCTTTTTGGTGGTCGTGATCATAATACAGTTAGTTTTAGCATAGTTATGGAAAAGGACAAAGACAGAGCAGGAGTTAAAGTTTTCAATTGGGGAAAGGCCAATTTTACTAAACTGAGAAGTGATTTAGCAAAAGTGGACTGGAAACAGCTACTTGAAGGTAAATCAGTGTCAGAGCAGTGGGAGACATTCAAAGGGGTGATTCAAGGGGTTCAGGGTAAACATGTTCCCACAAAGAAAAAGGGAGGGGCTGCCAAATCTAGAGCCCCCTGGATGTCAAGAAGCATTCAGGGTAAGATAAGGCAGAAAAAGAAAGCCTATGATAGACACCGGGAACTCAATACTACGGAAAGCTTAAGGGAGTATACAAAGTGCAGGGATGAAGTTAAAAAGGAAATTAGGAAAGCAAAGAGAGGGCATGAAAAAATATTATCAGGTAAAATCAAAGAAAACCAAAAGATGTTTTATAAATACATTAAGAAAAAGAGGATAACTAAAGAAAGAGTAGGGCCTATTAGAGACCAAAGAGGTAAACTATGTGTGGAGGTGGAAGATGTGAGTATGGTTCTTAATGAATACTTTGCATCTGTCTTCACAAAGGAGAGGGATGATACAGGGATTGAAGTTAAGGAGGAGGAGTGTGAAATATTGGATGGGATAAACCTAGTGACAGAGGAAGTATTAAGGGGATTAGCATCTTTGAAAGTGGATAAATCACCAGGGCCCGGATGAAATGTATCCCAGGCTGTTAAAAGAAGCCAGGGAGGAAATAACGGAGGCTTTAACAATCATGTTCCAAACTTCACTGAATACAGGCCTAGTGCCAGAGGATTGGAGAACTGCTAACGTTGTACCATTGTTTAAAAAGGGAGTGAAGGATAGACCGAGTAATTACAGGCCAGTCAGCCTGACCTCGATGGTGGGCAAATTATTGGAATCAATTCTGAGGGACAGGATAAACTGTCACTTAGAAAGGCATGGACTGATCAAGGACAGTGAGCACGGATTTGTTAAGGGGAGGTCGTGTCTGACTAACTTGATTGAATTTTTCGAGGAGGTGACAAGGAGGATCGATGAGGGTAGCACACTTGATGTAGTCTACATGGATTTTAGCAAGGCTTTTGACAAGGTTCCACATGGCAGATTGGTCAAAAAAGTAAAAGCCCATGGGATCCAAGGGAATGTGGCAAATTGGATCCAAAATTGCTCTGGTTACCGACCCTCCTGCCACTGGAAACAGTTTCTCCTTATTTACTCTGTCAAAACCGTTCATGATTTTGAACACCTCTATCAAATCTCCCCATAACCTTCTCTGTTCTAAGGGGAACAACCCCAACTTTTCAATACATAACTGAAGTCCCTCATCCTGGGCACCATTCTCGTATATATGGGGTTCCATAATGATATGTCCTGAGTTCACCACTGTTCAAGTTATTCTGAAACATGGCTCAGTTGGTAGCACTCTCACCTCTGACTCAGAAGGCTGTGGGTTTAAGTCCCACTCCAAAGACCTGGGGGTAAATTTTAACGGAAAGTCGGGAAGAGAGGGGGTGTTGGAGGTGGAGTTGATTTCTGGCCAGGAAACCCGGAAGCATGGGTTTCCCGGATGCCCTTATCATTATAATATAAAGACGTCTTTCAATTTTTTTCAGTAGGTTTCCCGTCCGACAGACAGCCAGATTGATAGTCTGGCTGTCAGTCAGACGGGAGAGCAGCCAGGGAGCGGATGCCAGCAGGTAAATCTTAGATCGGGGGGTGGGGGGGGGAGGCGGGGTGTGTTCAGTCATCGGGGGGGGTGTGGGGGGGCTCTGTCATCGGGGGTGGTCGGTCATGAGGGGTTCGGTCATGAGGGGGTCATCGGTGGGGGGGGGGAGGTGGTCAGTCACTGGGGGGTCATCGGGCAGGTCAGTCACCGGGATCATTCGGCAGTCGGTCACGGGGGGGGTCTTCGGGGGGTTGGTCATCGGGGAGGTTTGGTCAAGGGGGAGGTCACCGGGGAGAGGAGGGTTTGGTCATGGGGGCTTCGGTCATGGGGGCTTCGGTCAAGGGGGGGTCAGTCATGGGGGGGGGGGTGGTCATCGGATTCAATTATGGCCTTCAAAAGGGAACTGGATAAGTACTTGAAAGGAAAGCATTTGTAGGGCTATGGGGAAAGGGCGGGGGAGTGGGACTAGCTGGATTGCTCTTGCATAGAGTTGGTGCGGACTCGATGGGCCGAATGGCCTCCTTCCGTGCTGCAACCTTTCTATGATTCTACGATCATGGGTCAGACATTAAGAGCTCAGTCATAGGCAGATCGGATATTGCGGTGGTCAGAGATTGTGGGGGGGCGGTGATCGGAGATCGTGAGGGGAGTGGTCAGAGATTGTGGGGGGGTGTTCAGAGATTTTGGGTGAGTTCGGAGAGTTCGGAGTACATGGTGGGGCTCAGAGATTGTGGGGGGGGGTCAGAGATCGTGAAGGGTGTCGGAGATCGTAGGAGGTTTGGAGATCGTAGTGGGGTCGGAGATCGAGGGGGGGTTGGAGATCGTGGGGGGGGTCTGAGATCATGGGGGGGTCGGAGATCATGGAGGCGGTCAGAAATCGTCGGGGGCACAGAGATCGTGGGGGGGGGGTCAGAGATCGTGGGTGGATCAGATATTGTGGGGGATCACAGATCGCGAGGGGGTGGTCAGAGATCGTGGGGAGGGGTCGGAGATATTGGGTTGGATCAGAGATCGTGGGGTGGATCAGAGATCATGGGGGGTTGTCGGATATCGTTGGGGGGGTCGGAGATCATGGGGGGGGGCCGGAGATCGTTGGGGGGGGTTGGAGATCATGGTGGGGTCAGAGATCATGGTGGGGTCAGAGATCATGGGGGGGTCAGAGATCGTGGAAGAGGTCGGAGATCGTGGGGAGGGACAGAGACCTTTGGGGGGGGGTCAGAGATCATGGGGGGGTCGGAGATCGTGGGGGTGTTTCGGAGATCGTGGGGGAAGATCGGAGATCGTGGGGGAGGGTCGGAGATCGTGGAGAGGTGTCGGAGATCGTGGGGGGGGTCAGAGATCGTGGGGGGCGTGGTCGAGGATTGTGGGGGAGGGTCGGAGATCGTGGGGGTTGGTCGGAGATCGTGGGGGGAGGGTCGGAGATCGTGGGGGAGGGTCGGAGATCGTGGGGGTTGGTCGGAGATCGTTGGGGGAGGGTCGGAGATCGTGGCGGGAGGATCGGAGATCGTGGGGGAGGTTGGAGATCGTGGAGGGGGGTCGGAGATCGTGGGGAGGCGTGGTCGAGGATCGTGGGGGGGGGTCGGAGATCGTGGGGGGATGGTCGGAGATCGTGGGGGGAGGGTCGGAGATCGTGGGGGGGGTGGTTGAGGATTGTGGAGGGGGGTCGGAGATCGTGGAGGGGGGTCAGAGATCGTGGGGGGGGCGTGGTCGAGGATCGTGGGGGCTGGGTCAGAGATGGGGAGAAGGTCGGCTGATCGTGTTTATAGGATCGCGGCAGGTAGGTTTATTGGGCCTGGAGGAAACACTCCTGCTCCTCCTGGCCCGCAAGCAGTGCAATAAAGGCACTCACCTGATGAACTGGGCCTTCTCGCCTCCTCTTACATGCATGAAGCTGAAGGCCAAGAGTTAAAAATAAAAAAACTATTAAAATGGAGGCCCGCAGCCTCCTTAAAAGCTTTCACTGACCGATCCGTCCCCTCAGAGCGGCCGCCCCTCGACCCGCCTCCATTAAAACCAGAAGTGGGCGGGTTGGTGTCGGGTTTTACTTTTTTACAATTTTAAAATCTTTTTTACCTTCCCACCCGCCCCCAACCCACCCAATCGTGGGGTTAAAATTTACCCCCTGAGCAAATAATCTTGATTGACACTTCAGTGCAGTCCCAAGGGAGTGCTGCACTGTTGGAGGTGCGTTCTTTCCGATGAGACGTTAAACCAAGGCGCCACCTGCCCTCTCAGGTGGACGTAAAAGATCCCATGGCACTATTCGAAGAAGAGCAGGGGAGTTCTCCCCGGTGCCCTGGCCCATATTTATCCCTCAACCAACACTAGTAAAACAGACTATCTGGTCATTATCTCATTGTTGTTTGTGGGACCTTGCTGTGCTCAAATTGGCTGCTGCGTTTCCTACATTACAACAGTGACTACACTTCAAAAGTACTTCATTGTAAACCATTTTGGGACAGCCCGAGGACGGGAAAGGTGCTGTATAAATGCAAATTCTTTCTTTATTCACATGATGAAGGAGGCACTTGTTGTAATATTACAGTCTGCTGTACTCATCTGTCTGATGACACACACTATGTGACTAAGAGATTGTGTAAAGAGGAATTGATGTTTCAGTGAGAACTGGACCGACTAACTAGAAGGGCAAAGGAAGGGGGGACTCCATGAAATCTCATGGCATCAGGTCAAACATGGGCAAGGAAACCTCCTGCTGATTACCACCTACTGTCCTCCCTCAGCTGATGAATCAGACTTCCTCCATGTTGAGAGCAACACTTGGAGGAAGCATTGAGTGTAGCAAGGGCACAGAATGTACTCTGGGTGGGGGACTTCAATGTCCATCACCAAGAGTGGCTTGGTAGCACCACGACTGACCGAGCTGGCCGAGTCCTGAAGGACATAGCTGCCAAACTGGGCCTGCGGCAGGTAGTGAGAGAACCAACACAAGGGAAAACCTGCTTGACCTCATCCTCACCAATCTACCTGTCGCAGATGCATCTGTCCATGACAGTATTGGTAGGATTGATCACCGCACAGTCCTTGTGGAGACGAAGTCCCGTCTTCGCACTGAGGACACCATCCAACGTGTTGTGTGGCACTACTACCGTGCTAAATGGCATAGATTCAGAACAGATCTAGCAGCTCAAAACTGGGCATCCATGAGGCGCTGTGGGCCATCAGCAGCAGCAGAATTGTATTCCAGCACAATCTGTAACCTCATGGCCTGGCATATTCCTCACTCTACCATTACCAACAAGCCAGGGGATCAACCCTGGTTCAATGAGGAGTGTAGAAGAGCATGCCAGGAGCAGCACCAGGCATACCTAAAAATGAGGTGCCAATCTGGTGAAGCTACAGAACAGAACTACATGCATGCTAAACAGCAGAAGCAGCATGCCATAGACAGAGCTAAGAGATCCCACAGCCAACGGATCAGATCAAAGCTCTGCAGTCCTGCCACATCCAGTCATGAATGGTGGTGGACAATTAAACAACTAATGGGAGGAGTAGGCTCCGTGAACATCCCCATCCTCAATGATGGCAGAGCCCAGCACGTGAGTGCAAAAGACATGCTGAAGCGTTTGCAACCATCTTCAGCCAGAAGTGCCGAGTGGATGGTCCATCTTGGCCTCCTCCCGAGATCCCCACTATCATAGAAGCCAGTCTTCAGCCAATTCGATTCACTCTACGTGATATCAAGAAACGGCTGAGTGCACTTGGTACAGTAAAGGCTATGGGCCCCGACAACATCCCAGCTGTAGTGCTCCAGAACTAGCCGCGCCTCTAGTCAAACTGTTCCAGTACAACTACAACACTGTCATCTACCCGACAATATGGAAAATTGCCCAGGTATGTCCTGTCCACAAAAAGCAGGACAAATCCAATCCGGCCAATTACCGCTCCATCAGTCTACTCTCAATCATCAGCAAAGTGATGAAAGGTGTTGACGACAGTGCTATCAAGCGGCACTTACTCACCAATAACCTGCTCACCGATGTTCAGTTTGGATTCCCCGAGGACATCTCGGCTCCAGACCTCATTATAGCCTTGGTCCAAACTTGGAAAAAGAGCTGAATTCTAGAGGTGAGGTGAGAGCAACTGCCCTTGACATCAAGGCAGCATTTGACCAAGTGTGGCACCAAGGAGCCCTAGTAAAATTGAAGTCAATGGGAATCAGGGGGAAAACTCTCCAGTGGCTGGAGTCATATCTAGCACAAAGGAAGATGGTAATGGTTGTTGGAGACCAATCATCTCAGCCCCAGGACATTGCTGCAGGAGTTCCTCAGGGCAGTGTCCTAGGCCCAACCATCTTCAGCTGTTTCATCAATGACCTTCCCTCCATCATAAGGTCAGAAATGGGGATGTTTGCTGATGACTGCACAGTGTTCAGTTCCATTTGCAACCCTTCAGATAATGTAGCAGTCCCTGCCCGCATGCAGCAAGACCTGGACAACATCCAGGCTTGGGCTCATAAGTGATAAGTAACATTCGCACCAGACAAGTGCCAGGCAATGACCATCTCCAACAAGACAGAGTCTAACCACCTCCCCTTGACATTCAACAGCATTACTATCGCTGAATCCCCCACCATCAACACCCTGGGGGTCACTATTAACCAGAAACTTAACTTGACCTGCCACATAAATACTGTAGCTACGAGAGCAGGTCAGTGTTTGGGTATTCTGCAGCGAGTGTTTCACCTCCTGACTCCCCAAAGCCTTTCCATCATCTACAAGGTACAAGTCAGGAGTGTGATGGAATACTCTCCACTTGCTTAGATGAGTGCAGCTCCAACAACACTCAAGAAGCTCAACACCATCTAGGACAAAGCAGCTCACTTGATTGGCACCCCATCCACCACCTTAAACATTCACTCCCTCCACCACCAGCGCACCGTGGCTGCAGTGTGTACCATCCGCAGGATGCACTGCAGCAACTCACCAAGGCTTCCTCAACAGCACCTCCCAAACCCGCGACCTCTACCACCTAGAAGGACAGAGGCAGCAGGCACATGGGAATACCACCACCTGCACTTCCCCCTCCAAGTTACACACTATCCTGACTTGGAAATATATCACCGTTCCTTCATGGTTGCTGGGTCACCGGGAGAACCTTCACTATACGGACTGCAGCCGTTCAAGAAGGGGGCTCACTACCACCTTCTCAAGGGCAATTAGGGATGGGCAATAAATGCTGGCCTTGCCAGCGATGCCCACATCCCATGAATGAATAAAAAAAAATCAATTCTAATGTAGAAAACAGAAATGTATCTCATACTGGAACAGAAAAGGTTAAATATGTATACATTGAAGAGTTCGTCCACTAGCAAAGGTGGAAAAGGTAAAGGATTTGGTAGCTGTCATGGTTCCGGCCAGCATTTTCATGTTCAATAAATCATAGAACCTTACAGCACAGATGGAGGCCATTCGGCCCATCATGCTTGAGTAGGCTCTTTGAAAGAGCTATCCGATTAGTCCCACTGCCCCCGCTGTTTTCCCATAGCCCTGCAAATGTTTCCTTTTCAAGTACATATCCGGTTCCCTTTTGAAAGTTACTATTGAGCCTCCTTTCAGGCAGTGCTTTCCAGATCATAAGAACTCGCTGTGTAATAAAAACTTCCCCTCAACTCCCCCCTGATTCTTTTGCCAACGGCCTGATGCCACTTTTTTGCAAAGTGCTCCTCTTACAATCTGAAATCTGCATCTTTTCACATTCGGTCCCTGCCCATTGTGTAGACTCGGGAATAACAATCATCCGATGTGGTAAACTGTGTCCTGGGACTTAGATCGGATTTAATCTACCCAGTAGGCAGAAATATCACACACAGATAAGACAAGGCAAACGATAGGCTAAGAACACAAGTGTATTTATTTGCAAAATAAGTGCATTTAGGGTTGGCAGAAGGTTTAGGGATCATTTCTGGGTATGGGGCTCTAAATAAGAGACTCAGAACTGAACCGATATCCATTAAAGAATAAATGGTGCAAGATTTTAAACTGCTGAGATTAATGGATAATTCAAAGACAAGTAGATTACTTAAATTGAACTGTTAGCACAGAGCGAGGGGACATTAACATAAAATTAACCAGCTTCAATCAAGTCTTGTGACTAGAATGAATTATTTCACTACAGAAAGAGAGAACTTGCATTTATATAGCGCCTTTCACATCCTCAGATGCCCCATGCACTTTACAGCCGATGAGGTACTTTTGAAGACCAGTCACTATTGTAATGTAGGGAAATACAGGGCAGTGGTTATGTAAAATAGACTTCCACCTTAAGTACTTAATGCTGCATCGATCAGGAGCTGGATAACTATCAGGCCACGATAGGACTAGGAGTTACAAGGATCGATTGAGATAGTTGAATATGTATAGAATTGTATGGAACATGATGGTTGTTGAGCTAACGCAACCATGGTAACATCAACAACAACAATCTGCATTTATAAAGCACCTTTAACATAGTAAAACTTCCCAGGGCGCTTCACAGGAGCGATTATCAAACAAACTTTGACACAAGCCACATAAAGAGATATTAGGACAGGTGACCAAAAGTTTGGTCAAAGAGGAGGAGTAACTTAGAGGAGGAGAGAGAAGTAGAGAGGTTTAGGGAGGAAATTCCGGAGCTCAGGGCCTAGACGGCTGAAGGCACAGCCGCCAATGGAATGGGCGAAGGAAATCAGGAAGCCTATTGGTGATGTCTGATATTGGTTGCAAGATTTGATAAATATTCTAGGGTTTTGCTTAAGAGAGAAGGGAGAATCTTTGCAGGACCTCCCGTCAGGAGATTGGATGCAAATGATAGAGTAATAGAGTAGACCCGTACATGTTCCATGGACAGACTGAGCTAAATGGACCCAGCACAGTAATCTTGTCGTATGTTTTATGCTCTTATGTTTAACAGCTTCAGTAAAATGGAACTGTATATTTATTGAAGTAATTGTAATCAGCCACTAGGCAGCGCTAACTCCTGGATCTGTTAGTGAACGGCTGATCGCTGTATATTTAAACCATTGGAGGAAGATAGTAAAGGTCAAAATGACTTGTGTGTGTGTGCGTGCATGGGTATGTGTGTGAGTGTGTGTGCATGTGTACGTGTGTGTGTGTGGGTGTGGGTGTGCGGCATCCGTGTGTGCGCATGCATGGGTGTGTGTCCGTGCACGTGTGTCTGTGTGTGAGAGTAGTATGTGCATGCTTGTAATAAGATGGATACCAGTGCCAGCCAGTAGTGAGGTCCTTTTCCCTTTCTCTGTCCCCTCTCTCGTGCTTTTATCACTGACATACGACATTCCCCAGATGAAAATTCTAAAGATGATGGTACAGATGCAATAACTCAGCCCCGGTTACTGTGAACACAACTGTTGCTGCTGTTCCCACTATTTATTTACACACAATTCTGTCTCCTTAAAATATGTTAGAAAGTATAGGGAACGATTAAATAAGTAAGAGTCTGTCTGTACACATGCGGTCAGGGTATTGAAGGTTTGAAGTAACCCTTTGTGCGATGTGAAAATTCCAGCAGGCTGAGTGACAAATGTACAGAGCAATATATACACAACATCAACTTGCATTTATACAGCACCTTTAACATAGGAAAACATCCCAAGGTGCTTCACAGGAACGTTATCAGACAAAATATGATACCGAGCCACATAGGGAGAGATTGGGACAGGCGACAAAAAGCTTGATCAAAGAGGTAGGTTTTAAGGTGCAACTTAGAGGAGGAGAGAGAGGCGGAGAGGTTTAGGCAGGGAAATCCAGAGCTTAAGGCCAAGACAGCTGAAGGCATGGCCGCCAATGGTGGGGCGAAGGAAATCGGGAAGCCAGCTATTGGTGATGTCTGATATTGGTTGCAAGATTTGATAAATATTCAAGGTTTTGCTTAAGAGAGAAGGGAGAATCTTTGCAGAACCTCCCGTCAGGAGATTGGATGCAAATGATAGAGTAATAGAGTAGACCATACATGTTCCATGGACAGACTGAGCTAAATGGACCCAGCACAGTAATCTTGTCCCGTGCTTTATGCTCTTATGTTTAACAGCTTCAGTAAAATGGAACTATATATTTATTGAAGTAATTGTAATCAGCCACTAGGCAGCGCTAACATCTGTATCTGTTAGTGAACGGCTGATCACTGTATATCTAAACCATTGGAGGAAGATAGTAAAGGTCAAAATGACTTGTGTGTGTGTGCATGTGTGCTTGCATGTGTGTGCACACATGTGTATGCGTGTGATTGTGTGTGCATGCATGGGTGTGTGTGTATATGTGTGTGTGCATGTGTGCGTGCATGGGTGTGTGTGTGCATGCGTACGTGTATGTGTGTACTTGCGTGCCTGGGTGTGGGTGTGAATGCGCATCTGTGTGCTTAGGTGTTTGTGTGTGTGTGTGCGCGCGCGTGTGCAAGCATGCATGGGTATGTGTGCGTGCATGAGTGTGTGTGTGGGTTTGTGTGCATGCAGAGGTGTGTGTGGGTGTGAATGTGTTTGTGCGTGCATAGGGGTGTGTGTCGGCATACGTGTCTGTGTGTGTGTTTGCATAGGTGTGTGTGGGTGAGTGTGCGTGTGCATGCATGGGGTGTATGTGTGTGCATTTCAATGTGTTTATGAGTGTGTGCTCGTGCACATGCGCCTGTGTGTGCGCATGCAGGAGTGGGTGTGTGAGAGTAGTATGTGCATGCTTGTAATAAGATGGATACCAGTGCCAGCCAGTAGTGAGGTCCTTTTCCCTTTCTTTGTCCCCTCTCTTGTGGTTTTATCACTGACATACGACATTCCCCAGATGAAAATTCTAAAGATGATGGTACAGATGCAATAACTCAGTCCCGGTTACTGTGAACACAACTGTTGCTGCTGTTCCCACTATTTATTTACACACAATTCTGTCTCCTTAAAATATGTTAGAAAGTACAGGGAATGATTAAATAAGGAAGAGTCTGTGTGTTCACATGCGGTCAGGGTATTGAAGGTTTGAAGTAACTCTATTTATGATGTGAAAATTCCAGCAGACTGAGTGACAAATGTACAGAGCAATATACACACAACATCAACTTGCATTTATACAGCACCTTTAACGTAGTAAAACATCCCAAATGCTTGGGAAGCTTAAGGTTTTGCTTAAGAGGGATGGGAGAATCTTTGCAGAACCTCCCGTCAGGAGATTGGACGTGTTTGATGGAGTAATAGAGTAGACCCGTGCATGTTCCATGAACAGACTGAGCTAAATGTATCAAGCACAGTAATCTTGTCCCGTGCTTTATGCTCTTATGTTCAACAGCTTCAGCAAAATGGAACTGTATGTTTATTGAGGTAACCGTAATCAGCCAGTAGGTAGTGCTAACATCTGGACCTGTTAATGAATGGCTGATCACTGTATATTTAAACCATTTTGGAGGCCAGTAAAGATCAAAATGCCATTGTGTATGTGTACGTGCGTGCATAGGTGTATGTGTGTATGTATGGGTGCGTGTGTGTCCAAAAGCTTAGTCAACAGGTAGGTTTTAAGGAGTACTTTAATGGAGGAAAGAGAGGCAGTGAGACGGAGAGGTTTAGGGAGGGAATTCCAGAGCTGAGGGCCTAAGCAACTGAAGGCACGGCTACCAATGATGGGGTGAAGAATAAGAGGGATGCACTAGAGGCCAGAATTGGAAGAATGCAGAGTTCCCGGTGGATTGTAGGGCAAGCGGAGGCTAAAGAGATAGGGAGGGGCGAGGATTTGAACACAAGGATGAGAAATTTAAATTTGAGGCATTGCTGGGCAGGGAGCCAATGTAGGTCAGTGAGCACAGGGGTGATGGATGAACGAGGTTTGGTGCGAGTTAAGATACAGACAGCAGAGTTTTGGATGAACTCAAGTTTATGGAGGGTGGAAGATGGGAGTCTGACCAGGAGAGCATTGGAATAGTCAAATCTGGAGGTAACAAAAGCAGCAGATGAGCTGAGACGGGGTGGGGACAGGCGATGTTACAGAGGTGGAAGTAGGCGGTCTTGGTGATGGAGAGGATATGGGGTCGGAAACTCAGCTCAGGGTCAAATAGGACACCAAGGTTGCGAACAGTCTGGTTCAGCCTCAGACAGTGGTCAGGGAGAGGGATGGAGTTGGTGGTTAGGAAACGGAGTTTGTGGCTGGGGCCTAAGACAATGGTTTTGGTCTTTCCAATATTTAGTTGGAGGAAATTTCTGCTCATCCAATATCGGATGTTGGACAAGCAGTGTGACAAAACAGATGCGTTGGAGGGGTCGTCAGAAGTTTGTGCTGAGACAGGCAGAAAAAGTGTCATACACATGTGCCCATTTTGAGTGACACAAGCACACGCAGAGAGCAAAACACAACATACACACAGAAAGCACATAGACACAGAACGACACATAGAGACCCGGAAATTGCTGTTTGCTGATAATATTGTACAAGTCATATCAAACTTCTCTCTCTATCACCCCATTTTACTTTAAAACAAGTAGGCTCATGCATTGGTCCCATTTGTTTTAAAATACTGGCCTCCACAGCACGCTTTATGTGATAGGATTGAGAGAGCACCTGGTGTGTGAATAGTAAAATGCACAACTTGAAACGTAATCCCAGGCTGCTTAGTTCACTTTCATCTGGGATTTCTGTGGGTCGCCTCTCTCCCAGTGAAAGCTGCTCATTAGAGATTGTAATCCCTCTGGTGAGTGCTGTCGGTGAGATCTGGCAGAGCTAAGGCGCACCTGTTCATCACTGCAACTCTGCGTCTCTGTAGAGTAGAGATTGCAGTTGCTGACATTATGGAATAAACTCTTAAAAGCGCACATATCAAATTCAAATTTGAATCATACAATCTTACTGCAAGGAAGGAGGACATTCGGCCCATCCTGCCTATCCCTGCTCTTTGAAAGAGCTACTAATTAGTTCCACTCCCCCCCCTCTTTCCCCATTGTCCTGCAAATGTTCCCTTTTCAAGTATATATCTAATTCCCTTTTGAAAATTATGATTGAATCTGCTTCCACCACACTTTCAGGCAGTGCATTTCAGATCATAACAACTCGTTGTGTGAAAGAATTTCTCCTCATCTCCCCTCTGGGTCTTTTGCCAATTATCTTAAATCTGTGACAGCTGGTTACCGACCCTAATGCCAGTGGAAGCAGTTTCTCCTTATTTATTCCATCAAAACCCCTCATAACTTTGAACACCTCTAATAAATCTCCCCTTAATCTACTCCGCTCTCAAGGAGAACAATCCCAGCTTCTCCAGTCTCTCCGCATAACTGAAGTCCCTCATCCCTGGTACCATTCTAGTAAAACTCCTGTAGAGGTAGTACCTCCACATGAGCCAGCAATTTCTGGAGAAGAGGGGAGATAGCGGGGGGAGGAGAGGAGGATGCGAACAAAATCGTGGTGTAAGTTTGTGTTGAAAGAGCATTTGTCAGCTAGGCACATTTGTGGATCTGGGGGTAGAATGTGCGCTGAATTCTCCCCATCGTAACTACAACAGCAACCCTACATAAAGAGCCTTCTTAACACCGTATCTCCAGGGCTTCCACCAAAGTTGTGGTGAAAATGCCTTCAAAGATTCCAGGCGCGACGTTCACCATTAAAGAATTTTGAGTTTTATGTTGGGCTTCCTCACATTTACGTTTTCGCAATTTTCATTACACATGAAATACTAAATGTTTGAAACTACACTGTAGGTGCCAGCCGTGGCTCAGCTGCTGGCACGTTCACCTCAGAGCCAGGAGCTCGTGGGTTCAAGCCCCCTCCAGAGATTTGAGCACATAATCTAAGTTAACACTTCCACTGCACTACTGAGGGAGTGCTGCACTGTCGGAGGTGCCGTCTTTTGGATGAAGCGTTAAACCTCTCAGGTGGATGTAAATGATTCCACGGCACTATTCGAAGAAGAGCAGGGGAGTTCTCCCTGGTGTCCAGGCCAACATTTATCCCACAGTTGACAACACTAAAACAGATTATTTGGTCATTTATTACATTGTTGTTTGTGGGACCTTGCTGTGCAAAATGGTTGCTGTGTTCCCTCCATTACAACAGTGACCACACTTCAAAAAGTACTTCATCGGCTGTAAAGTGCTTTGGGACGTCCTGAGGTCGTGAAAGGTGCTATATAAATGCAAGTCCATTATATTTTTACACAGTGTGTCTCCACCACCCCTTTCTGATAGAAAGGGTTAATACACCCTGACCAACTTGACTTGTTTACTAGTTGGCTCGTTAATGCCATTGAATCGGTAGTGACACATTCACGGGTTGAATTATCACATTTTCCACTGCACAGGGATCAAAGGGATGACTCAGACCCACCAATAAAGTAGAAAGGCCCCTGTGTTTCATAGATGTGTGTAGTTGGCGGGGGGGGGGGGGGGGGGGGATGTTGGAATTAATTTCAGTTAGAGCAATTTCCTCTTCCCCCCCACCCCAGTGAAAGACCTGTTCTTAGTTTGACTGCATTCCCCTGGAGTTAGTCAACACAGTGCCTGGAACCAGAGGGTTTGATTATAACCTCAGCACCTCTTGAGTTTGTGTCTGAAAGTCTACAATGGGAGCCGGGTTAATGAGGCTTTTGATACAATCCACAAGGTCACATGATGTAGGAACTAAGCCAAGTCCTCTCTTCTCGGGAAAAAGCGCAGAATACTGGCACCGCTTTTAACCCCTTCCTGCCCAGTTTGATTCATTACCAGTACACCTCGTCATTGTGCTGCAGTTGTACAAAGTTCTGGTCAGACCCCATCTGAAGTATTGTGATCAGTTCTGGGCACCGCACCTCAAGATGGATGTATTAGCCTTGGAGGGGGTGCAGCGCAGATTTACCAGAACAACACGGGGGCGGTGCCAGAGGTCTGGTGCAAATGCTACAACCCTGTTCAAAAAAGGGGAGAGGGATAAACCCAGCAACTACAGGCCAGTCAGCCTACGGTCGGTGGTGGGGAAACTTTTAGAGATAATAATCTGGGTCAAAATGAATTCGCACTCGGAAAAGTATGGCCTAATAAATGAAAGTCAGCGTGGATTTGTTAAATAAATGAAAGTCAGCACGGATTTGTTAAAGGAAAATTGCATTTGACGAACTTGATTGAGAAGTAACAGAGAGGGTATTGAGAGTAGTGTGGTTGATGTTGTGTATATGGACTTTCACCCCACAACTTAAGAGAGTGCAGGCAGAGAGGGACTGGGTGACTGCCAGACAGACAAGGAGGACCAGGCAGGTAGTGCAGGTGTCCCCTGAGGGCATCTCACTCTCTAACCAGTATTCAGTTCTGAATGCTGGCGAGGGAGAGGGTTCCTCTGAGAACTGCAGCCAGAACCAAGACCATGGAACCATTGGTGGCTCAGCTGTACGGGGGGTGGGGGGGGGGGGTGGGGGAGGAGAAAGGTCAGGAGATCGATAGTGATAGGGGATTCTATAGTTAGGGAAACAGACAGGCGTTTCTGTGGCTGCAGACATGATTCCAGGATGGTATGTTGCCTCCCTGGTGCCAGGGTCAAGGATGTCACTGAGCGGCTGCAGAACACTCTGCAGGGGGGTGGGGGTGGGGGGAGTGAACAGCCAGAGGCCGTGGTCCATATCGGTACCAACAACATAGGTAGAAAGAGGGATGAGGTCCTGCAGGAAGATTTTAGGGAATTAGGAAAGAGATTAATAAGAAGGACCTCAAATGTAGTAATCTCCGGATTACTCCCGGTGCCACACACCAGTGAGTATAGAATTAGGAGGATAGAGCAGATGAATGCGTGGCTGGAGAGATGGTGCAGCAGGGAGGACTTTAGATTCCTGGGGCATTGGGACCGGTTCTGGGGGAGGTGGGACCTGTACAGGCCGGACGGGTTGCTCCTCAACAGAGCCGGGACCAATGTCCTCGCGGGGAGCTTCGCTAGTGCTGTTGGGGGGGGTGGGGTTTAAACTAATTTGGTAGGGGGATGGGCACCAGGATGTAGCATTGGAAAGGAGAAACAAGGTGCACAAAGAATTGGGAGAGGAAGATAGAACTAGAGCAAGTGATAGTACAGAATTAGGTGGGATCAGACTAAGAGAGAGTACCAGAAAGTCTAAAATTTGGTTTACAATGCATGTGTGTAAATGCATGAAGCATGGTGAATAAGATCAGAGAGCTGCAGGTGCAATTAGCCACATGGGAATATAATGTTGTGGCGATAATGGAGCCCTGACTCAAAAAAGGGGCAGGATTGGTATTAAATATTCCTGGATACAAGATGTTCAGGAAAGAAAAGAAAAGGAAGGGAAGAAAGGAGAGGGGGTGGCAGTATTGATTAAGGAGAATATTGCAGTGCTGGAGAGACAGAATATCCCGGAGGGGTCAAGGACAGAATCTATTTGCTTAGAGTTAAGAAGCAATAGAGATGCCCTTACACTACTGGGTGTATTCTATAGGCCACCAACTGGTGGGAATGATTTAGAGTAGACAGGGCTGATGGCCGGCGCGGACACGATGGGCCGAAGGGCCTCTATCCGTGCTGTATAACTCTATGACTCTATGACTCTATGAGGAGCAAATCTGCAGGGAAATTACAGAGAGGTGCAAAAGCCATAGAGTATTGTTAACAGGGGACTTCAACTATCCTAATATAGAGTGGGATAGTAATAATATAAGGGGAAAAGAGGGAGAGGAATTTTTGAAGTATGTTCAGGATAAGTTTCTTGACCAGTACGTTTCCAGCCCAGCAAGGAAGGAGGCATTGCTGGATTTGGTTCTAGGGAATGAGGCGGGCCAAATGGAGCAAGTGTCAGTGGGGGAACATTTAGGGAACAGCGATCATAGTATCATGAAGTTTAGAATAGCTATGGAAAAGGACATGGTCCACTCTAAAGAAAAATACTCAATTGGAGGAGGGCCAATTTCAGTGGGTTGAGAACGGATCTGGCCCGGGTAAATTGGAATCATAGATTGGCAGGCAAAACTGTAATTGAACAATGGGCGGCCTTTAACGAGGAGATGGTTCGGGTACAGTCTAGGTACATTCCCCCGAGGGGGAAAGGTAGGGCAACTAAAGTCAGGTCTCCCTGGATGAAAAAAGAAATAGAGAATAAGATGAAACAGAAAAAAGGGGCGTATGACAGATGTCAGGTTGATTACACAAGTGAGAACCAGGCTGAATATAGAAAGTTCAGACGGGAGGTGAAAAAGGAAATAAGAGGGGCAAAGAGAGAGCATGAGAAAAGACTGGCGGCCAACATAAAAAGGAATCCAAAAGTCTTCTATAGGCATGTAAACAGTAAACGGGTAGTAAGAGGAGGGGTGGGGTCGATTAGGGACCAAAAAGGAGATCTACTCATGGAAGCAGAGGGGATGGCTGAGGTACTAAATGAATACTTTGCATCTGTCTTTTCCAAGGAAGAAGATGCTACCAAAGTCTTAGTAAAGTAAGATGTAGTTGAGATACCACATGGGCTAAAAATTGATAAAGGGGAGGTATTAGAAAGGCTGGCTGTACTTATAGTAGATAAGTCACCAGGTCTGGATGGGATGCATCCTGGGTTGCTGAGGGAAGTAAGGGTGGAAATTGCAGAGGTGCTGGCCATAATCTTCCAAACATTCTTGGATATGGTGGTGGTGCCAGGGGACCGGAGAATTGCAAATGTTACACCCTTGTTCAAAAAATTGTGTAAGGATAAACCCAGCAACTTACAGGCCAGTCAGTTTAATCTCGGTGGTGGGAAAACTTTTAGAAACGATAATCCGGGACAGAATTAGCAATCACTTGGACACGTGTGGATTGATTAGGGAAAGGCAGCATGGATTTGTTAAAGGCAAATCGTGTTTGACTAACTTGATAGAGTTTTTTGATGAATTAACAGAGAGGGTCGATGAAGGCAATGCAGTTGATGTGGTGTATATGGACTTTCAAAAGGCGTTTGATGAAGTGCCACATAATAGGGTTGCCATCAAGATTGAAGCTCATGGAGTAAAGGGGGCAGTAGCAACTTGGATACAGAACTGGCTAAGTAACGAGAAACAGAGAGTAGTGATGAATGGCTGTTTTTTGCACTGGAGGAAGGTGTAGAGTGGTGTTCCCCAGGGGTCGGTACTAGGACCACTGCTTTTCTTGACCTATACTAATGACTTCGACTTGGGTGTACAGGGCACAATTTCAAAATTTGCAGACACAAAACTTGGAAGTGTAGTGAACAGTGAGAAGGATAGTGATAGACTTCAAGAGGATATAGACAGGCTGGCGGCATGGGTGGACACGTGGCAGATGAAATTTAAGGCAGAAAAATGCAAAGTGATACATTTCGGTAGGAAGAACGAGGAGAGGCAATATAAAATAGAGGGCACAATTCTAAAAGGTGTACAGGAACAGAGAGATCTGGGGGTATACAAATCGTTAGAGGTGGCAGGACAGGTTGAAAAAGCAGTTAAAAAAGCATACGGGATCCTGATAGAGGCATAGAGTACAAAAGCAAGAAAGTCATGATGAACCATTACAAATTACTGGTTTGGCCACAACTGGAGTATTGTGTCCAGTTCTGGGCAGCACACTTTAGGAAAGATGTGAAGGCCTTAGAAAGGGTGCAGAAGAGATTTACTAGAATGATTCCAAGGAAGAGGGACTTTAGTTATGTGGATAGACTGGAGAAGCTGGGGTTGTTCTCCTTGGAACAGAGAAGGTTGAGAGGAGATTTCATAGAGGTATTCAAAATCATGAAGGGTCTAGACAGAGTAGATACAGAGAAACTGTTCCCATTGGCAGAAGGGTCAAGAACTATAGGACATAGAAACATAGAAAAATAGGAGCAGGAGTAGGCCATTCGGCCCCTCGAGCCTGCTCCGCTATTCAATATGATCATGGCTGATCCTCTATCTCAGTACCAAATTCCTGCTTTCTCTCCATACCCCTTGATGCCTTTTGTGTCTAGAAATCTATCTACTCCTTCTTAAATATATTCAGTGACTTGGCCTCCACAGCCTTCTGTGGTAGAGAATTCCACAGGTTCACCAACCTCTGAGTGAAGAAATTTCTCCTCATCTCAGTCCTAAATGTCCTACCCCATATCCTGAGACTGTGACCCCTTGTTCTGGACCTCCCAGCCAGGGGAAACATCCTTCCTGCATCCAGTCTGTCTAGCCCTGTCAGAATTTTATATGTTTCAATGAGATCCCCTCTCATTTATCTAAACTCGAGTGAATACAGGCTGAGTCGACCCAATCTCTCCTCATACGACAATCCTGCCATCCCAGGGATCAGTCTGATGAACCTTCGCTGCACTCCCTCTATGGCAAGTATATCCTTTCTTAGGTAAGGAGATCAAAACTGCACACAATAATCCAGGTGTGTGAGATTTAACCACATAGATTTAAGGTGATTGGCAAAAGAACCAAAGGTGATATGAGGAAATACTTATTCACATATCGAGTGGTTAGGATCTGGAATGCACTGCTAGAGGGGGTGGTGGAGGCAGATTCAATTGTGGCTTTCAAAAGGGAACTGGATAAGTACTTGAAAGGAAATATTTGCAGGGCTATGGGGATAGTGCGGGGGAGTGGCACTGGCTGGATTGCTTTTGCATAGAGCCGGCACAGACTCGATGGGCCGAATGGCCTCCTTCTGTGCTGTAACCTCTCTATTACTCTATGATTGTATGATTTGATAAAGTACCACATTATAGACTTGTAAACAAAATTGAAGCCCACGGGATTAAAGGGACAGTGGCAGCGTGGATACAAAATTGGCTAGGGGACAGAAAGTAGAGAGTAGTGGTGAATGTTTTTTTTAGACTGGAGGGAAATATACAGTGGTGTTCCCCAGGGGGGTTGGTATTAGGATCACTGCTCTTCTTGATAAACATTACTAGTCTGTACTTGTCTATACAGGATACAATTTCAAAGTTTGCAGATGACACGAAACTCGGAAATGTAGTAAACAATGTGGAGGATAGTAACAGACTATGGTAGGATATAGACAGACTGGTGAAATGGGCGGACACATGACAGATTAAATTTAACACAGAGAATTGTGAAGTGATACATTTTGGTAGGAAGAATGAGGAGAGGCAATATAAACTAAATGGCACTATTTTAAAAGGGGGTGCAGGAACAGAGAGACCTGGGGGTGCACATACACAAATCATTGAAGGTGGCAGGACAAGTTGAGAAGGCTGTTAAAAAAGCATATGGGATCCTGGACTTTATTAGTAAAGGCATAGAGTTAAAAAGCAAGGAAGTTATGCTAAACCTTTATAAAATGCTGGGTAGGCCTCAGCTGGAGTATTCAATATGTAATTTTATGTAATTCTATGTAATTCTGGGCACCGCACTTTAGGAAGGATGTCCAGGCCTTAGAGAGGGTGCAGAAGAGATTTACTAGAATGGTACCAAGGATGAGGGATTTCAGTTATGTGGAGAGACTATAGACGCTGGGGTTGTTTTCCTTAGAACAGAGAAGTTCAAGAAGAGATTTGATAGAGGTGTTCAAAATCATGAACGGTTTTGATAGAGTAAATAAGGAGAAACTGTTTCCAGTGGCAGAAGGGTCCGTAACCAGAGGACACAGATTTAAGATGATTGGTAAAAGAACCAGAAGCGACATGAGGAAACATTTTTTTACGCAGCGAGTTGTTATGATCTGGAATACACTGCCTGAAAGAGCAGTGGAAGCAGATTCAATAATAACTTTCAAAAGGGAATTGGATAAACACTGGAAGGGAAAAAAATTACAGGGCTTTGGGGAAAGAGCGGGGGAGTGGGACTTATTGGATAGGGCTTTCAAAGAGCCGGCACAGGCACGATGGGCCGAATGGCCTCCTCCTGTGCTCTAATAAACTATGATACTATGATACCAGGGCTAAAAGGGTTAAATTATGAGGACAGGTTGCATAGACTAGGCTTGTGTGCCCTTGAGTATAGAAAATTATACGCAAAGTGTGGTAGAAGTGTGGAACTCCCCCCCAGAAAAACCAATAGATGCTAGCTCAATTAATAATTTTAAATCTGAGATCGATAGATTTTTGCTAACCAAAGGTATTAGGAGATATTGAGCCAAGGAGGGTGGATGGAGTTAGGATACAGATCAGCCATGATCTCACTGAATGGCGGAACAGGCTCAAGGGGCTGAATGGCCTACTCCTGTGCCTACGTGCTCTTGAAGCCGCCGGTAGCCAGTGACTCATTTAAATTAACTAGAGGCACCACACACAGTCCTGTGCCGTAGTCCTATAACTCCAGTCCTTTTGCACAGCTCCCTGGCACAGCCCTATGGTGCAGATGCTTGGTGTATTCAGTAGCCTAGCCGCATGGTCTATCCTCGTTGGCACAGGTCCGTGGCACATCTCATGGACTGACTCCATGGCGTTCCCTGCCATGAAGTTCTGGGATTTATGTCAATGGCCATAATTGTTCTCAGCAGGACATTTGGGAGATACCAGGTTGAGGTGAGATGTTTTATCATACATAGGGAGGGTAGGAGGGGGGAGATCAGAGGCTGAGGCAATTTGCACTGGGCCCTGACACATATCTACAGGCTGATTATAGAAGATGGTTAATAGAGCTGAGGGAACAGATCACCTGACCCTCCCCCCCATAGCCACAGAATGGACCATGGTATCTGGACAACTCACGAGTGGGGAAAAAACATAACTAGGTCAAATGTAGCAGGAGGTTTCTGAAGCAATAGATCAGAATCCTCCTGGCAAAGTCTGAGTGACACATTCTGAGATTGGGGAAAGAACGCAGGATGGATGATGGATCATCGGATTAAACACAAAGGGCCCAATGTTAGCAGGCCTGCGGGTTCTCGGCGGGGGGGCTATCCTGTGATCGCGCGGGGGACGCACTCATTTCACCGGGCGCGCCTACGCGCCCGGTGAAATGAGTGCGTCCCCCGCGCGATCACAGGATAATTGAAGTCATTTACCTGTGGTTACGGGTTTTCCGCTGCTCAGCTGCGCGCCGGATGCCTGCGCATGCGCAGTGACGTCTGAGTGATGGTGGAGCTCTATTTAAAGGGGCAGTCCACCAATGCTCCTCCTGCTGCAAACAAGAAGTAGCACACCATGGAGCACCCCAGGGGTAAGGCTGCCCCACGATTTTCTGACGACTCACTCCAGCTGCTGCTGGACGGGGTAAGGAGGAGGAGGGAGACGTTGTTCCCCAGCGATGGAAGGAAGTGCCCTGCCTCCGCCACCAGGAAGGCATGGGCGGAGGTGGCCGCGGAGGTTAGCAGCAGGGGCAACACCACAAGAACATGGATCCAGTATCGCAAGAGATTCAATGATCTCACTAGGTCCGGCAAAGTGAGTACACTAACGCATTTTCCCACACTCCGTCTTCCACATCACCTCAAACACCACACAACCCCTTCTGCACTGCCACCACAGCGCTCCCGCATCAATCCTCACAGCCACTCAACTATCATCCTCACCGTGCCTGCACGTACCCACCGTCCCTGTCCCCATTCGAACACTACCACACACCCCAATCCCCATACAATGGGATGGCCATGTGGCACATGCATCCTCCCATCCATCTCCCACACGCTCAACCCACCCACACCAATGCTTGAAGCGTCTCACAATGCAATCATCACTCAATCACGCATCTGTGTTTTGCCTTGACAGGAGAAGAGATGCAAGAACGCCCGGGAAAGGGAACGCACCGGAGGGGGCCCGCCACACGAGGTGGTTCTAACGCACACAGAGCTGGACGCCTTGGAGATCAGCCACACGCTACATTGCCTGTCCGTGGCGGATGGCGAGGCTGGGGCTGCAGAAACGTTCGGTAACGGAAAGCTGACATTCAGCACTCATGATCTTAGCATCACTTGGCATCTGCCGCACCTCAACATTTGTCCACATGCCTGATATTGCCCTTTGTTCTCTTTCAGGGCCGTCTGCGAGCGCCGTGTCTGTGGAGGGCGATTCCTCAGAGGACATGCCGGTCTCTGAGGGTCCATCGTCACATATGAGCCAAGCATCCACCAGCGCAGATACACACACCTCGGTGGGTCCCCCTCCTCAATTAGTTGGGCTTGCACATGGTGAGCATGAGCAGACCCTGGTGGCAGGGGCAGCCGTGGAGAGTCTGCGTCGGTGGGAGCACTCTTCTCCAGGCTCTGCTCAGCTGGACCCAGATGCTGAACCCTGGGGGCCACCAGTCAAAAGGAGAGTCGTCGAGGGGCACCAGCACATTGCCGAGGCGCTGGAAGAGGTGCCATGCGCACTCTCCACAATCGCGCAGGTGATGGAGGAGTCCAACTCCTGCATGAGGGCAATGGTGGCACAAGTACAGGAGGGTATCCGCGAGATAGTGTCGCGGGTAGGTGCGGGAACGTCTACGGTGGAGGAAAGGCTAGCCTCCCTCGAGCGTCACGCACAGCTCAACATTGAGTCCATCCAGGCCCTGATAACGGCTGTTCGGATTCAGGGTGAGCAACATTCTGCCACCATAAACAGGCTGACAGGTACATTAGAGGTGGCCTTGCAAGGTCTCACACAGGTCATCCAAACTGCCGTCCAGCAGGGTGGAAGGGGTGATGTGGGCCGAGGCCATGAGAGGGAAGATGGTGAACGGGGACATGGAAGTGGGGACGCTACTCAAAGTGCCCCCACGTCTCACCCGTTGCCCCCCTCTCAACCAGTACCTGCAATGGTGCCTCCTCTCCAGGTGGCCGAGTCTGCCCCTGCACAGGTGCAGGAGGAGCAGTCTGTGGAGGTGCCCTCACGGGCACCGAAACCCAGGGGCCGTCCGCCCAAAGCATCTACCCGGTCAGGGCATGAACAAGAGCAACCTGCCACTACCTCTGCTGGAGCCACAGGGGTAGCACCACGTAGGGATTCCCGTAAACGTAAGGCTAGGGTGTTATGAACACAAAGGGAATGCACCAGGGTGTATGACAATTTGTTATGTTTTTATTTATAGTCGTTTACTGCACATACACAATAAACACAATTGTTCTCACCACTACTGCCACCTCTTGTCCATTCTTGAGCGGCTTGTGCAATAGGTCCCTTTCGTGGGGCTCATCATGACGACGAACACCTGGTCCCACCCATTGGGTCACACTACAGTGGGTGCAGGAGTACTGGCACCACTCTTCTGTGGAGGGGGCTGGTATGGCCGCTCCTCTGTGCACGTGATGAGGTCTGGGCACCTCAGACAGTCTGATGTTAGGAGAACCGTTGACATATCAGTGCCTCCCTGGCCTGACGAGCATCCGTCCGCCTCAGACACGTGGAGCACCGTGTTGTGGGGCTCCACGTGTCTGAGGCGGACGGCGTGGCCTGCGAGGCTGCTGAGGCTGGTGATGCTGTTCGTCCTCCGAGGAGGTCAAGGCGGCCCCCGTCTGGAAGGTGTAGGTCTGAGGGGTTCTGCAAGGTCGGTAAGTGTGTCCTCGCACCGGGGTTGTGGTTCCACGCCGGTGAATCTTCTTGCTAGGAGGAGGGTGGTGGAGGGCAAGCGTTGCCCTATGTGACGGAGTGGCCTCCTGCGTTGGTGAAGGCTCTCCCCCCCCCCCGACCTGTGGAATGCACCTTGGCAGCTGCCACAGGCTGCTGGCTGCAACACGTCCGTTTGAAGTGAGAGTGTTTCCCCCAGTATGGGAAACAGTCTCAGTTCAAGGTAAAATCCCACCCTTCCTAATAAAACAGCTCAATCAGGCCTGTAAACGACCTGAACGAGCAAGATAAATACTTACAAGTGGCATCCCGCTGGCTTTAATTGCCTGCGGGATTCCCACCTGCGGGGTCTGCGCGCGCACGCCGGCGCGTCAGTGGGGAACCCGGAAGTGGGCGGGTTGGAGACGGGATCCGGTCCCGCTCCGGGATTCCCCGATTTTCGGGGGCCCCCCCCCAGCCGAGAACGAGAACGCACCCGATAGCAGGTGGTAAAATCAAGCCCAAAGTGTGAAGAAAAATGAAAGGACTTGTATTTCTATAGCACCTTCCACGGCCACAGGATATCACAAAGAACCTTACACCCAATGAAGTACTGTCACTGTTGTAATGTAGCAAATGCAACAGCCAATTTGCACGCAGCAAGGCCCCATTAATAACAATGAGATAATGCAGCACTCCCTCATTACAGCACCAGCCTGGATCTTGTGCTCAAGTCTCTGGGTGGAACTGGAACCCACACAACGTTCTAACTCAGAGGCAAGAGTGCCGCCAACTGAGCCACAGCTGACACCATGTGACGCTGCTGTAATTCTGGTTGTGCCGTCTCTGAATGTGCCATGGGGAAAAGAAGTCAGGTTCAGCAGTGGGAAAGTGAAAAGCTGGCACCCATGTGTCTGAACTACAGAAAGGTAAAGACACCCAAGGAAATGCCGATCTCTTACAGTTTTTGAATTCTCAGGTAAACTCAAAGCTTAAACGTGTCAGATGCATTCACATAGCAGGCGTCTAGCCAGATGGTTCGTCACTCCAGCCGTTCATCTCATGTTCTGCAAGGAGATCAAGTAACAAGTGTGTTCTCACACTCGGCTTTGATGGGTCAACAACATTAGCCAATTCTGACAGGATCTCCATAAAACAACAACAACAAGTTGCATTTATATAGCACCTTTAATGTAGTAAAATGACCCAAGACGCTTCACAGGAGCGTAATCAGACAAAAATTGACACCGAGCCACTTAAAGAGATGTTAGCACAAGTGACCAAAAGCTTGGTCAAAGAGGTGGATTTTAAGGAGTGTCTTAAAGGAGGAGAAGTAGAGAGGTGGAGAGGTTTAGGGAGAGAATTCCAGAGCGTAGGGCCTAGATGGCTGAAGGCACGGCCACCAACAGTAGAACGAAGGGAATGGGGGATGGACAAGAGGCCAGAATTGGAAGAGCGCAGAGATCTTAGAGGGTTCTAGGGCTTGAGGAAGTTACAGAAATAGGGAGGGGAGAGGCTACAGAGGGATTTGAACACAAGGATGAGAATTTTAATTCAACATCTTTTAGGCTTTTAACCTGTTCCTCTTTTCTTTTCAGATGTTGCTGGACCTGCTGATATAAGTGGCTGTGAGATAGACAAAGGGTATATACTACTCAACACATAATCATTATCAGTGACTGAACTTTCAAATTCATTGGCCCAGAAATTGCTTAAAAAACAAAGGTGAGCTCAACAGTGTTCTCCATTGTTAGTGGCGAAATCGAGGAGCAAGCTCCGGCATTTGCACATGGGCAGTTAAACGTGGAAATCTGGAACTTGCACCTCCTGGTTCACCAGTGATATGACAGCTTCGCATTGAAGGGATATCGCTGGCTGGAATCAATGGATCAATGCCAACTTGCTCATTTGCCTAGCTGGAAAGTAACTAATATCGCCACAGAACAGGTACGCTTAAAAATACCAGGTATAAACTAAGTTTTAACAGCAAGTCTTAATGACTGCCAAACAACTAAAAATTAACTTTTAAAAATAGCTCCTTATTTTAATAGTTTTTGGTTATTAATTTTTTTTAAAAATTGAAAATGAAAGTTTTTTTTAATTTTTCCCTTCTGTTTCTTTTATTTAATTTGATTATTTCTTACTCTCCCTTTTTTTCGCTGTCTATTACTGTTTTTGCAATGATTTTAATGTTGCACCTTTCACTTCCTAGATTTTATGTTCCAGCTTGAAGAAAATGTTCACCTCTTGTCAAAAATGCTGCAATCTGATTGATCGAGGGGAGAGATCGGTCCTCTCACTTAGCCCATGGATCCTAGCTTCACTGGAGCTAATGCTGAGCTCTTTTCCACTTCCTACTAGAGGAAGTGCACCCTGTAAAGACCGCGGAAAGTTAGTGGGTTAGTATAAATCTATGGAATGGCGACTGGTTCTCTGCTCTGAGCAATTTCTGGGCCATTGTGTATGAAGGGCTTTGGGATCTTTTTGAGAGATTTACAATGTAAATGTAAGCCTTTTCAAAAAGTGTTATCATACTGCCAACAGTGTCCATCACTTTTGCTTGATGTCATCCAAAGCCTTTCCACCATCTACAAGGCACAAGTCAGGAGTGTGATGGAATACTCTCCACTTGCCTGGATGAGTGCAGCTCCAACAACTCTCAAGAAGCTCAACACCATCCAAGACAAAGCAGCCCGCTTGATTGGCACCCCATCCACCTCCCTAAACATTCACTCCCTTCACCACTGGCGCACCGTGGCTGCAGTGTGTAACATCCACAGGATGCACTGCAGCAACTCGGCAAGGCTTCTTCGACAGCACCTCCCAAACCCGCGACCTCTACCACCTAGAAGGATAAGGGCAGCAGGCACATGGGAACAACACCACCTGCACGTTCCCCTCCAAGTCACAAACCATCCCGACTTGGAAATATATCGCCGTTCCTTCATTGTCGCTGCGTCAAAATCCTGGAGCTTCATACCCAACAGCACTGTGGGAGAACCTTCACCACACGGACTGCAGCGGTTCAAGAAGGCGGCTCACCACCACCTTCTCAAGGGCAATTAGGGATGGGCAATAAATGCTGGCCTTGCCAGCAACGCCCCCATCCCATGAATGTATATAAAAAAAAAAATCCTTCGCGTTGTCCGTATTGGAACAGGTGTCCTGTGGGAAAGATCCGCAATCTGTGTGACTCAGCATCAACTTGGGCCACTAAGAAAGAAAGAAAGACTTGTATAGTGCCTCTCACAACCTCAGGACGTCCCAAAACGTTTTACAGCCAATGAAGTACTTTTGAAATGTAGTCACTGTCGTAATGTAGGAAATGCGGAAGCCAATTTGCGCACAAGCAAGGTCCCACAAACGTTTTCTGCAAGTGTCTTCCTCGGGACCTCCTGTCCTGGATACTTAAAGTGTCAGCTACCCAAAGAGAAAGAATGTTATCACTGTGGGAATAACACACTGATAATTCAACAAATACAGAAAGAAAACACAGTAAACTGACAATGATGGACAGAAATCTGATAAACTCTGGGATCCTCCATCTAAAACCCTGTTATTAAGGTAACCTGGCATCAGGGTTGTTCCCTGATCGCCAGTTAATTCTAGACTGACTGGCTATCCGATACAGCTAAACTGAGCTGAGCATACAAGTTTAGTTGCCCATCAGGAATCATTAATAGCTAGGGACACTTAATCTACATAGAATTTACAACAATGAATTCTTTATTGGATATATTAGAGACTATCTTATATTTATGGCCCCTAGTTTTGGTCTCCCCACAAGTGGAATCATCTTCTCTACAACTACCCTATCAAACCCCTTCATAATTTTAAAGACCTCTATTAGGTCACCCCTCAGCCTTCTCTTTTCTAGAGAAAAGAGCCCCAGCCTGTTCAGTCTTTCCTGATAGTTATCACTTCTCAGTTCTGGTATCATTCTTGTAAATCTTTTTTTCACCTTCTCCAGTGCCCTATATTCTTTTTGTAACATGGAGACCAGAACTGTGCACAGTGCTCTAAGTGTGATCTAACCAAGGTTCAATACAAGTTTAATTTTTTTGTTTTCCCTCAATTCCTCTAACCTATTTATTCTTTTGTACTGCTGGGAGGGGAGAGAGCCTCTATCATTAACTATCTGCAGCCCTAGCTGCACAAACATTTAAAGAGGATCTTGCAGTCTGCTGTCAAGGCCTTGCTTGTTGGCATTGGTTAATCCTGCACTTAAAGTAAGAAACGGGAGCTCACTCTATTGCTGATTCAGATCCTGTTTATCGCTATAAATGGCATGGCTCCGCAAAGCCCAACACAAACAAGTTGCATCCTGACCAAGCAGAACCTCTTGGTACATGGGGAGGAGGAGGGAGACAGCAGGCCAGTAAATGCTCTATCACCCAGCAGTGAAATACATTATCTAGTTTGGGGAGTCACATCCTTCACGTTCTTAAAAGTGGGCACAGGTCTTTTTTTGTTGTGTAATTCATTCTCGGGACGTGGGCGTCGCTGACAAGGCCGGCATTTATTGTCCATCCCTAGTTACCCTTGAGAAGGTGGTGGTGGGCCTTTTTCTTCATCAGATGCAGTCCATGTGGTGAAGGTGCTCCCATAATGCTGTTAGGTAGGGAGTTCCAGGATTTTGACCCAGTGATGATGAAGGAACGGCCGATATATGTCCAAGTCGGGATGGTGTGTGACTTGGAGGGGAACTTGGAGGTGATGGTGTTCCCACAACATAGAATCAGATGCCAGTGATATACGTAAAAAGGTTTACAGACATCTGTTTTTTTAATGGGAATCAAAAAGTAGCCACCTCTGTAAATACTGTGACCTTATTGTTTCTATTACTTTAATCAAAGTATACAAACCCTGTGCAATACTTACTGTTGTTCCAGTACAGATACTGAAAGGGTTGGCTTCCTATAATAAAAATAGCTATCAAACTGCATTCAGGTTTGGGCACTGCACCAAGGAAGGATATATTGATCTTGGAGGAGGTGCAGCGCAGATTCACCAGAATGATAGAATCATAGAATCATAGAAGTTTACAACATGGAAACAGGCCCTTCGGCCCAACATGTCCATGTCGCCCAGTTTATACCACTAAGCTAGTCCCAATTGCCTGCACTTGGCCCATATCCCTCTATACCCATCTTACCCATGTAACTGTCCAAATGCTTTTTAAAAGACAAAATTGTACCCGCCTCTACTACTGCCTCTGGCAGCTCGTTCCAGACACTCACCACCCTTTGAGTGAAAAAATTGCCCCTCTGGATCCTTTTGTATCTCCCCCCTCTCACCTTAAATCTATGCCCCCTTGTTATAGACTCCCCTACCTTTGGGAAAATTAGATTTTGACTATCTACCTTATCTATGCCCCTCATTATTTTATAGACTTCTATAAGATCACCCCTTAACCTCCTACTCTCCAGGGAAAAAAGTCTCAGTCGATCCAACCTCTCCCTATAAGTCAAACCATCAAGTCCCGGTAGCATCCTAGTAAATCTTTTCTGCACTCTTTCTAGTTTAATAATATCCTTTCTATAATAGGGTGACCAGAACTGTACACAGTATTCCAAGTGTGGCCTTACTAATGTCTTGTACAACTTCAACAAGACATCCCAACTCCTGTATTCAATGTTCTGACCAATGAAACCAAGCATGCTGAATGCCTTCTTCACCACCCTGTCCACCTGTGACTCCACTTTCAAGGAGCTATGAACCTGTACTCCTAGATCTCTTTGTTCTATAACTCTCCCCAACGCCCTACCATTAACGGAGTAGGTCCTGGCCCGATTCGATCTACCAAAATGCATCACCTCACATTTATCTAAATTAAACTCCATCTGCCATTCATCGGCCCACTGGCCCAATTTATCAAGATCCCGTTGCAATCCTAGATAACCTTCTTCACTGTCCACAATGCCACCAATCTTGGTGTCATCTGCAAACTTACTAACCATGCCTCCTAAATTCTCATCCAAATCATTAATATAAATAACAAATAACAGCGGACCCAGCACCGATCCCTGAGGCACACCGCTGGTCACAGGCCTCCAGTTTGAAATACAACCCTCTACATCCACCCTCTGTCTTCTGTCGTCAAGCCAATTTTGTATCCAATTGGCTACCTCACCTTGGATCCCGTGAGATTTAACCTTCTGTAACAACCTACCTTGCGGTACCTTGTCAAAGGCTTTGCTAAAGTCCATGTAGACCACGTCTACTACACAGCCCTCATCTATCTTCTTGGTTACCCCTTCAAAAAACTCAATCAAATTCGTGAGACATGATTTTCCTCTCACAAAACCATGCTGACTGTTCCTAATCAGTCCCTGCCTCTCCAAATGCCTGTAGATCCTGTCCCTCAGAATACCCTCTAACAACTTACCCACTACAGATGTCAGGCTCACCGCTCTGTAGTTCCCAGGCTTTTCCCTGCCGCCCTTCTTAAACAAAGGCACAACATTTGCTACCCTCCAATCTTCAGGCACCTCATCTGTAGCTGTCGCTGATTCAAATATCTCTGCTAGGGGACCCGCAATTTCCTCCCTAACCTCCCATAACGTCCTGGGATACATTTCATCAGGTCCCGGAGATTTATTTACCTTGATGCGCGTTAAGACTTCCAGCACCTCCCTCTCTGTAATATGTACACTCCTCAAGACATCACTATTTATTTCCCCAAGTTCCCTAACATCCATGCCTTTCTCAACCGTAAATACCGATGTGAAATATTCATTTAGGATCTCACCCATCTCTTGTGGCTCCACACATAGATGACCTTGTTGATCCTTAAGAGGCCCTACTCTCTCCCTAGTTACTCTTTTGACTTTATGTATTTGTAGAAGCTCTTTGGATTCTCCTTTGCCTTATCTGCCAAAGCAATCTCATGTCCCCTTTTTGCCCTCCTGATTTCTCTCTTAACTCTACTCCGGCAATCTCTATACTCTTCAAGGGATCCACTTGATCCCAGCTGCCTATGCATGTCATATGCCTCCTTCTTCTGTTTGACTAGGGCCTCAATCTCCCGAGTCATCCAAGGTTCCCTACTTCTACCAGCCTTGCCCTTCACTTTATAAGGAATGTGCTTACCCTGAACCCTGGTTAACACACTTTTGAAAGCCTCCCACTTACCAGACGTCCCTTTGCCTGCCAACAGACTCTCCCAATCAACTTCTGAAAGTTCCTGTCTAATACCATCAAAATTGGCCTTTCTCCAATTTAGAATTTTAACTTTTGGGCCAGACCTATCCTTCTCCATAGCTATCTTAAAACTAATGGAATTATAATCACTGGTCCCAAAGTGATCCCTCACTAACACTTCTGTCACCTGCCCTTCCTTATTTCCCAAGAGGAGGTCAAGTTTTGCCCTCTCTCTAGTCGGGCCATCCACATACTGAAATTCCTCCTGAATACACTCAACAAATTTCTCTCCATTCAAGCCCCTAATGCTATGGCTATCCCAGTCAATGTTGGGAAAGTTAAAGTCCCCTACTATTACCACCCTATTTTTCTTGCAGCTGTCTGTAATCTCCTTACATATTTGCTCCTCAATTTCCCGTTGACTATTTGGGGGTCTGTGGTACAATCCTATCAAAGTGATCTCTCCCTTCTTATTTTTCAGTTCTACCCATATAGACTCAGTGGGCGAACCCTCGGATATATCCCCTCTCACTACTGCCGTGATGTTCTCCCTAATCAAGAACGCAACTCCCCCTCCTCTCTTACCTCCTGCTCTATCTTTCCTATAGCATCTGTACCCTGGAACATTGAGCTGCCAGTCCTGCCCCTCCCTTAGCCATGTTTCAGTAATAGCTATAACATCCCAGTCCCATGTACCCATCCATGCCCTGAGTTCATCTGCCTTGCCCATCAGACTTCTTGCATTGAAATAAATGCAGTTTAATCTGGACTTCCCTTGGTCTTTGCCCTGCTTTCTCAGACCATCTGTCCGGTCATGTTTTGTACACTCTCCCTTACTGCCTTTTGTTTTTGTCACCACTTTACTTCCCACTGACTTCCTGCATCGGTTCCCATCCCCCTGCCACATTAGTTTAAACCCTCCCCAACAGCACTAGCAAACACTCCCCCTAGGACATTGGTTCCAGTCCTGCCCAGATGCAGACCGTCCAATTTATACTGGTCCCACCTCCCCCAGAACTGGTTCCAATGGCCCAGGAATTTGAATCCCTCCCTCTTGCACCATCTCTCAAGCCACCTATTCATCCTAGCTATCCTGTCATTCCTACTCTGACTAGCCTGTGGCACTGGTAGCAATCCTGAGATTACTACCTTTGAGGTCCTACTTTTTAGTTTAACTCCTAACTCCCTAAATTCAGCTTGTAGGACCTCATCCCGTTTTTTACCTATATCGTTGGTACCTATATGCACCACGACAACTGGCTGTTCACCCTCCCCCTCCAGAATGTCCTGCAGCCGCTCCGAGACATCCCTGACCCTTGCACCAGGGAGGCAACATACCATCCTGGAGTCTCGGTTGCGTCCACAGAAACGCCTGTCTATTCCCCTTACAATCGAGTCCCCTATCACTATAGCTCTGCCACTCTTTTTCCTGCCCTCCTGTGCAGCAGAGCCAGCCATGGTGCCATGAACCTGGCAGTTGTCACCTTCCCCTGGTGAGCCATCTCCCCCAACAGTACCCAAAACGGTATACCTGTTTTGGAGGGAGATGATACCGGGAATTAAAGGGTTAAATTATGAGGACAGGTTGCATGGATTTGGCTTGTATTCCCTTGAGTATAGAAGATTGAGTAGCGATCAAATCGAGGTGTTTAACATGTTATAAGGGTTTGATAGGGTAGATAGAGAGAAACTATTTCCTCTGGTGGGGGAAACCAGAACAAGGGGACATAGCTTTAAAATTAGAGCTAGGCCGTTCAGGAGCGAAGTCAGGAAACACTTTTGCACGCAAAGGGTAGTGGAAATTTGGAACTCTCTCCCACAAAAGGCTGTGGATGCTGGGGGATAATTGGAACTTTCAAGACTGAGATTGATAGATCTTTGTTGGGTAAGGGTAGCAGGGGATATGGAGCAAAGGCGGGTCAATAGAGTTGAGGTACAGATCAGCCATGATCTCATTGAATGGCGGAACAGGCTCGAGGGGCTGAATGGCCTCCTCCTGTTCCTATATTCCTATGACTCACCCAAGCTCTAATGCATGATTTACTGCTTTTCTGCGTCTTCATCGGCCACCTCCAATAAATTAAGCCTTCCTATCAACCGACGTTTCAAGAATGGTTTTAATTGCGACCTTTAGGTAGTTAGGTTAACGAGTCACCACATGTAACTTTATACAAAACGGGATTGCGAAACCGTGAGATAGAAGAAAACCAAACTTTTCCGTGGGGGGGGTGGTTGTGGGGGTTGCCCCGAGTGAAGGAAAACTGCACAGGAGGGATGCGGGAACTATTGGAGAGGGTAGGGGCTGTGAAAGGATGGAAAATTCACTGAGCTCCAGAGATCCTGAGAAACTTGGCATGAAGCTACCAGGCAGCTACACATGACCTCCCAAATACAGAACAACCCTTGTAGGACGTAAGGAACCATCTCAATCATGTTGAGCGAAGCATCCAGGAGAAGATTATGTTTAACTGCCAGGCAAAAGGAAGCAATGAAGAAAGGCCGTGAAGCCTCAGATTCCTGGTTGGAGCTGATGAGAGAGAGAGAGAGGATTGTGTATTTTAATTTTAATGTTTTGTCTGTTTTTCCCTCTTCCCCTGAAGGCACAATCGTCACCTCCAGTACATAAGAACATAAGAATATAGGAAATAGGAGCAGGAGTAGGCCATACGGCCCCTCAAACCTGCTCCACCATTCAATCAGATCATGGCTGATCTTCGACCTCAACTCCATTTTCCCGCCCGATCTCGATATCCCTTGATTCCCCTAGAATCCAAAAATCTATTGATCTCATCCTTGAATATACTCAACGACTTAGCATCCAAAGCCCTCTGGGATAGAGAATTCCAAAGATTCACAACCCTCTGAGTGAAGAAATTCCTTCTCATCTCAATCTTAAATGGCCGACTCCTTATCCTGCGACTATGCCCCCTAGTTCTGGACTGTCCAGCCAGGGAAACTACCTCTGAGCATCTGCCCTGTCAAGACCTCTCAGAATCTTATATGTTTCAATGAGATCGCCTCTCATTCTTCTAAACTCCAGAGAGTATAGGCCCATTCTACTCAATCTCTCCTCATAGGACAACCCTCTCATCCCAGGAATTAATCCAGTGAACCTTCGTTGCACCACCTCTAAGGCAAGAATATCCTTCCTTAGATAAGGAGACCAAAACTGCACGCAGTACTCCAGGTGAGGTCTCACCAAAGCCCTGTACAATTGTAGTAAGACTTCCTTACTCTTGTACTCCAACCCCCTTGCAATAAAGGCCAACATGCCATTTGCCTTCCTAATTGCTTGCTGTATCTGCATGCTAAATTTTTGTGTTTCTTGTATCAGGACCCCCAAGTTTCTCTGGACACCAACATTTAATAGTTTCTCACCATTTAAAAAATATTCTGTTCTTCTATTCTTCCTACCAAAGTGAATAACCTCACATTTCCCCACATTATACTCCATCTGCCACCTTCTTGCCCACTCACTTAACCTGTCTATATCCTTTTGCAGGCTCTTTGTGTCCTCCTCACAGATTACTTTCCCACCTAGTTTTGTATCAGCAGCAAACTTGGATACATTACATACAGTCCCTTCATCCAATCATTAAGATAGATTGTAAATAGCTGAGGTCCAAGCACCGATCCTTGCGGTACCCCACTAGTTACAGCCTGCCAACCTGAGAATGTCCTGTTTATCCCTACCTTATCCAAATGGCCATTATTCATGGTTGGGCCTCAATAACCAAGGTTCGTTCCAGTTGTGCCCGATTTTGTCCTCAACTGACATCCACACGTGCACTTTTAGCAGGGGTCCTGGATGTTGATCAGGACTGGGAAAGCTGGCCAACTCTCTCTAACCCAGAAGTGGCTGCTGAGTCCGCTAAATGCCATTACAATGTTATAAGAATAGAAATAATAAAAACGTATGTTCCAGAAAAAGAAGCTAAATACCTCAGGAAGGGAAAACTTTGTCCAACATGGGCAGTGGTTGGCATTGGGCTGGATTGGCGTCAACGCAAAGTCAAGCATCCCTTTATCCAAGGACATGTGCTAGGGTACCTTCCTGTGAGGTTGCAAAGGATTTGCAACCTCACAGGAAGGTACCCTAGCACATGTCCTTGCTTTCTTCACTAGCTTTGTTTCAACTTTTTACCCACAAGAGTCATAGATGTAATCGCCAGTTGGAACACTGTGAGAATGTACTTGCATTTATATAGTGCCTTTCACAACCTCAGGACATCCCAAAGTGCTTTACAGCCAATGAAGTGTAATCACTGTTGTAATGTAGGAAACGCGGCAGCCAATTTGCGCACAGCAAGATCCCACAAACAGCAATGTGATAATGACCTGATAATCTGTTTTAGTGATGTTGGTTGAGGGATAAATATTGGCCAGGACACCGGGGAGAATGCCCATGCTCTGCTTCGAAGTAGTGCCGTTGTATCTTTTATGTCCACTCGTGAGGGCAGACGGGGACTCGGTTTAATGTCTCATCCAAAAGACGGCACCACTGACAGTGCAGCACTCCCTCTGTACAACAACAATAAAAATTTGCATTTATATAGCGCCTTTAATGTAGTAAAACATCCCAAGGTGCTTCACAGGAGCGTTAGCAAACAAAATTTGATACTAAATTTGGAGCCATATAAGGAGGTATTAGGACAATTGACAAAGAGGTAGGTTTCAAGGAGCATCTTCAAAGAGGTGAAAGAGGTAGAGAGGTGCAGAGGTTTATGAACATATGAACAATGACGGACAGGAAAAGACCCACTGGTCCATGCAGCCTGTTTCACACAATTGTGATACCTTGTGTATCACAATAAATTCACTCCCTACCCCACACCATGGGATCTCCTGTGAGAGGCAAAAAAACAGATAAAAAACCCAGACCAATTTGGGGGAAAAACGTCTGGGAAATTCCTCTCCGACACTTTCGGCAATCGAAAATAGTCCAGGAGATCATTCTGGCCCTGATAATTCTATGCATTACATTAGTTACCTTTTGTAAGAGGTGACTTCCACCCCAGCCAGAAACAGGTCCAGCTCTCACTTGAAGGAATTTAGGGAGGGAATTCCAGAGCTTAGGGCCTTGGCAGCTGAAGGCACGGCCACCAATGGTGGAGTGATTAAAACTGGGGATGCGCAAGAGACCAGAATTGGAGGATCTCAGCAGGTTGTAGGGCTGGAGGAGGTTACAGAGATAGGGAGGGGTGAGGCCATGGAGGGATTTGAAAACCAGGATAAGAATTTTAAAATCAAGGTGTCGGTGGACTGGGAGCCAATGTAAGTCAGGTTACTGCTGCACCTCTAACTATCAGTCTAAGTTACGCAGAGTGCATTAACAGTACACACCCAGGAAACTCACAGCTGCTACGCCATTGCCTGTTCAGCAAAAAAGGACCGAGAGATTGATTAAGAGGTGAAAAATAGAATATGAGAGTAAACTTGCAAGGAACATAAAAGTGGACTGTAAAATCTTCTACAAGTATGTAAAAAGAAAAAGATTAGTGAAGACAAATGTAGGTCCCTTACAGTCAGAAACGGTAGAATTTATAATGGTGAACAGGGAAATGGCAGAGCAATTAAACAAATACTTTGGTTCTGTCTTCACGGAAGAAGACACAAATAACTTCCCAGAAATGCTAGGGAACCAAGGGTCAAATGAGAAGGAGGAATTAAAGGAAATTAGTATTCATAAAAAAATAGTGCTGGAGAAATTAATGGGACTGAAAGCCAATAAATCCCCAGGGCCTGATAATCTGCATCCCAGAGTACTAAAAGAGGTAACCATGGAAATAGTGGATGCATTAGTTGTCATCTTCCAAAATTCTATAGATTATGGAACAGTTCCTGCAGATTGGAGAGTGGCAAATGTAACCCCACTATTTAAAAAAGGAGGGAGAGAGAAAACAGGGAACTACAGACCGGTTAGCCTAACATCAGTACTAGGGAAAATGCTAGAGTCTATTATAAAGGATGTGATAACAGGACACTTAGAAAATATCAACAGGATTAGACAAAGTCCACATAGATTTATGAAAGGCAAGTCATGTTTGACAAACCTACTGGAGTTTTTTGAGGATGTAACTGGTAGAATAGATAAGGGAGAACCAGTGGATGTGGTTTATTTGGATTTTCAGAAGGCCTTTGATAAAGTCCCATATAAGAGGTTAGTGTGTAAAATTAAAGCACATGGGATTGGGGGTAATATACTGGAATAGATTGAAAATTGGTTAACAGACAGGAAACAGAGAGTAGGAATAAATGGGTCTTTTTCAGGGTGGCAGGCAGTGACTAGTGGGGTACCGCAGGGATCAGTGCTTGGGCCCCAGCTGTTCACAATATATATCAATGATTTGGATGAGGGAACCAAATGTAATATTTCCAAGTTTGCTGACGACACAAAATTAGGTGGGATTGTGAGTTGTGAGGAGGATGCAAAGAGGCTTCAAGGCGATTTAGACAAGTTGAGTCAATGGGCAAATACATGGCAGATGCAGTATAATGTGGATAAATGAGAAGTTATCCACTTCGGAAGGAAAAACAGAAAGGCAGCGTATTATTTAAATGGTGATAGATTCAGAAATGTTGATGTACAAAGGGACCTGGGTGTCCTTGTACGCCAGCCACTGAAAGCAAACATGCAGGTGCAGCAAGCAGTTAGGAAGGCAAATGGTATGTTGGCCTTCATTGCAAGAGGATTTGAGTATAGGAGCAAGGATGTCTTACTGCAGTTATACAAGGCCTTGGTGCGACCACACCTGGAGTATTGTGTGCAGTTTTGATCTCCTTACCTAAGAAAGGATATACTTGCCAGAGAGGGAGTGCAGCGAAGGTTCACCAGACTGATCCCTGGGATGGTAGGACTGTCATACGAGGAGAGATTGGGTCAACTCGGCCTGTATTCACTCGAGTTCAGAAGAATGAGAGGGGATCTCATTGAAACATATAAAATTCTGACAGGGCTAGACAGACTGGATGCAGGGAGGATGGTTTCCCTGGCTGGGAGGTCCAGAACGAGGGGTCACAGTCTCAGGGTACAGGGTAGGATATTTAGGACTGAGATGAGGAGAAATTTCTTCACTTGGAGAGTGGTGAACCTATAGAATTCTCTACCACAGAAGGCTGTGGAGGCCAAGTCACTGAATATATTTAAGAAGGAGCTCGATAGATTTTTGGACACAAAAGGCATCAAGGGGTATGGGGAGAGAGCGAGAATATGGTATTGAGATAGAGGATCAGCCATGATCATATTGAATGGCGGAGCAGGCTTGAAGACCCAATGGCCTACTCCTGCTCCTATTTTCTATGTTTCTATGCTCTCGCTCCAACATATGCAAATAAAGCCAGCGGGAACTTGCTGAGTGGATAGCGGGAAGGTTAAAAAAGCACGAGAAAACTTGAGGGAAGTGTTTTCAAGGCGTGTAAGTGCCAGAAAACGACTCCCACCAAATATCCTCACTAAAAAATAATTTCTTACACCCTTTGCACTCTGCTAATGCGCTGGAACTGGTGAGTAAATTCATCTCCGTGTCTTTAAATTCAGCTTACACAAATCTAAAGTGGACTGGGTCTTTAAATTCAGTTTACACAAAACTAAAAGTGGACTGTGCCTTTAAATTAAATGTACACAAATTTAAAGTGGACTGTGCCTTTAAATTCAGTTTACATAAATCTAAAGAAGGACGGTGTCTTTAAATTCAAGACTCCAGAGGCTGCTAAAAATAAACTGGGCTGTGTTTTTTGAGGAAAATGTCCTGTTTTTTTTGGCTACACAGCAGATTGAAAGTTAGTTATGAAAGGATCCTAATGTTACAGCTGCAACATATTTTTCTTGAGGCTCATTTTCACTCTGAGCATTTTAAAACTGGGAATTATTCTATTTATAATCCACGGACCAAAATGTAATGGCACACATTAGCCCTCAAACTACAGCGTACAAGAGATTTTGCTTTTGAGGCCTGAAGGGTCATTTGAGCCAAACCACCCCTATCCATCTGTTGTGGAGAAATCAAAAGATGAGAAAAAGCCAATCAGCTCATCAGGCCTACTCCTTCCACAGACTCCGTACAACCTATTTTGGACTCTACAACACCTATTTTTTTTTATTCGTTCATGGGATGTGGGCGTCGCTGGCGAGGCTGGCATTTATTGCCCATCCCTAATTGCCCTTGAGAAGGTGGTGGTGAGCCGCCTTCTTGAACCGCTGCAGTCTGTGTGTTGAAGGTTCTCCCACAGTGCTGTTAGGAAGGGAGTTCCAGGATTTTGACCCAGCGATGATTTAATCTGCGGAGGGCCTGCTCTCGGAATCAGCCATGGCTCAGTGGTTAGCACTCTCGCCTCTGAGTCAGCAGATTGTGCAGTTCAAGCCCCACTCCATAAAACATAAGCACAAAATCCAGGCTGACATTACCATTGCAGTTGATGAGGGAGTGCTACACTGTCATAGGTGCCATCTTTTAGATGAGATGTTAAATAACTGCTCTCTCAGGTAGAAGATTCCATGCACTATTTTGAAGAAGAACAGGGGAGTTCTCCCCATTGTCCTGGCCAATATTTAACCATCACCTAAAAACAGATTATATGTTGTGGGACCTTGCTGTGCACAAATTGGCTGCCATGTTTCGTCCATTACAACAATGACTATACTTCATTGGCTGTAAAGTGCTTTGGTACGTCCTGAGATTGTAAAAGGCGCAATGTAAATGCAAAACTTTCTTTCTAGATACTCCTTGAAAGAAAAGCTTGCATTTCTATCGTGCCTTTCGCTACCTCAAGATGTTCCAAGGTGCTTTATAGCCAATGAAGTGCTTTTATAGCCACTGTTGTAATGTATGAAACGTGACAGGCAATGTGCACACAGCAAGGTCCCACAAAGAGCAATGTGATAACAACCAGATCATCTGTTGGTTGAGAGATAAACATTAGCCAGGACACCAGGGCAAAATCCCCTGCTCTTCTTCAAAACAATGTCATTGGATCGTTTACATCTACCTGATAGGACAGATAGGGCTTCTATTTAACATCTCATCCGAAAGGCAGCACCTCTAACAGTGCATCATTCCCTCAGCACTGCAAGTGCCAGCCTGGATTATATGCTTGAATCTCTGAAGTGGGGCTTGAACCAACTACCTCATGACTTAGAGACAGAAGTGCTACCCACTGAGCCACCTAAGTCAGGAAGCAACATTTCATGCTAAAAATTGATTAAAAAAAAGGTACTAGAAAGGCTAGCTGTACTTAAAGTAGATAAGTCACCCGGTCCTGATGGGATGCAACCTAGGTTGCTGAGGGGAGCAAGGGTGGAAATTGCGGAGGGACTGGCCATAATCTTCCAAACATCCTTAGATATGGGGGTGGTGCCAGAGGACTGGAGAATTGCAAATGTTACCCCTTGTTCAAAAAAGGGTGTAAGGATAAACCCAGCAACTATAGGCCAATCAGTTTAACCTCAGTGGTGGGGAAACTTTTAGAAATGATAATCCGGGACAGAATTAACCGTCACTTGGATGAGTGTGGATTGATTGGGGAAAGCCAGCACGGATTTGTTAAAGGCAAATCGTGTTTAAATAACTGGATAGAGTTTTTGAGGAAGTAACAGAGAGGGTTGATGAGGGCAAAACAGATGATGTGGTGTATATGGACTTCCAAAAGGCGTTTGATAAAGTGACGCATGGTGGGCTTATCATCAAGATTGTGGCCCAAGGAATAAAGGGGGCAGTAGCAACATACAGAATTAGCATGGTGGACTGTCTCTTCGCGCAGAAGGTGTGGAGAGATATGCGTTGGTATCTGTCACGGTTCATCCCCAACAGCTCAGTAACATAGGACGATGTGCTATACAGACTGTTCCTCGGGACGCAATGTGATCCCAGGCCAATACAGCTCAGCTCAGATCACTTCATTATCAATGTGATCCCAGGCTGGTATAGTTCAGCACGTTTCATTTCTTTTTGTTTCAAAAATCTACTTTATTCATAAAATTTGTAACGATACATACAGTACAATTGCCATATCACATTTCAAACATAGACAATACAGATTATACAGTTTGCCAGATACCTAAAGTACAGTTCAAATATGATTCAAACAATATTGTTACAAATCATACATGATAATTACAGTTCATGACACTTTAGGGTGCCTCATTGCATTACAATCAATACAGCTTATTGATTGCAAAAACATTACAGGTATATTACATTTCATTACATTCATTTATCCTTTTACATTCTGCCCTAGAGGGTTTTTTCCTGATTTCCTGATTCCAGCCCCTCGGCGGGAAGGCTCCAAACGGTTGCCTTTCCCCACAGAGCCTTTGCGGCGGCCGCACCCAGCTTCAGTGCGTCCCTCAGCTCGTAGTCCTGGACCTTGGAATGTGCCAGTCTGCAACACTCAGTCGAGGACAGCTCCTTGCACTGGAAGACCAGCAAGTTTTGGGCAGACCAAAGGGCGTCTTTCACCGAGTTGATGGTCTTCCAGCAGCAGTTGATGTCTGTCTCGGTGTGCGTCCCCGGGAACAGCCCGTAGAGCACAGAGTCCTGTGTTACGGAACTGCTCGGGGTGAACCTGAACCTGCATCTCTCTCCAGACCTTCTTTGCAAAGGCACATTCCAGAGGAGATGGGTGATGGTCTCATCCTCACCACAGCCTCCTCGGGGACAGCTTGTGGGGCACTGAGAGTCCGGGTGTACATGAAGGATCTGACGGGAAGGGCCCTTCTCACCACCAGCCAAGCTAGGTCTTGGTGCTTGTTTGAAAGCTCTGGCGATGAGGCGTTCTGCCAAATTACATTGACAGTCTGCTCGGGGAACCAACCGACAGGATTCACCAAAACCTTTTCCCGCAGGGTCTTGAACATTACGTGCGAACCACTTCCTGATCGACTTGTGGTCAAAGGTGTTTCTCTGCACAAATTTTTCTACGAAGGACAGGTGGGGCGGAACGATCCAAATGGGTGGAGTGTTCTGTGGCAGCCCATCCTTCGCCACACCGGGGACAGATAGAACCTTAGCACTTAGTGACTTTTGGTGTTTGCGTACCGAGGGTCTATGCACAGCATGATGCAGCTGCAAACAAAGGTGGCCATCAGGATTAGGGCGACATTGGATACACTTTCCCCCCCTTTCTCTGGAGATTTGTACACCATACCCCTGTGGACATTGCCCATTTTAGATCTCCAGATAAAGTGGAAGATGGCTCGGGTGACTGTCGAGGCGCAGCAGCGAGGTATGGGCCAGACCTGCGCCACGTACAGCTACACCGAGAGCACCTCGCACCTGATGACCAGGTTCTTACCGAGGATCGAGAGGGATCGTCGAGCCCACAGTCCCAGTTTCTGCTTCACCTTAGCAGTACGCTGCTCCCAGTTCTTGGTGCACGCCCCGCACCCCTCGAACCAGATCCCCAGCACCTTCAGGTAATCTGACCTGATGTTGAAGGGGACAAAGGATCGGTCGACCCAGTTCCCAAAGAACATGGCCTCGGTCTTGCTGCGATTTACTCTGGCCCCCCAGGCCAATTCGAACTTGTCGCAGATGCTCATGAATCTGTGGACCAACAGCTGATCTGAGCAGAAGACGACGACGTTGTCCATGTACTGGGAGGCCTGAGTGCCTCCATTGCCTGGGATCGCCACCCCCCCCCAATGCCCGCATCCCTCCTGATGGACTCGGCAAAGGGTTCGATGCAAGACACGAACAAGATGGAGGAGAGAGGACAGCCCAGCCTGACTTCAGATTTGATTGGAAAGCTTTCTGACTCCCACAGGAGAAATCAGAGAGCAAGTTATTATCTTAATGGCGAGAAACTGGAAAGTACTGCAGTACAAAGGGATTTGGGGGTCCTAGTGCAAGAAAATCAAAAAGTTAGTATGCAGGTGCAGCAGGTGATCAAGAAGGCCAACGGAATGTTGGCTTTTATTGCTTCGGGGATAGAATATAAAAACAGGGAGGTATTGCTGCAGTTATTTAAGGTATTGGTGAGACCGCACCTGGAATACTGCATACAGTTTTGGTCTCCATACTTAAGAAAAGACATACTTGCTCTCGAGGCAGTACAAAGAAGGTTCACTCGGTTAATCCCGGGGATGAGGGGGTGGACATATGAGGAGAGGTTGAGTAGATTGGGACTCTACTCATTGGAGTTCAGAAGAATGAGAGGCGATCTTATTGAAACATATAAGATTGTGAAGGGGCTTGATCGGGTGGATGCGGTAAGGATGTTCCCAAGGATGGGTGAAACTAGAACGAGGGGGCATAATCTTAGAATAAGGGGCTGCTCTTTCAAAACTGAGATGAGGAGAAACTTCTTCACTCAGAGGGTAGTAGGTCTGTGGAATTTGCTGCCCCAGGAAGCTGTGGAAGCTACATCATTAAATAAATTTAAAACAGAAATAGACAGTTTCCTAGAAGTAAAGGGAATTAGGGGTTACGGGGAGCGGGCAGGAAATTGGACATGAATTTAAATTTGAGGTTAGGATCAGATCAGCCATGATCTTATTGAATGGCGGAGCAGGCTCGAGGGGCCGATTGGCCTACTCCTGCTCCTATTTCTTATGTTCTTATGTTCTTATGGTCACCCGTTGATAGAAACTGCATTACTGATGTCTGTGTACAGCAGTTAGATGAAATTGTGGATTCCTCCCCAAACCCCATTTTGGAGACCATGGCCATCATGTACATGTGTGATATTCTGTCAAAGGCTTTCTCCTGGTCCAAGCTGATGAGGCAGGTGTTCACCCCCCTGTCCTGTACGTAGGCAATCGTATCCCTAAGTAGTGCCAAGCTATCAGACATCTTCCTGCTGGGTACAGCGCAGGTCTGATCGGGGTGGATCACCACCTCCAGGGCTGACTTGACCCGATTGACAATGGCCTTGGACAGAATTTTGTGGTCCACATTAAGTAGTGAAATGGGTTGCCAATTTTTGATTTTAGTTCAGCACACTTCATTATCAATGTGAACCCAGGCCAGTACAGTTCAGCACACTTCATTATCAATGTGAACCCAGGCCAGTACGGTTCAGCACACTTCATTATCAATGTGAACCCAGGCCAGTACAGTTCAGCACACTTCATTATCAATGTGAACCCAGGCCAGTACAGTTCAGCACACTTCATTATCAATGTGAACCCAGGCCAGTACAGTTCAGCACACTTCATTATCAGTGTGAACCCAGGCCAGTACAGTTCAGCCCACTTCATTATCAATGTGAACCCAGGCCAGTACGGTTCAGCACACTTCATTATCAATGTGAACCCAGGCCAGTACGGTTCAGCACACTTCATTATCAATGTGAACCCAGGCCGGTACAGTTCAGCACACTTCATTATCAATGTGAACCCAGGCCAGTACAGTTCAGCACACTTCATTATCAATGTGAACCCGGGCCAGTACAGTTCAGCACACTTCATTATCAATGTGAACCCGGGCCGGTACAGTTCAGCACACTTCATTATCAATGTGAACCCAGGCCAGTACGGTTCAGCACACTTCATTATCAATGTGAACCCAGGCCAGTACAGTTCAGCACACTTCATTATCAATGTGAACCCGGGCCAGTACAGTTCAGCACACTTCATTATCAATGTGAACCCAGGCCAGTACAGTTCGGCACACTTCATCATCAATGTGAACCCAGGCCAGTACAGTTCAGTACACTTCATTATCAATGTGAACCCAGGCCAGTACAGTTCAGCACACTTCATTATCAATGTGAACCCAGGCCAGTACAGTTCAGCACACTTCATTATCAATGTGAACCCAGGCCAGTACAGTTCAGCACACTTCATTATCAATGTGAACCCAGGCCAGTACAGTTCAGCACACTTCATCATCAATGTGAACCCAGGCCAGTACAGTTCGGCACATTTCATTATCAATGTGAACCCAGGCCAGTACAGTTCAGCACACTTCATTATCAATGTGAACCCAGGCCAGTACAGTTCGGCACACTTCATTATCAATGTGAATCCAGGCCAGTACAGTTCGGCACACTTCATTATCAATGTGAATCCAGGCCAGTACGGTTCGGCACACTTCATTATCAATGTGAATCCAGGCCAGTACATCTCAGCTCAGCTCAACTCACATCATTATCTTGTTTTAAATTTCAAAATATACTTTATTTCATAGAATCTAAACATACACACAGTTCAATGTAAGTATCACAATTCCAACCCAGTACAATTCAAACCAAAACACTACAGATCGTACACACAAAGTGATCTCAATATTACAATTCAAACACAGTATTTCTAATGATTCATGCTGTATCATACAAGGCAGGATGGCCTTACACGGTAACCTTTCCCCATAGAGTCTTTGCGTGGGGTCACACCTCGCTTCAGTGTGTCCTGCAGCGTGTACTTCTTGACCTTGGAGTGTGTCAGTCGGCAACACTCGGTCGTGGACAGCTCCTTCAGCTGGAAGACCAGCAGGTTTTGGGCGGACCAAAGGGCCTCCTTCACCAAGTTGATGGTCTTCTAGCTGTAGGTGATATGTCTCAGTTTGCGTCCCAGGGAACAGCCCGTAGAGCACAGCATCCTGTGTTACCGATGAACTGGGACAGATACCAACGCATCTCTTTCCACACCATCTGCACGAAGGAGCAGTCCACTAGCAGGTGGGATGACGGTCTTGTCCCCGCTGCAGCTCAGCTCACTTCATTGTGATTCCAGCGTGGTACAGTTTAGCTCATTATTATCATTGTGATCCCAGCCTGGTACAGTTTAGCTCATTATTATCATTGTGATCCCAGCCTGGTAGAGATCAGCTCACTTCAATATCAATGTGAATGTTCTGATCATCTTCTTGTGTCTGTGACAGCATCTTCCAATCAATGAGCTTCCTGCAGATGGGAGTTAGCCCAGAGGCGTTGATGGAAATGCCTGGGCTCCTTTTGAATCCTGATATACACAAATAGTTTGTGAAAAAATGTTATGTTTGGATCACACTTTCTTTAAACTCAGGATAAAAGCATTACACTGGCACACCTTCGTACTGAAACTCGTTTGATCACTTAGTCCAAACAAAAACACCAGAAACCGCTGAACAAAAACAACGATTTCAGATCAAAGTTATTAGCTTTCTGTCTCAAAATGACATTCAGCTGTGGACTGACTGTTGATGTTCTATTTAATTACGATGAATGGAAAGGGATTGGCCTATTGGAATTCTATTCAATTACGATTAATGGGAAGGGATAGGTCTATTGGAATTCTATTCAATTACGATTAATGGGAAGGGATAGGTCTATTGGAATTCTATTTAATTGGGATGAATGGGAAGGGATTGGTCTATTGGAATTCTATTTAATTGAGATCACTGGGAAGTGATTGGTCTATTGGAATTCTATTTAATTGGGATGAATGGGAAGGGATTGGTCTATTGGAATTCTATTTAATTGGGATGAATGGGAAGGGATTGGTCTATTGGAATTCTATTTAATTGGGATGAATGGGAAGTGATTGGTCTATTGGAATTCTATTTAATTGGGATGAATGAGAAGGGATTGGTCTATTGGAATTCTATTTAATTGGGATGAATGAGAAGGGATTGGTCTATTGGAATTCTATTTAATTGGGATGAATGGGAAGTGATTGGTCCATTGGAATTCTATTTAATTACGATGACTGGGAAGGGATTGGTCTATTGGAATTCTATTTAATTGGGATGAATGGGAAGGGATAGGTCTATTGGAATTCTATTTAATTGAGATAAATGGGAAGGGATTGGTCTATTGAAATTCTATTTAATTGCGATGAATGGGAAGGGATTGGTCTATTGGAATTCTATTTAATTGAGATAAATGGGAAGGGATTGGTCTATTGGAATTCTATTTAATTGGGATAAATGGGAAGGGATTGGCGTATTGGAATTCTATTTAATTGGGATAAATGGGAAGGGATTGGTCTATTGGAATTCTATTTAATTGGGATGAATGGGAAGGGATTGGTCTATTGGAATTCTATTTAATTGGGATGGATGGGAAGGGATTGGTCTATTGGAATTCTATTTAATTGGGATAAATGGGAAGGGATTGGTCTATTGGAATTCTATTTAATTGGGTTGAATGGGAAGGGATTGGTCTATTGGAATTCTATTTAACTGGGATGAATGGGAAGGGATTGGTCTATTGGAATTCTAGTTAATTGGGATGAATGGGAAGTGATTGGCCTATTGGAATTCTATTTAATTGGGATGGATGGGAAGGGATTGGTCTATTGGAATTCTATTTAATTGGGATAAGTGGGAAGTGATTGGTCTATTGGATTTCTATTTAATTGGGATGGATGGGAAGTGATTGGCCTATTGGAATTCTATTTAATTGGGATAAGTGGGAAGTGATTGGTCTATTGGAATTCTAGTTAATTGGGATAAATGGGAAGGGATTGGTCTATTGGAATTCTATTTAATTGGGATGAATGAGAAGTGATTGGTCTATTGGAATTCTAGTTAATTGGGATAAATGGGAAGGGATTGGTCTATTGGAATTCTGTTTAATTGGGATAAATGGGAAGGGATTGGTCTATTGGAATTCTGTTTAATTGGGATAAATGGGAAGGGATTGGTCTATTGGAATTCTATTTAATTGCGATGCATGGGAAGGGATTGGTCTATTAGATATTCCATAGAATACAGTAAAACAGCCACTTTAAACTCCCTGAAATAGTGATATCACTACATGAGCCTCATCCCCACGAATGCAACATGTACTTGGATGGACATTCTGCTATTCCAGGAAGGGTCTTGGTGTTGAGGCCAGAAGAAAATAACTTGCAAACTACATAATCTGAATGCCTTTTAGGCTTCCCACATTCTTATCTTATAGATTTAAATTCTGGCCTCTTGTGCATCCCTGATTTTCATCGCTCCACTAATGGCAGACGTGCCATCAGCCGACTATGCCATAAACACTGGAATTCCCTCTCTGATCCTCTCCGCCTCTCTCTCACCTCCTTTAAGGTGCTCCATAAAACCTACCTCTTTGACCAAGCTTTGGTCATCTGTTCTAATAATCTCCTTATGTGGCTCGGTGTCAAATTTAGTCTGTTTATGCTCCTGTGAAGCGCCTTGGGACAGTTTACTACATTAAAGGCGCTATACTAATGCAAGTTGTTGTTTTTGTTGAGTGATGTAATAGAGGATCAGTTATCTGCATGCACTTTGCCGTTGAGGACATAACACCAGTGGTGTCTGAAATGGGGACTGTAGTTACACAGGACATAGGCACAGTAGGAGCATCCCTTGTGATCTCATCCACTGCTGCTATGAAGACTTTGGGGTCTTAGCAGCTCCAAGGGATTCAAAGACCTTGCACAGGCCCATTATTCTAACCTCAGACAGAAGAGCGAGCCTTCGTAAGGAGATGTCTACCAGCAGTGAGATGAAAAGAAAGACGTGCATTTCTATAGCAACTTTCACAACCTCAGGATGTCCCAAAGTGCTTTGCAGCCAACAAAGTACTTTTGAAGTGTAGTCACTGTGCTAATGTAGGAAACACTGCAGCCAGTTTGCGCACAGCAAGATCCCATAAACAATAAGATAATGACCAGATCTTCTGTTTTTGTAATGTTGGTTGAGGGATAAATATTGGACAGGACACCGGGGACATCTCTATTGCTCTTCTTCAAAATAGTGCCGTGGAATCTTTTACGCACAACTGAGAGGGCAGACGGGACCTCGGTTTAACATCTCATCCAAAAGCTGGCACCTCCGACGGTGCGGATCTGCCTCAGTACTGCACTGGGAGTGTCAACCTGGATTATGTGCTCAAGTCTCAGGAGTGGGGACAATGAACTCATGACCTTCTCATTCAGAGGCGAGAGTGCTACGCACTGAGCCACGAATGACACTTACAGTCAACAAAGAGAGAGAGAGAGAGCGACTTTAATGCCATCAGTCTGGACCTAGGCATTTAAAAGGATAATATCGGTTGTGGATATGTACAGCCTTTTATTTTTTTAAAAATCTTTCAAATATGTATTTTCTTTCCCACAAGATTTATCCTCGCAGCGAATGGCCTATAACAGAAACAGTTCATGCCTTAGATTTTAAAAAGTATATATTTTTATGTTCAGGACAGGGTGTTGAATCTTTAAGAGGAGGAATGGCCGCACTTTATTTACTGGGAACAGCCATCAAAGCGTGACAGTGTAAATAGATGGAAACTCGTAACTTCAGGCAAGGATTCCTAGGGCGATTTGGCATCACTCCCATTTCACAGGCATAGATTCCCTGCTCAAAATGACAGCCAAAATCTCAACTTCCAAATCCCTACCCAACTCCTTCCTTCTCGCACCACACCCCCATCTACTCCCAACACACACACACACAAAAAGCCCCTTCCAACTGTCAATCAATCTCACAGCATCTAATTCATGGGATTTGCAAAAAAAAAACCCGCACACACACACACAGACGATAAATATCCCGGAACGGACCATCTCAGAACTTCGACCCGGAGTTTGGAAGAAGAACATTTCAAAGGAACAACAAAACCAAAAAAAACACGTTTTTTTAAGAAGCATCCTACATAAATTGGGGGTGAATTCAGTGGCGTCGAGACTGTCTGGATTGCTTTTTTTTTGTCAGTTTCAGGATGATTCTTGGAGTTTCTGGCTGGATGATGCTGTGCATTTTGGAACTGGTTTCTAGTGCAGACCAGGTAAGGGAGTTTGTACCTGGAAAAGCAGCTTAAAGCTACTCTCAAATATTTTATATATATATATACACACACACAAGCAAACACGCTGTTTCGTATTTTACCCCTAAACTGTGCAAGAAAGACTTGGTCATATTAACATCCAAGTTTTACAAAATTTTTTTTTGCTGCTAATCTTGTCCTCCCCCGGGATATAAAGCATGCGGAGGATTTGCATGCAGGAGGTGTACTTGGCTCATTTCTCAAGCAGAGAAAGAATAGAGAACAATCGTCTTTAATGAATTGCAATTTAATATGACTGAATCTGTCACTAGCGGTGCAGTGCATTGATTTTTATTGTTAGTAAATTAGCAATCCTTTCTCGCCAGCATCTCGACAAGCAGACATCTCCCCGAGCTAAATGATTTATGTTGATCTCGGTGAATGAGTTACACTATCAGATAGCCATGCATTTGATAAACGCGGTTATCCGTAGCAGTTTTCTGTTGCATGAATGCAATGTGATTTGGGGCTTTGTTGAATGTGCAGAGCGATCCAGATCAAAGTTTAAGCCCAGCATTAGTGAAACCACCACGAATACATCACCTCTGCCTCACTCCAGGCTGCGGTATATCTGCAGAAAAGGCTCTCTGCTCTTCAGATGACTATCTGGGACCTTTTTAAATCTCGCTTTTAATCTCTCTGTTGTCCCAATACGTCAGCCACCAGCCACATGTGGTGAATTGGGAATCCAGATGTGGTTAATTGCATTTCTGATTAATAAATAAACAATGAGTACTAGACATTGTCGTTGGACATGTGATCTCAACACTCATATTGGTATGGTGCATGCCTGTGAACTTTAACCTTTTTGTGTGTTTGTTGGTAAAATGATAAGAGGAAAAGCAGAGTGTAGGAGTGTTTCTTGATCACTGTGGCTGCTTTACTCCCTTGATTACTGAATGGTGGCAGATGTTAAGTAAATACACACATGTGAAGTACATTTACCTGTAATGTATGTCAGGAGTTTTCTAGGAAAATTGGTGCGTGTGGCTAAAATGGCGTCTCTGTAGCAACAGCCGTGGCCAGTCAGAGATTTGTGTTGGATGACACTGTTCTAATCTTAGCAAAGAGACGACTGGCCATTTTGGCCCTTTGTTCACTTTAAAAAGTAATTGACCTTTGGTTGCTGGTAAATTGAACCCCGTGCTTGCATGCATAGACAGAGCGATGCAGAGCCAGCTGTGCAACGGGGGTCCGCTAGCCCCAGTTCACTTTAAGCAGGTACCGGACTTGAGCCGGTACCTGTAATACAACTGTGCCCTGTGTGCTCAGTTCGGTAGAGTGGGTGTAGGTGCATGTAAATGTACACAGTACATGGGTTTGTCCAAAAACCTCTAGGTAGTGCGGCATTCTGGAACATGCAAACACAAGAATGAGCGCATTGTGTCAAAACTGAGTAATTAGAGAGTGAGTGTTTATGGCGGACCTTAAGGCGTCATTTATTTTGGCATAAGGAGAAGACTGGAGATAAAGGATAGTCAGAAGCTGTGATAAACATATGCAATTCAGCTCATATTGCAGTCAGCGGTGAAAGGAAAGAAAGAACTTGCATTTATATGGTGCCTTTCGCAACCTCAAGGTGTCCCAAAGCACTTTAAAGCCAATGATGTACGATTGTAATATAGGGAAACGCTGCAGCCAATTTGTGCACTGCAAGGTCCCACAAACAGCAATGAGATAAATGACCAGATCACCTGTTATTAGTGATACCTCCTCTTTGAAATAGTACCATAGGATCTTTTACATTCACCAGAGAGGGTAGACAGAGCCTCAGGCTGGAAGACAGCCCCTCCAACAGTGCAGCACTCCATCAGTGATGCTATAGAGTATTCTGTGCTTGAGTCACTGGCATGGGATTCTGAACCCACAACCTTCTACCTTAGAGTCAAGAGGCTCCATAGCAAATTTTAACTTGTACCTGTTGATTAATACTTCTGACTAGCCCATTTGATAGAGAATGATGAATTGAGTGTGTGTGTATAGCAGGGAGGAGAGGGTCACCTTGTGTGGTGCTTATGATGGTAAATATAATGTCATCACTGATGCATCAATATGGCATGATCTGTATCACTGCAAACTAGTAACCTGATAGCATTAAGTTAAAGAGCCTAATCGTGAATTGGATGAAATTTTGGGGATACGATATATGAGTAATTTAAGACATGACATGTGGCAAGTGTAACAGGCTTGGGAGGAACAGGTGACTTTGGACCTATGGTTCCGAAAGCTCTCCACCACTGGGGTTTTTTCTCATCTCATGTCTGGGTCTGTTGTAGACTAATTGATAGAGTTTGATAGCCTTGATTAATCAACAACTCCATTATTGTTGTATCATGCGAAGGTCAACTAGATGGACCTTGGTCTTTTTACGTCTAGCAATTCCTACGTTCATAATCGTTCCAATTTAAAGGCCAAAGAACCAAAAAATGAGATCCTGGAGCTTCGCGGATGATTCTGTCTTCATTTCTGCCAACGGTACATTCTGAAAACTGGCATGGAAACCAGAACACGCCGCCAAGCCAAGCTTCAGGGTATGAATGTTTTGGAAAAAGAACTTTGGGATAAAAGACTGGAGGACATTATGAGGGTCTCCAGCTACACACATTGTAATGGCTGGACTGAAATGGAAAAAAATTGTTAAAGTATGTCATGTCACCAGAGATACAGAGGAGTGCGAGAGGTTGAATGACCTAAATGGACGGCAGGACTCAAAGAGGCAATGAAAACCAGGGGTAAATTTGGCGAAGGATGAAGCTGTGCTGCCTTACAGAACTCTAATGTTTATGGAAGGAGTGTGCTGCCCATTGATTACACCCCGAGAGAGGAGAAGACCATCCATGCGACCTCTCTGATTCTGGTAAGTTAATTTCCAATTCATATACAGCGCCAAGCATTCAATGCAGACAGATCTTAGCGATGTTCATTGTTGCTTAATTTGATATGGTTGACAATATTCTACTCTACAGCATTTATCTAATAAAGAACTTGCATTTATATATCACCTTTTACAACCTCAGGATGTCCCACAGTGCTTTATAGACAATTAAATACTTTTGAAGTGTCGCTGTTGTAATGTACAAAACGGGCAGCCAATTTGCACACAGCAAGGTCCCACAAACAGCAATGAGCAGATAATCTGTTTTAGTAATGTTGGTTGAGGGATAAATATTGACCAGGACTCCCTCTCCCTGCTCTTCTTCAAATAGTGCCATGGCATCTTTTACATCCACCTGAGAGAGCAGACATTCCTCAGTTTAATGTCTCATCTGAAAGACTACACCTCCCCCTCAGCACTGCATTGAAATATCAGCCTAAATTTTGTGCTTAAGTCTCAAGGAGTGGGAACTTGAACCTACAACCTTCTGACTTCGGAGGAGAGAGTGCTACCAACTGAGCCACAGCTGACAGCTAACAAAAGTTACTTTTGTGTTGGTGTGATTGTAGTGTTTGCAACATGTCTGGGGACTGGACTGTTGCCAATGTAAGACCTCCTTTCAAAAGGGGAAGAAAGGATATACCCGGTAACTATAGACCAATCAGCCTAACATTTGTAGTGGTTAAGCTTCTAGGAGGCATGCAATGTATAAAACTAATACCTCTCACTTAGAAAAGACATGGGTTAACTAAGGATAGCCAGCATGGATTTGTAAAAGGCAAGTCGTATCTGATAAACTTAACAGAGGTTATTTTGAGGAAATATCAGAGTGCGTTGATAAAAGAAATGGAGTCGATTTTGTGCGCATGGATTTTCAAAAGCATTTGATAAGGTGCAATATAAGGGACATATTGATAAAATTAAGAAATGAAAATTGGGAGAGGAGTAAAACGAATGGTGGATCCGAAATCATCCGTTGTACATTATTGCCAAAGTTAAAATGAGCCCCATTGGTTGAAGGATAAATGTTAGCCAAGACATTTGAAGAAATCCCCCTGCTTTTCTTCAAATAACACTGTGATCTTTTAAAAGAAAGAACTTGCATTTATACATTGCCTTTCACGACCTCAGGACGTCCCAAAGCACTTCACAGCCAATTAAGTACTTTTGAGATGTAGTCACTGTTGTAATGTAGGAAACACGGCAGCCAATTTGTGCACAGCAAGATCCCACAAACACCAAGAGATATATCCTGCTCAGGGGGAAGATGGTTCAACATCTCATCTGAAAGACAGCACCTCTGACAGTGTAAAACTGAAGTGTCAGCCTAGGTCATAGGCTCATGTATCTGGACCAGGGGAGGGGGCTTCACCGCACAACCTTCTGACTAAGAGACAAGGGTGCTACCAACTGAGCCAAGGCTGCAACCTTGACAAAACTAATCACATTCTAGGCAGCCACCGTGACGGTTCCCAACCTGATTAGTCTTACTAGCTGGCTTGTATCATTGTGGGCACAGTGCAGGAAGAGGCCGTTCGGCCCATCATGCCTGTGCCGGCTCTTTGAACGAGCTATCCCATTTGCTGCTCTTTCCCCATTGCCCTGTAAACTTTTTCCCTTCAATTATTTGTCCAATTCCCCTTTTGAAAGTTAAGGTAAGGTGAGAATTTTCCCCCAAATACTCTTGCACCTCGATGTGCTGACCCAAGGAGGCCAGCAGCCCTCTAATAATTTGCCCATGCGGTAACTGCCAGTTTAGGTCAAGGATAACCAATTGGCATCTAATGAGCTGCATGCGGCTAAGCTGCAGTGCCCACGTACTCGATGCCAATGTGGGAGGTGTGGAGTAATGAAAGGAGATGGTCGAATGCCCCTGCCCAGTCTTGGCTAGGCCATACCTCTGAATTAGTGGCAGTATATTAACCATTTCCTGCTTGCTGTGCCACACAGGAAGTGACACTGTCAGCAATATCTCAACATACTGGTCAAGGCAGGGATCCTGAACTCAGAGGGTATCGCATCCCTGAAAACCGAAGCGGCCCAGTTTATTAATAATCACCAGCACTGCACGTCTTAACCAACCTATTATTACACAGATATTATCAGCGATCATACAGTTAAAGGACTTTTAAACCTGTTCCATGTCCAGTAGTGAAGAGTATCCTGTAGTGGAGAGTGCACTTTTTATTGAAACTACAGCGTTGTTCCGCATGTTCAGTGATTTATCTGTATAGATGGCTTATGGTTAGTGTATCTTTTCCTGAGTATCCACAAGTTTTATCTTTAAATCTGTCTATCTCTTGCGCATCCCCAATTTCCTTCGCCCCACTATTGGTGGCCGTGCCTTCAGCCATATAGGCCCTAAGCTCTGGAATTCCTTCCCTAAACCTCTTCTCCCCTCTCTCCTCTTTAAGACACTCCTTAAAACCCACCTCTTTGTCCAAGCTTTTGGTCATCTGTCCTACTGTCTCCTTCTTTAGCTTGGTGTCCATTTTTGTCTGATTACGCTCCTGTGAAGTGTTTTGGGACATTTTATCACCATACAGGTGCTATATAAGTACAAATTGTTCTTGTTAAATAACATCAGGTCTTGATCTGTGGCTCTGCTCCACTCTAAGCCTCAGCATGGCCTGAAACCTCTATTCAGACCTATCATCCCAATTTAACCCCTTCCCCAGACCCAAAAACTGGCCTCAACCTCAATATATTTATTGATAAACAGTGTATTTACTACCTATATATCTATGAGAATCCTGTGTCTAGCATGCTTCCATCACACTCAAATGTCACGGCCCCGATAATTGCGGGTCGCGGAGGTCCTGCCGAATTTAATGCAACACCAATTACGCAGCAGGTTGCAAATAGGGGGTTGGAGGGTTGCCGATCGCGGGGCTGGATACGAATTGGGGGTCGGAGGCAGGTCAGCTGATCGGGGGGGGCAGGCTACAAATTGGGTGTTGGGGGGGGTGGGGTGAAGTTGCTGATCGCGACAGGGGCTAGAGAGAAGCCACGATCAGCAGAAGGGAGGCTGCAGGTTTCCTTGAGGGGCCGGTGGGGGATCACTCCTGCTCCCCCTGGTCCACAAGGAGTGCTGTAAAAGGCACTTACCCTCTGGTGCCGGCAGGTCCCACCTCCCCTTTGCTGCCGGGTTTCCCGAGCCCTGGGAAACCTGGCCGGCAGCAGTTAAATTTAAATCAGGGCTCTATTTAAGAAAGGTGAGAAAGGAAAAACCAGGAAATTATAGACCTGTTAGTCTAATATCTGTTGTGGGGAAGTTATTGGAATCTATAATTGAAGATGGGGTGACTGAGCACTTATAGAAATTTGAGCTCATCAGAGAGAATCAACCTGGATTTATCACGGGTCGGTCATGTCCAACAAACTTAATTGAACTTTTTGAAGAAGCAGGAGACAGGGGACTGTCTATGGATGTAGTTTATATGGACTTCCAGAAGGCATTTGATAAGGTTCCACATAAGAGACTGTTAGCTAAAATTAAAGCTCATGGAATTGAAGGCAAATTATTGACCTGGTTAGGAGATTGGTAGACAGAGTGTAGGGATAATGGGTATGTATTTGAATTGGAAGGCAGTGACTAATGGTGTTCCACAAGGATCTGTACTGGGGCCTCAACTATTCGCTATATTTATTAATGACTTAGATAACACAAAAGAGAGCCATATATCCAGTTTGCCAATGACAAAGATAGGTGGCATAGTAAGTAGTGTAGATGGGAGCATAAAATTACAGAGACATTGATAGATTAAGTGAGTGGGCAAAACTGTGGCAGATGGATTTCAACACAGGTAAGTGTGAGATTATCCGTTCTGGACCAAAAAAGGATAGATCTGTGTATTTTTTAAATGGTGGAAAGCTAGGAACAGTGGAGGTCCAAAGAGATTTAGGGGTCTATGTACACAGATCACTAAAATGTAGTGGTCAGGTACAAAAATTAATCAAAAAGGCTAATAGGATGCTAGCCTTTATATCTAGAGGGCTAGAATATAAAGGGGGGGGGGATGATTTGCTACAGCTACACAAAGCCCTTATTAAACCGCATCTGGAGTACTGTGTACATTTGTGGGCTTAGAAGGAATGCAGTGCAGATTCACTAGAATATTACCAGGGCTCCAAGGGTTAAATTATGAGGAGCGATTACATAAACTAGGCGTGTATTCCCTGGAATATGGAAGGCTAATGGGTGATTTGATAGAGGTTTTTAGGATTTTGAAAGGAATTGATAAGGCCGATAGAAACTTTTTCCGCTGGTGGGAGTGTCCAGGACAAGGGGACATAACCTTAAAATCAGAGCCAGGCCAATCAGGAGAGAAGTTAGGAAACACTTCTTCACACAAAGGGGATAGAAGTGTGGAACACTCTCCCACAAAAAGCAGTAGATGCTAGCTCAATTAATAATTTCAAATCTGAGATGGATAGATTTTTGCTAGTCAAGGTGTTAAGGGATATGGACCCAAGGCAGGTAAATGGAGTTAGGATACAGATCAGCCATGATTTTATTGAATGCCGAACAGGCTCGAGGGGCTGAATGGCCTACTCCTGTTCCTATGTTCCTAATTGCATGTGGGTGCCTGATATAAATATGATGATGAAGTATCCTGGCTCTCCAAGTTGGTAAACTCGCAAGTGCTTGTAAGCCTGCTGCCGTAAAGACGGCAACGGGCACATACGCGGCAGGTTAGGGATACGTTCCCCATTTTCTAGGGTTTAACCTCCTCCGCCCGTCGTCAGGGTGTTACTATCGAGGGCCATGTTTTATAGTGTCAAAAGTATGACAAAAAAGTGAAAGAAACACAGTCACTTTATGCTGTTTTTTTCCACCCTGGAGCCAGAAATTTACAAGCACCTGCCAATCTCCAAACGTCCCTCGTCAACAGTAATTAACTTCTAACAGACCCGAAGATGGTCCTAGTTACAATTAAACCTCGTGTGCTTGAGGGACACACCAAGGTAAATAAGCCACACATTAGCAGCAGAATAATGCCCCTTTCAACGTAAAACAGCACATCATCAAGCTTGCCCTCTAGCAAAGCCACAGAAAGTCTGGTAGTTTTTATTTAATATTAATATCTGCACCTTCTTTATACTATATCCAGTCACCTTTCCTGCCAGGAAGTGGGGAGGGGTGGCAAGTGTATTGTATGGACCAGACCATATGAACAGCTGAAAGAGGACAGGCTGTGGAGGGGGTAGGAGCAGTCTGGATCCAACCTCCAGCTGTTTCACTGGGGGAAGTGAGTCAGCGGGAGCTAACATAGAGCCCAGCATCTGCAGCCAGAATGTCATGTATACATGTGCAGTGAGGAAAAACAGGGACAACAGGTTGGACACACGGACAGGCCAGGTGGGAGCAAGGTTTGTCACAGGAAGTGACCACGACCCAGCCTCAGCCTTGGACCTGTGAGTAAGACGACAGGAGATGTACAATTCTAATATTGTTCCTATGTATCCGTGGTCTAAACATTCTAATGGACAACAGAGCTTCAAATAAAATGAAGATATCTGACTATAAGAGAAGTGATGACTCGTTACAAGGTGGAAGACCATCAATCCTGTGTTTGCTCCTTCCCAGATGATTTGCTGACATCCCAAGCCTCTAGTGCCTTTTGCAGGGAGGAACTCATCTCAGTTTCTGAGGAGGAAGAGGACAGAGAAAACCCCAAAGAGGAGGAGTGGATGGAATTTTAAAAAAAACTCCCCACTAGCACAGCAAAGCCAAGAAGATATGTCATCCCCTGAACTATTACCCTAAGCTAAGAGCGATCCGCGATGGTCAATCATGGCCAACCGATGCGGCCTAGAATTGGGCCCTCAACTCTCCCAACCACCCATGCAACACCCAGAGGACAACTGCAGACAGGGAGTGCCTGGAGGACTCATGGATGTTACACTGAGGCTTGCTTCATGCCAGTTGGGCAATGAGACACTCTGTATTGCTTTATACAACACAGCTGAGTTGGATGAGCAGATTGATGCAGCAGTGACTCAGTTGATCACCTTGGTGCTGCAGCAGTCAGAACCCCTCTGAGTTATCTGATAGTCAGTGTGGTGGTCATTGTACTGATGTGGCTGCACACACTAACTACAGTTTTAGATTCAAGCACTTATTATATCAGGAGTGTTCAAATGACAACTAATAACATTTTGGGGATACAATTATATAAATAATTTGAGACATGACATGTGGTAAGTGTAGTATGTTTGGGAGGAACAGGTGACTTTGGTTCCCAAAAGCTCTCCACCACTGGGGGTTTTCCTCACCTCATGTCTGGGTCAGTTGAAGACTAATTGATAGAGATTGATTAGTCAATAACTCCATTATCATCGTATCATGCGACTACCAGGATGGTAAAAGGCCAACTAGATGGACCTTAGTCTTTTTGTCGTCTAGCAATTCCTATGTTCCTAAATATTTTTAATTTTACTTTTCTGTGTTAACAAGGTTAGAGTTATTTGCTTTTTCCTGTTAATAAAACAATGCTTTCCATCCATTTTTGCATGGAGGCTCTCTTTTCTTGCAGCGAAATGATCACCATTTCACCATGTACTGCCCTTTCAGTTTCCGGAACATTCTGATCCAAAACATAATAAATACAAAAGACCAGGCTTGTATTCCCTTGAATACAGAAGATTAAGGGGTGATCTAATTGCGGTGTTTAAGATAATTAAAGGATTTGATAGGGTAGATAGAGAGAAACTATTTCCTCTGGTGGGAGAGTCCAGAACAAAGCGACATAATCTCAAAATTACAGCTGGGCCGTTCAGGGGTGATGTCAGAAAGCACTTCTTCATATAAAGGATAGTGGAAATCTGGAACTCTCTCCCACAAAAAGCTGTTGAGGCTGGGGGTCAATTGAAAATTTCAAAACTATGATTGATAGATTTTTGTTGGGTAAGGGTATTAAGGATTACGGAACCAAGGCGGGTAAATGGGGTTAAGATACGGATCAGCCATGATCTAATTGAATGGCGGAACAGGCTCCAGGGACTGAATGGCCTACTCCTGTTCCTATGTTCCCTTCAAGAATACATCAGAACTGATTTCCAAATGTACCCATCACTTACAATACCTGAAGCATTTTAAGTATTTTATCATAGGAGTTGTAGGAAATGTCTAGTCATGATGTTTCGGCCATGAGTGTGGGGCAGGCTGATGGACCAGTTGGTCATCTCCTGCCTGTCATTTTTTTATGTTCATGGTGAAGGATAGCGAATCATAGCAGATTTACATTTAAGAGGACATATCGGCATGAGACAGTGGGAGATATTAAAACCCACATCCAGTTTGCCTTTAATAGAATATTCTTAGCACCAACAGCCAATGTAGTGAGAGACCCACAACAACAACTTGCATTTATATAGCGCCTTTAACGTAGTAAAACGTCCCAAGGCGCTTCACAGGAGCGATTATCAGACAAACTTTGATACTGAGCCGCATAAGGAGATATTAGGGCAAGTGAACAAAAGCTTGGTCAAAGGGGTAGGTTTTAAGGAGCGTCTTAAAGGAGGAGAGAGAGGCGGAGAGGTTTAGAGAGGGAATTCCAGAGCTTAGAGCCTAGACGGCTGAAGGAACAGCCCCCAATGGTGGGGCGAATGTGCAAGAAGCCAGAATTGGAGGAATGCAGAGTTCTGGGATGGTTGTAGGGCTGGAGGAGGTTACAGAGATATCAATTGATTTTTTAATTGACGCACGGTACTCTGGTAAAGGTCGGCTTAGTATTTCAGGGGCATTGCGAGGTGGAAGGTGACAGTGTGGCATTCCTGGCAGCAGAAACGTACTAAAATCAGCAGCGACCATGTGATAACATTATTACACACTGGGTAATTCAGGCGTTCGTTGTCTGTGTCCAACTGAACACTTATTTCTAGTTGCTGTTAGGACTTGGTTTTTTTTTGAAACCTGAAGAATTGTTTGTACTCAGTGGAGCAAGGGAACTTTTCATTACTTGAGTAAAACTGGCTTAAAATCACTTAACGAATAATAGTTTTCGAAGAAATTCAAGTCCTTGAGGTAGTGCTGCACTGTCAGAGGTGCTGTGTTTCAGATGAGACATTAAACCAAGGCCCTGTCTGCCCTTTCTGGTAGATGCAAAAGATCCTACGGCATTATTCGAAGAAGAGCTGGAGACTGGGTGTGTACAAGGCTATTCTCTGCAAAATCTTTGGACCGATGTCGAACGCTGAGGTGCAGTGAGAGCAGCTCTCGTGTTCCTACAATAACATGGAGATCTGGATTAAGTAACCAGCAACTTTCATGGTCTAGCAGTCAGATCATGGCTTTTTTGACCTTTCATAAACAGGAATGGATATATATCTGACTAGGAAAGGGATTGAGGAGCGTAAGGATGAGTAAAATTAACAATGAATTGGTGTGTGGAGTGAGCTGACACCATGTGACTGTTATGCCAAGGAACCAAAGAGGGTAGCTGCTCTGGGATGTACCACGCAGGCTGTAAGTTAGATTCTGGAGTTTTCTTAATTTGTCTTTCATGGAGCAAGTAGAACCATTGCAAAATCTTTCCTCAGAATACTGAATAGTTTGGGTGGAGTCCACAATAGAGTGAATTATTAGAAAGATGGATTTTTACTCATTTCCACATTTTGACGTAGACTAGTGATCCAGAGAATGTGAGTTCAAATCCCACCATGGCAGTTTGAGAATTTTGAATTCAGTTTTTAAAAAGCCGGTATCAGTAAAAGTGACCATGACGCTGTTGGGCTGTCTTGCTCTGATTTAATGTGATTCTGGTAGGACATTCTTCTAAGCCACAGCTGTCTGGTCTCCATGGTAATGACCGACAGTTAGATTCCTGTATCTGTTTGTGGTGGTGATAAACAATGTGGTGGAGGAAAACCCCATAAATCATTACTTCCTTATTTATAAATAGCTTATTTTTAAAATTTCATTCTCGTGATGTGGGCGTCGCTGGCAAGGCCGGCAGTTATTGCCCATCCCTAATTGCCCTTGAGAAGGTGGTGGTGAGCCACCTTCTTGAACTGCTGCAGTCCGTGTGGTGAAGGTTCTCCCACAGTGCTGTTAGGTAGGGAATTCCAGGATTTTGACCCAGTGACGATATATTTCCAAGTCAGGATGCTGTGTGACTTGGAGGGGAACATGCAGGTGGTGTTGTTCCCATACACCAGCTGCCCTTGTCCTTCTAGGTGGTAGAGGTCGCGGGTTTGGGAGGTGCTGCTGAAGAAGCCTTGGCGAATTGCTGCAGTGCATCCTGTGGATGGTACACACTGCAGCCTGGTAGGAGTTGCTGACACCTTTGTCTCAATCATTTAAAAACTTATTTTAGGTGCTGCCATCCAGCCTGCATTTCACCACAGAAGACGCTGCCTCTCCCGGGTTTGCCCGCTGGCACTATTCTCCATTTGTTACTGTCGGCAAAATACTTCCAAATTAATATAATGCCTGGGCTACACATGGCAAATTAGCCCTGGCACAGTGGAGTCTGCCCATCATACCTGGCACGGAACAAAATGGCATTCTCTTTGGTTCAGTTTGGCAGGGTTGAATTGCAGCCCCACCTCTTGCTTTAGAACTCAATGAAACCCTAACCCGTACTGACCAGTGGATTTGATGAGAATTCCCACTCCATCCCAGAGGTCACCCTGTCCCAACATTTTTTTTGAATATGTTCTCAGGATGTGGGCATTGCTGGCAAGGCCGGCATTTATTGCCCATCCCCAGTTGCCCCTGAGAATGTGGTGGTGGGCCTTCACCTTTGTAGCAGTTTGATGCAACTGAATGGCTTGCTCGGCCACTTCATGGGGCAGTAAAGAGTCAACCATGTTGGTTGTGGGACTGGAGTCACATAGAGGCCAAACCGGGTAAGGACGACAGGTTTCCTTCCCTAAAGGATATTAGTGAACCAGTTGGGTTTTTATGACAATCCGACAGCTTCATGGTCACTTTTACTGATACCAGCTTTTTATTTCCAAATTTTAAAAATTGAACCCAAGCTCTCAAGGTGGAATTTGAACTCGCGTTCCCTGGATTATTAGTCCAGTAACCCAACCACTGCATGGGTGCCTTAATAGTTTCATTTTGTTTTAGAAGATTGCTTATCTTTGTGCTTAAGTAGGAATTTTCCTGTGACCTGATATAGTTTAAGAGTGATGTCTCTGTGAACTAAACACAAATCAATGTGCAGGGCACACCTGACTGCATGCTGGTCCCACCCAGGGACCACGGTCAGCAGGATCCCTGTCTACGGGATTTTAGCCAGAATGGGCGTGTAAATGGCAAATGAATGTCCATATAGATAAGTGTGAGGTGGTGCATTTTGGTAGGAGGAATAAGGAGGCCACAAACTGCTTGGATAATAAGAGTCTAAATGGGGTAGAGGAGCAAAGGGATCTAGGGGTACAGATACACACATCATTACAAGTAGTAATGTAGGTTAACAACCCCATAAAAAATGCAAACAGAGCACTGGGGTTCATTTCTAGAGGAATAGAATTGAAAAGCAGAGAAGTTATGTTAAACTTATATAGTACCTTGGTTAGACCACACTTGGAGTACTGTGAACAGTTCTGGTCTCCATATTACGAAAAGGATATAGATGCATTGGAGAAGATGCAAAAAATGAATTACAAGGATGATACCAGAACTGAAAGGTTATAACTATCAGGAAAGACTGAACAGGCTTGTGGAACTTGCTACCACATGGAGTAGTTGAGGCGAATAGCAGAGATACATTTAAGGGGAATCTAGATAAGTACATGAGGGAAAAAGGAATGGAAGGATATGCTGATAGGTTTAGATGAAGTAGGGTGGGAGGAGGCTCGTGTGGTGTATGAACGCTGGCATTGATCAGTTGGGCTAAATGACCTGTTTCTGTGCAGTAATTTCTATGTAATTCTAAGTAGATAGTTAGAGGGGAGATGCACAGCACTATTTGTGTTGAGAAAATAAGAACTATAATTGAGTGGGGGATTTGTGGGCAAACTCTCTGGCACCAACTGGAATTCAGCATAAATCCCAGAACACAAGGCCTATTATAGACCACCAAACCGAGGGAGGATGGAGATCTATGGAACCAAATCCATAAGGTAGGCAGTAGAGATAGCATAGTGGTTATGTTACTGGACTAGTAATCCAGAGGCCTGGAATTAAAATACTAGTATCAGTAATAATGGCCATGAAACTACCGGATTGTCGTAAAAACCCATCTGGTTCACTAATGTCCTTTAGGGAATGAAACCTGCCATCCTTACCCGGTCTGGCTATATGTGACTCCAGACCCACAGAAATGTGGTTGATTCTTAATTGCCCTCTGAAATGGCCCAGCAAGCCCCTCAGTTGTAAAATCTCGCTACGAAAAGTCATAATAAGAATAAAATCGGACGGACCACCCGGCATCAGACCACGAGGCACCGGACACGACAACGGCAAAAAAACACCAAGCCCAGTCGACCCTGCAAGGTCCTCCTTACTAACATCTGGGGACTTGTGCCAAAATTGGGAGAGCTGTCCCACAGACTAGTCAAGCAACAGCCTGACATAGCCATACTTACAGAATCATACCTTTCAGCCAACGTCCCAGACTCTTCCATCACCATCCCTGGGTATGTCCTGTCCCACCGGCAGGACAGACCCACCAGAGGTGGCGGTACAGTGATATACAGTCAGGAGGGAGTGGCCCTGGGAGTCCTCAACATTGACTCTGGACCCCATGAAATCTCATGGCATCAGGTCAAACATGGGCAAGGAAACCTCCTGCTGATTACCACCTACCGTCCTCCCTCAGCTGATGAATCAGTCCTCCTCCATGTTGAGAAGCACTGAGGGTAGCAAGGGCACAAAATGTACTCTGGCTGGGGGACTTCAATGTCCATCACCAAGAGTGGCTCGGTAGCACCACTGCTGGCCGAGTCCTGAAGGACACAGCTGCTAGACTGGGCCTGCGGCAGGTGGTGAGCGAACCAACACGAGGGAAAAACTTACTTGACCTCGTCCTCACCAATCTACCTGTCGCAAATGCATCTGTCCATGACAGTATTGGTAGGAGTGACCACCGCACAGTCCTCGTGGAGATGAAGTCCCGTCTTCGCACTGAGGACACCATCCAACGTGTTGTGTGGCACTACCACCGTGCTAAATGGGATAGATTCAGAACAGATCTAGCAGCTCAAAACTGGGCATCCATGAGGCGCTGTGGGCCATCAGCAGCAGCAGAATTGTATACCAGCACAATCTGTAACCTCATGGCCCGGCATATTCCTCACTCTACCATTACCAACAAGCCAGGGGATCAACCCTGGTTCAATGAGGAGCATGCCAGGAGCAGCACCAGGCGTACCTAAAAATGAGGTGCCAACCTGGTGAAGCTACAACTCAGGACTACATGCATGCTAAACAGCAGAAGCAACATGCTATAGACAGAGCTAAGCGATTCCACAACCAATGAATCAGATCAAAGCTCTGCAGTCCTGCCACATCCAGTCGTGAATGGTGGTGGACAATTAAACAACTAACAGGAGGAGGAGGCTCTGCAAACATCCCCATCCTCAATGATGGCGGAGTCCAGCACGTGAGTGCAAAAGACAAGGCTGAAGTGTTTGCAACCATCTTCAGCCAGAAGTGCCGAGTGGATGATCCATCTCGGCCTCCTCCCGATATCCCCACCATCACAGAAGCCAGTCTTCAGCCAATTCGATTCACTCCACGTGATATCAAGAAACGGCTGAGTGCACTGGATACAGCAAAGGCTATGGGCCCTGACAACATCCCAGCTGTAGTGCTGAAGACTTGTGCTCCAGAACTAGCTGCGCCTCTAGCCAAGCTGTTCCAGTACAGCTACAACACTGGCATCTACCCGACAATGTGGAAAATTGCCCAGGTATGTCCTGTCCACAAATGGCAGGACAAATCCGATCCGGCCAATTACCGCCCCATCAGTCTACTCTCAATCATCAGCAAAGTGATGGAAGGTGTCATCAACAGTGCTATCAAGCGGCACTTACTCACCAATAACCTGCTCACCGATGCTCAGTTTGGGTTCCGCCAGGACCACTCGGCTCCAGACCTCATTACAGCCTTGGTCCAAACATGGACAAAAGAGCTGAATTCCAGAGGTGAGGTGAGAGTGACTGCCCTTGACATCAAGGCAGCATTTGACCGAGTGTGGCACCAAGGAGCCCTAGTAAAATTGAAGTCAATGGGAATCAGGGGGAAAACTCTCCAGTGGCTGGAGTCATACCTAGCACAAAGGAAGATGGTAGTGGTTGTTGGAGGCCAATCATCTCAGCCCCAGGACATTGCTGCAGGAGTTCCTCAGGGCAGTGTCCTAGGCCCAACCATCTTCAGCTGCTTCATCAATGACCTTCCCTCCATCATAAGGTCAGAAATGGGGATGTTCGCTGATGACTGCACAGTGTTCAGTTCCATTCGCAACCCCTCAAATAATGAAGCAGTCCGAGCCTGCATGCAGCAAGACCTGGACAACATCCAGGCTTGGGCTCATAAGTGGCAAGTAACATTCGTGCCAGATAAGTGCCAGGCAATGACCATCTCCAACAAGAGAGAGTCTAACCACCTCCCCTTGACATTCAATGACTTTACCATCACCGAATCCCCCACCATCAACATCCTGGGGGTCACCATTGACCAGAAACTTAACTGGACCAGCCATATAAATACTGTGGCTATGAGAGCAGGTCAGAGGCTGGGTATTCTGCGGCGAGTGACTCACCTCCTGACTCCCCAAAGCCTTTCCACCATCTACAAGGCACAAGTCAGAAGTGTGATGGAATACTCTCCACTTGCTTGGATGAGTGCAGCTCCAACAACACTCAAGAAGCTCGACACCATCCAAGATAAAGCAGCCCGCTTGATTGGCACCCCATCCACCACACTAAACATTCACTCCCTTCACCACTGGCGCACAGTGGCTGCAGTGTGTACCATCCACAGGATGCACTGCAGCAACTCGCCAAGGCTTCTTCGACAGCACCTCCCAAACCCGCGACCTCTACCACCTAGAAGGACAAGAGCAGCAGGCACATGGGAACAACACCACCTGCACGTTCCCCTCCAAGTCACACACCATCCCGACTTGGAAATATATCGCCGTTCCTTCATTGTCGCTGGTTCAAAATCCTGGAACTCCCTTCCTAACAGCACTGTGGGAGAACCGTCACCACACGGACTGCAGCGGTTCAAGAAGGCGGCTCACCACCACCTTCTCAAGGGCAATTAGGGATGGGCAATAAATGCTGGCCTCGCCAGCGACGCCCACATCCCACGAACGAATAAAAAAAAAAGAGATAAGGTAATAGTGATTGGTTGTTCAATGGTAAGGTAGATGAAAGAGGGGCAGATATAAGAGAAGGGAGACCCAGGAGGCATTTACTGATGCAATCAATGATTGCTTCTTAATTTATCATGTTGGATAAATACTAGAAAGAAAGCACTTGCATTTATATAGCGCCTTTCACATCCTCTGGATGTTCAAAAGTGCTTCACAGCCAATTAATTACCTTTGAAGCACAGTCACTGTTGTCATGTAGGGAAATGTGGCAACCAATTTGTGCACAGCAAGGTCCCACAACAGCAATGAGAAAAATTACCAATTAAACTGTTTAGTGATGTTGGTTGAGGGATAAATATTGACAAGCACACCCCTGCTCTTCTTCGAATAGGTGCCATGGGATCTCTTACACCCAACTGAGAGGGCAGACGAGCCTCTGATTAATGTCTCATCTGAAAGACAGGAAAGATACAAGAACATTAACAAAGGGAGGTGTTAGGAAAGCTAAGATAAATCTAGAGAGGACAAAGTAGTCAGGTCAATGGAAAGCAATTTTGTTGCTTATGGGGGGAGGTTCAAAGGTCAGCTGGGGAAGAAATAGACCCATTGCTGGAGGAATTCTAATGATGGCAAAGATCAAGAGTTGAACAGATACTTTGGGCTCGATTTTCAAATGAAGGTCTAGGTGCATTGGGGGCGGGGAGGCAGTGAAAATCGGTAAAATCCCGAGCGGGTAAGGAACCCAGCTCCGACCCGCCGACTTCCGCCTCTCTCACAGACGCATCTGTGTGCGCGCGGGGTTCTAGAATCCGGAAGTCCCACTGGCAATTAAAGCCAGCGGGACGATATTTAAAGAAGTAAATGTACCTCATTGAGGTACTTGAGTACTTTATTTGTTACATGGTAGGTAGTTACAACGATTTTCAACTTACCTGGGCGGCTTTCCCACGGCTTCCGATTCACGCCTGGTGAAACCTAGGCCTGAAGGGCTGGATCAGGCAAAAATAAACATAAAATAAAATAACATTTCACAAAGTTAAAAAAATAAATAAACCTACCTTTCAAATGATGTCACCTGCACACCCCTGCTCTGATGTCGGATGTCTCTTCCCCGATGTCTCACCCCCCGATGTCTCCTCCCCCCTGGCAGGCGATGTCCGATGTCCCCCCCACTCCCTGTTCCAGCACCCGATGACACCTCTCTATCTCTCTCTCTCTCTTTCTCTCCTCCCCCCTCCCCGACCTCGACATGCAACTCCTGTAGGCAGCCAGCCTGTCAATCAGGCGCGAAACCCAGAAACAAGATTAATGAGGATCATTTACCTCGTGATTGCGTGGGGAAAGGTAAGTTCTTTTAAATTCGGGTTTGCCGCTTGCCCATTGTCCCCCCCCCCCCGCTGCCATCCTGCCACCCTTTTAAAATTAAGCCCTTTGTATCTGCCTTTAACCACGAGAAAGTCAAACCTACTCATTGCATAACAGGCAGGATTATAATTTCGTAAGTTTTCTTGCATATCACAAGGTGAGGTAAATTAAAATATTTCGAGGTAGAAAAAGCAGTCGGGCCAGATTTAATTTGTTCCAGAGAAATGGCGGGGGTCCTGGGTGAGGCCCCTGGAGAGATATCTCCAACAGCTCACTGTGAACTTAGGTGTGAGCCTTGGCTTGGTGGTAGCACACTTGCCTTCTGAGTCAGAAGGATGTGGATTCATAATCCCACTCCCGAGACCTCAGCACAAAATCTATTCGAAGAAGAGCAGGAGCGTTCTGCCTGGCCAATCTTTATCCCTCAACCAACATCACTTAAAAACAGATTATCTGGTCATTATCGCATTGCTGTTTGTGGGAGCTTGCTGTGCATAAATTGGTTGCCATGTTTCCCTACATTACAAAAGTGACCACACATAAATCCAGGCTAACAGTACTGAGGGAGTGCCGCACTGTCGGAGATGCTGTCTTTTGGATGAGACGTTAAACTGAGGCCCCGTCTTCCCTCTTAGGTAAAAGATCCCACAGCACTATTTCGAAGAAGAGCGGATGAGTTCTCCCCTGTGTCCCGGTCCCTCATCCAACATCATTAAAACAGATGATCTGGTCGTTATCTCATTGCTGTTTGTGGGAGCTTGCTGTGCGTAAATTGGTTGCCACATTTCCCTACATTTCAACAGTGACCACACATAAAAATGTACTTCATTGGCTGTAAAACGCTTGGGATGTCCTGAGGTCGTGAAAGGTGCTATATAAATGCAAGTTCTTTCTATCTTTCTTTTTAGAGTTTTACACTGACTACATATTGATACAGCTCTTGAATATGATGCTTGTATAACATTCGCAGGATCATGCACTGATACTGTGGTGTTTAATTCTATCTCTGTGTGATTTTTTTTTAGCACACCCGTTAACACACTCGCAGAAATCCTGGGATGCGCAGACTGGAATTCAATTCAGTGTTGTACCAAGAATAGCACACACAAGGAACTAAAGCCCACTGTGTCTGTTGGCAGGGTTGTAACTAGGCTGGTATAATGGCCCTAGACACTACAGAGTCCAGGTGGGGTCTCTCTACAGGTGAAGGGGTAGCTGAATTGTGGCGCACTGTGACTGCCTTAGCTTGTCTACGGTTGCCATTGGGTAGTGTCACTATTCCTGTCGGTGTTTTGAGTGGGTGATGGGTGTAATGCCATCATGTATCTTCTCACTCTGTTGTGTATGCAGGTGTTGGAGCGGTTCCTGTTGTACAGGTTTCCGGGAAGGTGGTCCAGACTGTGTGGCGCTTTTCCAGCCTTAGAAGGTGTCTGAGAGTTACACGCTCCGACAGACATGTGTCTCACAGATGCTCAGTCCACATGTGCATTTTGCTCATTTATATGTTTCACACACTTCACGGGGAGGGGGGAGGTGGAGAGAGAATCAATTGAAATCACCTTCAGTGTTTATTGCAAATAACTCCTAACTTGCTGGATGTTACTCTGATCATATAGTAGGGTGTTTGAAGTTATACTAGGGTTTTGATGTGCACTTTAAGGTAACTTTTCTGGAAATAAATCTTTTAAAGAATATTGAGCAATGTGAAAATGATTATAAGCTCGTGTGATGCTGTTGTTTTTCCCTTGCTTGGAGTGATCACCGTGCCAGTCTGGGTGTGAGACTTTATGACCTCTGGATGGTTGGTGTCAGTCGTGACTCTGTTGATAGCACTTCTAAGTCAGAAGGTTGTGGTTTCAAATCCCACTCCAGAGACTAGAGCACAAAACAGTCCAGTGTAGCACTGAGGGAGTGTTGCACTGTCAGAGGTCTTTCAAATGAGGCGTTAAACCGAGGTTTCGTCGGCCCTCTCAGTTGGACGTAAAAGATCCCATGGTATTATTTGAAGAAGAGCAGGGGAGGTGTCCTGGCCAATATTTATTAGAGTCATAGAGTTATACAGCACGGATAGAGGCCCTTCGGCCCATCGTGTCCGCGCCGGCCATCAGCCCTGTCTACTCTAATCCCATATTCCAGCATTTGGTCCGTAGCCTTGTATGCTATGGCATTTCAAGTGCTCATCCAAATGCTTCTTGAATGTTGTGAGGGTTCCTGCCTCCACAACCCTTTCAGGCAGTGAGTTCCAGACTCCAACCACCCTCTGGGTGAAAAAGTTCTTTCTCAAATCCCCTCTAAACCTCCCGCCTTTTACCTTGAATCTATGTCCCCTTGTTATAGAACCCTCAACGAAGGGAAAAAGCTCCTTAGTATCCATCCTATCTGTGCCCCTCATAATTTTGTACACCTCAATCATGTCCCCCCTCAGCCTCCTCTGCTCCAAGGAAAACAAACCCAATCTTCCCAGTCTCTCTTCATAGCTGAAGCGCTCCAGCCCTGGTAACATCCTGGTGAATCTCCTCTGCACCCTCTCCAAAGCGATCACATCCTTCCTGTAGTGTGGTGACCAGAACTGCACACAGTACTCCAGCTGTGGCCTAACCAGTGTTTTATACAGCTCCATCATAACCTCCTTGCTCTTATATTCTATGCCTCGGCTAATAAAGGCAAGTATCCCATATGCCTTCTTTACCACCTTATCTACCTGTTCTGCCGCCTTCAGGGATCTGTGAACTTGCACACCAAGATCCCTCTGACCCTCTGTCTTGCCTAGGGTCCTCCCATTCATTGTGTAGTCCCTTGCCTTGTTAGTCCCTCCAAAGTGCATCACCTCGCACTTTTCCGGGTTAAATTCCATTTGCCACTGTTCCGCCCATCTGACCAACCCATCTATATCGTCCTGCAGACTGAGGCTATCCTCCTTGCTATTTACCACCCTACCAATTTTTGTATCATCAGCGAACTTACTGATCATACCTTTTACATTCATATCCATATCATATTGCTCAACAAACATCATTAAAAACAGATTATCTGATCATTATCAAATTGCTGTTTGTGGGAGCTTGCTGTTTGCAAATTGGCTGCTTTGTTTCCTACATCACAACGGTGACTACACTTCAAAAAGTACTTCATTGGTTGTAAAGCACGTTGGGACCTCCTGAGGTCATGAAAGGTGCTATATAAATGCAAAGTTTTTCTTTGTCTAAGATCTCAAACAGGTTCAGAGTTTTCCTCCTGTACCAGTGATGGCCAGGTCTGATACAGTCTGCATGTATTCTATGTGCCTGTACGATCTATATGGTGTGGATACTGTAAGTCAACCGAGAAAAGCCACAAAGGACCCTTTCTAAACCTGCCAGTGTAAATATTTAGCTTCACCGCTGCACCATTTTGTACAAGAAATCAAATGATTCGTTCTGTTTGTTCCAGTTAGAGAATGAGGGTGAAATTGCCTGTTGGTTCTATAATGGGGAGGGGGCAGGGAAGAAGAGTGTTCAAAGTTTCTGATCATGTCATTTGTTTTGGTGTCTGGGCATGTTAGTCAAAGGAAGGGCTGTCAGCATAATGTTTCTCCTGAGCATTCCATTTTGCGTTTGGTCTGTTTGATTAAGGATACATTTCAGTGAAATGGAGTAGTTCGGGAGCCTCTTCAAACCTTACTCGGTCATGTATTAGACACCTCAGTGGCTCTACAATGTGACTGCTCTGCAGTGTGTATAGGCTGCGTAAGAAATATCCCAGAAACTAACTGTACAGAACAAGGGACAAACGGCTGTTAAACCTCTCGTGTGAAAGTTGCCATGCATGAAGGAGATGGCGCACATTAGTTGTTTGATGGGTCCAACATGGCAGCCTTTGCAGAAGTGTTCACAGTCCATGTTCATACAGCTGTATAATGTCAGTGGACGTTATTTTAACGTCAATAATGCATGTATCTTTGTGAGTCCAGTTCTCTTGAGTTGAAAGATAGAACAAAACTTCACCTATAAGATGGAAGGATGTGGGTTTAAGCCCCACTCCAAAGACTTGAGCACAATATCAAGGCTGATGTTCCCAGTACAGTACTGAGGGAGTGCTGCACTGTCGGAAGTGCCGCCTTTTGGATGAGACGTTAATCCAAGGCCCTGTCTGCCCTCTCAGGTGGACATAAAAGATTCCATGGCACTATTTCGAAGAAGAGCAGAGGAGTTCTCCTGGAATTGGCCTGGAGTCCTGGCCAATATTTATCTCTCAACCAACATCACTAAAAAAAAAGATTATCTGGTCATTTATCACAGTGCTGTTTGTAGGATCTTGCCGTGTTTCCCTGCATTGCAACAATGACTATACTTCAAAAGTACTTAATTGGCTGCAAAGTTCTTTGGGACGTACTGAGGTCGTGAAAGGTGCTATATAAATGCAAGTTCTTGGTTTTTCTTTTCATCACGAAGACACCCATCACAAAGAATCTCATTCTAAAGAGCTGAACTTTCCCCTGGAGGTATTTGTAGGCCCCACACCACAAATGGGGTCAGCAATCTGCTTAGCTTCTGTCTTTGTTTGCAGTTTAGAATCCTAATGCAGTGCTTCTGGAAAAGGGCTTGAATCCAGTGAATGTAGGAACAGATATCTCGGCTGAGGTACCAATAGGCATTTTGAGGTTTGATACATTATTATCAAGGTTTGGAGAGCTGAAACATTATTGGGTGATCTAAAGTTTTGGACAAGCATCCTTGGAATCTGAGCATTCAATTCAATTGGATTTTGTAGTGCCTTCAGACATCTCTTTCACTGCAACTTTGTCTCATTATAGGAAGCTTCCCTGGTACACTAACTGAATTGTCACAAAATACAGTAGACACATACCATCACATAGGAACAGGAATAGGTCATTCAGCAACTTGAGCCTGCTCCGCCATTCAATTAGATCATGGCTGATTCATATCTTAACACCATCTACCCGCCTTGGTTCTGTATCCCTTAATACCCTTGCCCAACAAAAATCTTTTGATCTCAGTTTTGAAAATTTCAATTGACCCCCCAGCCTCAGCAGCATTTTGGGGGAGAGAGTTCTAGATTTTCATTACCCTTTGAAGAAGTCACACTCTTTTGCTAAGTGCAGCGTAGAGAACTTAATATGGAGGGCCAGTATAAATGTACAATACAATTTGATCAGATCGAGCAAAGTTTTATTAAGAAAGAAAGAACTTGCATTTATATAGCGCCTTTCAAGAGCTCAGGACATCCCACAGCACTTCACAGCCAATGAAATACAAGAAACACAGTTCAGAATCATCCCAATAAGGTAACGTTATCCAGGCAGGACATACTTTGGAACTGCATCCCAAGTAGAGAAATAGGAAAAAGATAGCTATCACATAGCTTGCGTTTGTGCGATGATTTGGGATGGTTTGCTTAAATATAACTAATAATGTAGAGCACTTAGGTTTATACAGAATTGATAATTTGGGGAGTTAGAATTATATAGAGTTGATAATGTGGGAAGTTTGGATTATTTAGAGTTGATAATGTGGGGAGTTTGGTTTATATGTAGTTGATAATGTGGTGAGTTTGGTTTATTTTGAGTTGATAATATGGAGAGTTTGGTTTATTTACAGCTGATGATGTGGGGAGTTTGAATTATTTAAGAACTGACTCAGAGGCGAGAGTGCTACCAACTGAGCCGCAGCTGACACCCATCATCTATCATCGTAACATTTAACAGTGAAAGGGGCAAATAAACATGCAGGAGATTTGACAGCTCGCTTTGTGAGTTAAATTTGAAGGTGGGACCATGTGGATTCCTTCAAAACAAGCCATCAAACTTTTGTATGGTTTCTTTAAAGTTCCCTTCTTTTCCTGCGTCAGACCACACAATTCACATTCCTCAGCTGAGAAGATGGGCCCGTGGTTTAGCCTCGGCCAAGTAGCTAGTCTTCACATGCAACAGCACAGATACTGAATGTTGGGTTTTTAACCACACAGTCAAGCCTGATTCTGTTCTCCTCTGACATTTTCATACTTGTACTTTTTCAGCAGGAGTTGCTAGATGGTGATCAGAAGCAGCAAAACTGGCTGTTTTATCTCCTCCCTAACTCGTAGGTGCTGAGGCCAATTTGTAGCACATCTGCTGCCTTGACTGAGATCAGCGAACGCTATACAACAGCAACAACTTGGTTTTATATAGCGCCTTTAACGTAGTAAAATGTCCCAATGTGCTTCACAGCAGCATTATCAGATAAAATTTGACACCAAATCACAAAAGGAGATATTAGAACAGGTGACCAAAAGTTTGGTCAAAGAGGTAGGTTTTAAGGAGCGACTTAAAGGAGCAGAGAGAGGTAGAGAGACGGCAAGGTTTAGGGAGGGAATTCCAGAGCTTAGGGCCTAGACGGCTGAAAGAATGGCCGCCAATGTTGGGGTGAAGGAAGTGGGGGATGCACGAGGTAAGAATTGCAACCCTCAAATTTAAAATTCTCATCCTTGTTCAAATCCCTCTGTGGCCCCGCCCCTCCCTATATCTGTAACCTCCTCCAGCTCTACAACCCTCCGAGATCTCTGTGTTCCTCCAACTACCAAGGGTCAAGCCCCTTCCTGTTCTGTTGCACACCAGACAGTACATGTATCAACTACACCATTGTCTGACCTTTACTTGATACCTTCCTTTTGATGGTACAGGCCAAGATTGGGAGTTCAACACTTCATGACTCTGCGCTGGTGAATGTTTTAAATGTTGTATAAATTTAACAAATGTCTACTCAGTAAATATTTTCTTCAAATATTACAAAATGTCTCTTCTAAAGTGGGAGGAGGAGTATTAAAACCTTCTTAAGTGTCAGTGTTGACTTGACTCGTGCAGAATGCCACCTTAGCTCAGTTGGAAGCGTTATCACCCTCTATGTTAGAAGTTTGAGGGTTCGTGCCTTTGTACCAGGGCCTGAGCACATAAATCTAGACTGATGTTCCAGTGCAGGACTGAAGGAAGTGCTGTGTTGTTAGAGGTGCTGTCCTTCAGATGAGAGCTGGACCTGTTTCTGGTTGGGAAGGAGATCACTTCGTCCAAGAGGTAGGTAGCTGGTAACGTTAATCAGGGCCAGAGTGATCTGCTGGACTAGTTTTGATTGCCTAAGGGAGTCGGAGAGGAATTTTCAAGATTTTATTCCCCCACCTAATTGGCCTGGGTTTTTATCTAATTTTTCGCATCTCCCAGGAGATGGTGGGGAGTGTCTGTGTTGTGATGCATAAGCTGGATGGACCAGTAGGTCTTTTCCTGTCCATCTTTGTTCATATGTTAGACAGAGGACCCATCTGCTTATTCAAGTGGACATGACATCTGTAATGAGAAGATGTTGGGGTTGGTACTCTGTTGGGATGAGGTCAGTGGGCTGAATGGCTTGCTCCATCACTCTTTAATTTAAAACATATGTCTTATTGTAATCATTTCAGAATTGTTTGTACTGTACAGTGAAACATTCTATAACCGTGAACTTGTAAACAATGAAGCCCTGTGTGCTCACCTTGAGTAGTGAAACACAATTTACAGTGGGCTTGGATTTAGGTACGAATATCTGTTTTTTGCAAAGTTGGAAGCGTTTCACTCCAAAGCAAACTAGTCCCCTCTCGTCTACAGAATTTTCAGATCTAATTCCGCACTAATCATGGGCTTGCATGAAAATGGTTTTAGAGTCTTTTAAGTTCTTGAAAAGCATCATTTCCTAGCCTTTAATTAAATAAGAATTGAGAACAGTTGGTGTGTGTGTATACATGTTTGTATGTGTGTGCATATGTTTGTGTGCATGTATATTGTATTATATTATACAATATTATTGTATTTTTTATATATCATATATATTGCTACTGTGTGTGCATCTAGGTTACAGAGATCAATCAGAATGCTTTTGATTGGTTACGCCAGTCAGAACAGTGATTATCCACTGGCTGTAAAGAGCTCCTCTGCAATGGCTATGGGCAGGGTCAATCTAGTGAACAGGGGGTCACAAGTGCCCTGAATTTGGCCCAAATTGGTAAATTCATTCAGAGAGGCCACAAGATTAGTTGGTACGGGAATTGAAAATGTCACATTGGTACAGTAGGAAGATGAGTCGGAGTTGGGACTTGAATGCATTGTTGGGACGGAGTAGAGGGTGTTAGACTCTATATCTAACTATACTGTTTCCTGAGCTGGGAGTGTTTGATGTATCAGAAATGGGAATTTGTTCTATTTTACAGCATTAACATCCCTCAACTTGATGACTACAGTAACGTGATAATGACCAGATAGTCTATATTTTAGTGAAGTTGGTTGAGGGATAAATATTGGCCAGGACATGGGGGGATAGCTTCCTGCTCTTCTTCGAATACTGCCATGGGATCTTTTATGTCCACCTGAGAGGGCAGAAGGGGCCTCGGTTTAACGTCTCATCCGAAAGACGGCACCTCCAACAATGCAGCACTCCTTCAGCACTACACTGAAGTGTCAGCTTGGATTTTGTGCTCCAGTCTCTGGAGTGGGACTTGAACACCTGACCTTCTGACTCAGAGTTGGGAGTGCTGGCAAGTGAGCCAAAGATGACACCTTCAAGTAAGACTCTGGAGGTTCCACTGGAATAGACAGGGGCCACCAACTTATTCACATTCCGTGTGAACACTTGATTAAACAGAGCATTATAAGACAATATATCGTATCTATTTGTATAAGGAATTGGATTTCCTCTTTATTCCTGCTTTAATAGTTCATCGGTATGGTCCCTAGTGCACAAAGGAGCATTCTTCATTTACTAGCATGTGTTGAAGATATAGAGTAAAAAAACAGAAATTGGGAGTCAGTTTTGGATTTTTATTTATTTCATTCCAACAACCTGGATAACTCACTCTTGTAGTTCATCTTAATTCTGATGTAATTCTCCTGCCTCAGTGTTATCCAGCATAATTTATCATCTGTTGATCTCGTCTTTTGGTACAAATGAGGGAGATGCTCCTAAACTTATCATTGATGTTGGCCTTGGCTCAGTGGGAACGTCTTCACCTCTGAATGAGAAGGTTGTGGATTCAAAACCCTACTCGAGAACTTGAGCGCATTGTCTAGGCTGACATTCCAGTGCAGTACTGAGGAAGAGCTATATTGTCAGAGGTGCCGCCTTTCGGATGAGACATTAAACCGAGGACCTGTCTGCCCTCTCGGGTGGATGTAAAAGATTCCCTGGGGGACTATTCGAGGAAGAGCAGCGGCCTTCTGCTAATGTCCTCGACAACACTTATCCTGCAACCAACATCATCAAAATGGATTAATTCATCATTCATCTCATTGCTGTTTGTGGGACCTTGAGGCTGAAAGGGTTAACGTATGAGGACAAGCTGCATAGACTAGGCTGGTATTCCTTCGAGTATAGAAGATTAAGGGTGATCTAATTGAGCTGTTTAAGATGATTTGATAGAGTAGATAGAGGGAAATAATTTCCTCTGGTGGAGGAGCCAGGGGGCATAAACTTAAAATTAGGCCGTTCAGGGGTGATGTCAGGAAGCACTTCTTCACACAAAGGGTAGTGGAAATCTGAAACTTTCTTCCCCAAAAGCTGTTGAGGCTGGGGGGTCAATTGAAAATTACGAAACTGAGATTGATAGATTTTGTTAGGAAGGGTATTAAGGATATGGTACCAAGGCGGGTAGATGGAGTAAAGGTGCAGATCATCCATGATCTAATTGAATGGTGGAGCAGGCTCGAGGGGCTGAATGGCCTCCTCCTGTTCCTATGTTCCTATAATGCAAACTGGCTGTCAGGTTTGCAAAAATAAACAACAGTGTCTACATTTCCAAAGTAATTCAATGGTTGTGATGCACTTTGGAAGGTCCTGAGGTTATGAATGGTGCAAGTTCTTTAGACAGAATCTACAATCTCTAGTTTTTAAATGATTCCAAGTTTTTAGCCTCCACACCCTTCCCCATGTGTTGCTCACACTCTGTGTAAGGATCTAAAGTTGCAAGTTTGAATGTCTGGCCCTCGCCCTGCTGTCATGTGACTATTGTCTTTCCAGCTGAACACAAAAAACGTTCACGCTGGAATATTCTGGTGACCCCTGTCTATTCCAGTAGACTGATGGTGACCTTTTCAAAGGCGAAGTCAGTCTTCATTCAGAAAAGGATTTATTTCTGCCCTCTGAGGTGCATGTAAAAGATCCCATGGTTCTACTTAGAAGAAGAGCAGGGGAGTTCTCCCCAGTGTCCTGACCAATATTTACCCCTCAACCAATATCACTAAAACAGATGATTCGGTCATTATCACATCGCTGTTTGTGGGACCTTGCTGTGCGCAATTTGGCTGCTGCATTTTCTACATTACAACAGTGACTACAATTTAAAAGTACTTCATTAGCTGTAAAGCACTTTGAGACGTCCTGAGGTTGTGAAAGGCATGATATCTTTCACTAGACTCCAATACAATCCTCTGGTGTTGTACCGTCACAAATCAGCTTCATTCTGGATGTGCTCTGGTAGTAACACTGCCAGTCACCACTATAAGGGTAGGATAATGTGCCCTCCTCCTGCAGCATCTGATGGGAAAATTAATGAGCGGATGTCCCAACATATTGGAAAAATAATTAGCAAAACGTTTTGACAAATAGTTGCAGTTGGCAGTATTTTAAAGTTAGTCATTCTGCAGTAACGTAATCCATTTGAGACCCTGGCCCAGGTTTCCACTTCACTGCTCCTGACGCAAAATTGATGGTCGTAAAGTCACTGGCGGGGAGCGCAATTTGCGCTCCCAGCATGCACCAGAGTGCTGAAGTGGAAATTCCTGGCTTCGGTTTAAAATTTGAGACGAGCACAAGTTTCCCTGCAAGAACACTGCAGTAAGAAGGAGGAAGATTGCTGGTGTCATGGTGAACCATTGGAATTCTACATCTCTTTATGCGCTGTTAGTCCCCCCTGAATCCTCACTTGTGTTGAAATCAAGACTCACCGCCTCCTCCTCTAACTCATTCTTTCCCATGACCTCAACAGTATGACACACTGTGACTCCATCAGCCCTCCCTGCTGCAATTTGCTGGCTTTAATAGCTCAACCTTGGTGCCATCTAATTACAGCTGTGGTTCAGTGGGCAGCATTCTTGCCTCTGAGTGAGAAGGTCATGGGTTCATGCCCCGCTCCGGAGACTTGAACATATAATCTAGGCTGACACTCCCAGTGCTGCACTGTTGGAGATGCTGCCTTTCAGATTCACAATATCAGGATGTCCCAAAGTGCTTTACAGCCAATGAAGTACTTTAGAAGTATAGTCATGGCAGCCAATTTGTGCACAGCAAGGTCCCACAAACAGCAATGTGATAATGACCAGATAATCTGTTTTAGTGATGTTAGTTGAGGGATAAATATTGGCCAGGACACCGGGAAGAACGCCCCTGCTCTTCTTGGAAATAGTGCCATGGGATCTTCTACGTCCACCTGAAAGGTGGAGGGGGCGTCGGTTTAACATCTCATCCGCAAGATTGCACCTCCGACAGTGCAGCACTCCCTCAGTGCTGCACTGGGAGTGTAGCCTAGATTCTGTGCTCAAGTTTCTAGAATGGGACTTGAACCACACGACATTTTGACTCGCAGACGAGAGTGCTACCCACTGAGCCACGACTGACACATAATTGATGAACATGTCGATTAAGTGATAGTTTACTCAATACGCCAACGAGACTCATCATGACATGGTCCCTTTAAGCAAGTGGCTGGGAGAAATCCGAATAGGAAATGGAATATTTTGCTTCTCCTTGGTTTCAGTGACTAGAAGCCCATCACGGTCCACAGCTCCAGCACACATACAATTTTGAACGCTTTGAGAGGGTCGTCCTTTTTTTTCGTGTGTGCAAAGAGGATGCATCAGAAATAATGCCTTGTACCTACACCATGTTTCTTTTTGCAGGGTTGTCCCAGCAAGCAGCAGGTTCTAAGTGCCATTCGTCAGATGCAGAAACTGCTTTCCACTCAGGAGGCCCAGTATACCCAGGGGATTCGCATGATGAAGAGAAAGCTCACTCTTCTGCAGAACACAGTGAACAAACAGGCCTCCAAACGCAACGGTAAGCCTCAGGCCCTCCCTCTTAGCAACATAGGAAGAGGAGTAGGCCATTTAGCCCTTCTCGCCTGTTCCACCATTCGGTTAGATCATGGCTGATTTGTATCTTAACTCCATCCACCTGCCTTGGTTCTGTAGCCCTTAATACGCTTACCTAATAAAAATCTATCAATCTCAATTTTGGAATTTTCAATTGACTCTCAGCCTCAACAGCTTTTTAGGAGAAAGAGTTCCAGATTTCCACTACCCTTTGTGTGAAGAAGTGTTTCCTGACATCACCCCTGAACGGCCCAGCTCTAATTTTAAGGTTACGCCCCCTGTTTCTGGACTCCCCCATCAGAGGAAATAGTTTCTCTCTATCTACCCTATTAATTCCTTTAATCATCTTAAACACCTCAATTAGATCACCCCATAATCTTCTAGATTCAAGGCATTTTCTATCTATATTTGAAATGAGCTATTTTTTGTCTGATTAGGCTCCTGTGAAGCGCCTTGGGCCATTTTACTGTGTTAAAGGTACCTTTTAAATGCAAGTTGTTGTTGTTGCAGTTTATTTTGCCTCAGTACATTTCTCAACGATCGGGTAGAACTCTGTAGCAAGACTCACTCCAGAAGTGCCATGACCCATGCTTAATTTTGTCGTGTCTTAGAGAGGGCAGAATGGGCAACATGCAAGATGGCAATGTAGTACTTGAGTACAAAAATGGACATTGAGACTTGGATTGAGGTACTTGTTAAGGTGCTGTTAACGGGTATCCTGAACCACAGCAGATCTCATCTAACACAAGAAAGCCAAAAACTGCGAGGTGCTGGGAATCTGAAATGAAAACAGAAAATGTTGGAAACAAAGGAATAGGAGCAGGCCATTCAGCCCCTCGAGCCTGTTGGCCACTGTTCAGTTAGATCATGGTTGATCTCTACCTCAACTCCATTTACTCGCCTCGGTTCCACCAAGAAACCAAGCAGGTCAAGCAGGATTGGTGGAGAAAGAGAGAGAAACGTAGGGTTAATGTTTCAGTTGATGACCTTTCGTCAGGACTGGAAGGAGTTAGAGATGAATGGTTCATAAGCAGACTCAGAGTCAGGGAGATAAGGGGGGCAGGAAAAGGAAAATAGAGAGGTATCAAGCATCTAACTGTGCTGAGGTCTATCACCAGAGGCATTTTTGTGAATAATCTCTAAACAGAACTTTATCAAATGCCTTCTGGAGGTTCATAAAGACACCATCCATGGAGACTTCCATGTCCACCATGTTAGTGATCTCAAAAATTCAACTAGATTAGTCAGACATGATCTACTCACAAATCCATGCTGACTTGCTTCAATCACCTCACACTTGTCCAAATGCTCAGTCACTCTATCACTGATGACAGACTCCAGTAACTGCCCTACAACTGATGTTAAACTGATGAGTCTGTATTTTCCTGGTTTCTATATATAAAAAATGGAGCGACATTTGCAATTTTCCAATCCAAAGACACAATTACTTGAATCTAGTGAGCTATGGAAAATTATGACGAACACATCTGCAATTTCCTCACTTTTTTTAATACTCTAGGTTGGAAACCATCAGGTCCCGGAGTTTTGTGTATCTTAAGTCCCATTATTTTCTCTATTACCATTTTTTAACATATTAAATCCACTAAATTCCTCTCTTTGACTTATTTTTAGGTTCCCATGTACCACTGGTATTTTGTCCTCTTCCTCCAGTGTGAAAATGGATACAAGACTGCCATTTTCTTCTTGTCCATTATAGTCTCACCTGCATCTGTCTTTAATGGGTCCTAGGTTCCCCCTTACCACTCTTCATTTATTTATAAAAACATTTGCTGTTAGCTTTGATATCCCTTGCATGTTTTTTTCACATTCCCTTTCTTCATCTTATTACTTTCATTGTGTCCCTTTATTGCTTTTTGTAGCACTCTCAGTCTGCTGGATTTCCACTTTTCCTTGCATTTTCTTTGAGTTTGATACTGTCTCTTACCTCGTTTGTTGACCATGGTTGCTTAACTACACAAGTAGAGCCTTTGCCCTTTAGGGGCATGTACTAGTTTTGTATCATACCAAATGCTTCTTTGAATACTTCCCACTGATTGTAGGTTTACCCATTAATAGCTCAGCCCAATTTACGGTGATCAATTTATTTTTCATCCCTTCAAAGTTTTGCCTTAATTAAATTTAAAACCTTGGCTTGTTATTCTCCCTTCTCCCTCTCAAAATTAATATCAAATTCAATCGTATTATAGTCACAATTTGCAAGATTTACCATCAAATTGTTAACTAATTCTGGTTCGTTACTCATCACGAAATCTAGTATGGCCTGGTCCTTGATTCTTTCCACTCTGTACAACAGCACTGATTTGACATTAAAAAAAGGTGAAGCTTGATGTTCTGAATCTCCAGATTTGCTTTAGGGATAAGAATGATGTTCTTGTTTTTCCGAGGTGTCAGTTGTGGGTAGCATTCTTGCCTCTGAGTCAGAAGGTCATGGGTTCAAGTCCCACTATAGACAGAGCTAAGCGATTCCACAACCAACTGATCAGATCAAAGCTCTGCAGTCCTGCCACATCCAGTCGTGAATGGTGGTGGACAATTAAACAATTAATGGGAGGAGGAGGCTCTGCAAAGATCCCCATCCTCAATGATGGCGGAGTCCAGCACGTGAGTGCAAAAGACAAGGCTGAAGCGTTTGCAACCATCTTCAGCCAGAAGTGCCGAGTGGATGATCCATCTCGGCCTCCTCCCGAAATCCCCACAATCACAGAAGCCAGTCTTCAGCCAATTCGATTCACTCCACGTGATATCAAGAAACGGCTGAGTGCACTGGATACAGCAAAGGCTATGGGCCCCGACAACATCCCGGCTGTAGTGCTGAAGACTTGTGCTCCAGAACTAGCTGCCCCTCTAGCCAAGCTGTTCCAGTACAGCTACAACACTGGCATCTACCCGACAATGTGGAAAATTGCCCAGGTATGTCCTGTCCACAAAAAGCAGGACAAATCCAATCCGGACAATTACCGCCCTATCAGTCTACTCTCAATCATCAGCAAAGTGATGGAAGGTGTCGTCGACAGTGCTATCAAGCGGCACTTACTCACCAATAACCTGTTCACCGATGCTCAGTTTGGGTTCCGCCAGGACCACTCGCCCCCAGACCTCATTACAGCCTTGGTGCAAACATGGACAAAAGAGCTGAATTCCAGAGGTGAGGTGAGAGTGACTGCCCTTGACATCAAGGCAGCATTTGACCGAGTGTGGCACCAAGGAGCCCTAGTAAAATTGAAGTCAATGGGAATCAGGGGGAAAACTCTCCAGTGGCTGGAGTCATATCTAGCACAAAGGAAGATGGTAGTGGTTGTTGGAGGCCAATCATCTCAGCCCCAGGACATTGCTGCAGGAGTTCCTCAGGGCAGTGTCCTAGGCCCAACCATCTTCAGCTGCTTCATCAATGACCTTCCCTCCATCATAAGGTCAGAAATGGGGATGTTCGCTGATGATTGCACAGTGTTCAGTTCCATTCGCAACCCCTCAAATAATGGAGCAGTCCGAGCCCGCATGCAGCAAGACCTGGACAACATCCAGGCTTGGGCTCATAAGTGGCAAGTAACATTCGCGCCAGATAAGTGCCAGGCAATGACCATCTCCAACAAGAGAGAGTCTAACCACCTCCCCTTGACATTCAACGGCATTACCATTGCCGAATGCCCCACCATCTACATCCTGGGGGTCACCATTGACCAGAAACCTAACTGGACCAGCCATATAAATACTGTGGCTACGAGAGCAGGTCAGAGGCTCGGTATTCTGCGGCGAGTGACTCACCTCCTGACTCCCCAAAGCCTTTCCACCATCTACAAGGCACAAGTCAGGAGTGTGATGGAATACTCTCCACTTGCCTGGATGAGTGCAGCTCCAACAACACTCAAGAAGCTCGACACCATCCAAGATAAAGCAGCCCGCTTGATTGGCACCCCATCCACCACCCTAAACATTCACTCCCTTCACCACCTGTGCACAGTGGCTGCAGTGTGTACCATCCACAGGATGCACTGCAGCAACTCGCCAAGGCTTCTTCGACAGCACCTCCCAAACCTCTACCACCTCGAAGGACAAGAGCAGCAGGCACATGGGAACAACACCACCCGCACATTCCCCTCCAAGTCACACACCATCCCGACTTGGAAATATATCGCCGTTCCTTCATTGTCGCTGGGTCAAAATCCTGGAACTCCCTTCCTAACAGCACTGTGGGAGAACCGTCACCACACGGACTGCAGCGGTTCAAGAAGGCAGCTCACCACCACCTTCTCAAGGGCAATTAGGGATGGGCAATAAATGCCGACCTCACCAGCGACGCCCACATCCCATGAACGAATAAAAAAAAAACTCCAGGAACTTGAGCCTATAATCTAGGCTGACACTCCCAGCGCAGTACTGAGGGAGTGTCAGCCTAGATTATGTCTCTGGAGTGGGACATGAACTTACAACCTTTTGAATCAGAGGCAAGAGTGCAGTCACTGAACCAAGTCCGACACCTTCTCTGGTAACTTTATGATGCAGCCATGGTTCCAGACTTCAGGCACCTTTTTTTCCCCCCTCAAATGTCCTCCAAAAGTTGGATCAGTATTTTTCAGTGGATGTTTCTAAATCTCCTCTGATAGTTTCCGGTGGTATAACCAGTTGGAAAGGAATGAGGTGATTACAATGGATTAAGGAAAATAACCGGATTTTAGCAGAGCACCCATGACTGCGCTGTACAGCCTGTTAGACAGTGCTTTGTATTCCATAACCCACCACTGCTTGGAATGCACCTTCTACTTAATGCTTTGAGGAGGAGAGCATGAACTATGGGAAGATCAAGTAAAATCAACAGACACATAGATCAGGAGAGGGGTAAGAAGTTGCTTATTACAGAGGGCTGATTGGACAGAATTGAACATCTTGATTGGGAGTCGGCAAATATTTTCTTAAATCAGGAATTTGCTTAAGAATTTGTTTAAATCGGATTTGCAAATAAGTAGCTTTCAGCAGGCTTTGAATCAAAGGGACTGGGTGGCATAGCAGGTTAGACACTGGCCTTTCACCTTCAGCCTATGGGTTTGAATCTCGCCTAGACTAATAAAAGCCTTTCCAATTTGTTACCTGTGAGGGGGATACTTGAGATAAGTTTAGGACAGTCTCAATCCAGCTCCTTTTTAAAAATTCATTCCTTTGGGTTGTGGGTGTCTTTGGCAAGGCCGGCATTTATTGCCCAACCCTAGTTGCCAAGTGGTTTGAGACATCTGAGTGGCTTGCTAGGCCACTTCAGAGGGTACTTATGAGTCAACCACATTGGTGTGGGACATGAGCCACATACATGCCAGACCGGGTAAGGACGCCAGGTTTCCTTCCCTAAAGGACATTAGTGAACCAGTTGGGTTTTTACGACAATCCGACAGCTTCATGGTCACTTTTACTGATACCAGCTTTTTATTTCCAGATTTTATTAACTGAATTCAAATTGTCAAACTGCCATAATGGGGATTTGAACTCAAGTTCTCTGGATTATTAGTCCTTGGTTTGTATTCCCTCAAGTTTAGAAGACTGAGGAGTGATCGAATCGAGGTGTTTAAAATGATAAAAGTATTTGATAGGGTAGAAACAGAGAAACTATCTCCTCTATTGGGGGAATCCAGATCAAGAAGGCATAATCTTAAAATTAGAGCTGGACCATTTAGGAGTGAAACTATTTCCTCTAGAAGGCCATTCATCCCCTCGAGCCTGTTCCACCATTCAGTTAGATCATGGCTGATCTGTACCTCAACCCTATTTACCTGCCTTTGATCCCTATCCCTTGATACCCTCACCCAATAAAAATTTATGGACCTCAGTCTTGAAAGCTTCAATTAACCCCCAGCATCCACAGCCTTTTGGGGAGCAAATTCCGGATTTTTACTACCCTTTGTATGAAAAAGTGATTCTTAATTTCACTCCTGAACGGCCTAGCTCTAATTTTAAGGTTATGTCCCCTTGTTCTGGATTCCCCACCAGAGGAAATAGTTATCAAATCTCTTTATCATTTTAAACAACTCGATTAGATCACCTTTTAACCTTCTAACCTTCTAAGCCAAGTTTATGCAATCTGTCCTCTTAACTGAACCCTTTAAGCTTCAGTATCATTCTGGTGAAGCTGGAATCCCCTCCAAGGCCAATATATCCTTCTGAAGGGTTCGGACCTCAGGCCAGCACGGACCGGAGCAATTGCTCTGCTGAGTTCCACAATCAGTAGCTATCCTGGCTACGGTCTCAGCCTTGCCTTAGTGGTAGCACACTCACCTTTGAGTCAGAAAGTTGTAGGTTCCAAACCACACTCCAGAGACTTGAGCACATGATCCAGGCTGACACCCCAGTGCAGTACTGAGGGAGTGCTGCACAGTCTGGAGGTGCCGTCTTTCGGATGAAACATTAAGGCGAGGCCCCATCTGCCCTCTCAGGTGGACGTAAAAGATCCCATGGCACAATTGAAAGAAGAGCAGGGGAGTTCTCTCTGGTCTCCTGGCCAAAATTTATCCTTCAATCAACATCACTAAAACAGACTATCTGGTCATTTATCTCATTGCTGTTTGTGGGATCTTGCTGTGCGGTAATCGACTGTCGCTTTTCCCTACATTACAACAGTGAGTAAACTTTAAAAAAAAAGTGCTTCATTGGCTATAAACGCTTTGGGACGTACTGAGGTTGTGAAAGGCACAATATAAATGCAAGTTCTTTTTCTTTGTGAGACAGCGACGCTGACTGAGAGCAAACTCTTCACTAACTGTGGTACCCTTCTCCTCCGTGTTTCACTTTCTATGTTTTGTTTCCGCAGAAACGTGCCCCAAACTCCACGCCCCGAATAATGGGAAGAAATTTGGAAGCAGATATTTAGTGGGCCATGAGGTGCACTTTGCCTGTGACCCTGGATTTGTGCTGGTGGGGTCAAACAGCAGGGTGTGCCTCCAAGACAAGAGTTGGAGTGGCCAGCTGCCTTTCTGTAAAAGTAAGTGTTCTGCACTGAGTGAGGTGAAGAGTAAATATTTATATTGCAAGCCAAAAATTTTGCATGACACTACTGGTTTAAAGCACTAACCACTGGGACATCAGCAATAGAATTACACATGTTATTCCTGCTTTAAAACTGTACAATCCACAACCTCTTGGTGCATTAATCCCTTTACAACCGCCTAACTGCAGTAAACCTCTTTATAACACCACCCAGTTTAATGGCCTTCATTGAACTAAAGTAACCCATTTTATTACAATGACTTGCAAGTACAAACTTCCTTTATTATTATAACTGCAGCTTCTTAAGTGTTCAATCTTCTTGAATTACTTTATGAAGGTGACATTTTACTAAACTTCTGCTTCCCATTACAATGCCTCACTTCAGTAACCCTTTAATTACAATGACCACCTTCATAACATTATCTAAATACTTGTAAAGGAGCTGAGACACACATAGCTTTACAGTAACATTCATGAGTGAATTGTTCCCTTTTACCCAGTGTGTACTGTACATGTACAGGAGCTGACACTGAGACACACATGGGCTGTACAGTACCAGTTGGGAGTGAATTGTTCCCTTTCACTAGCTGTGAGCTGTATGTGTACAGGAGCTGATACTGAGACACACGTGGGCCATACAGTACCAGACGTGAGTGAATCATTCCTTTTTACCCCCTGTATACTGTACATGTACAGGAGCTGATACTGAGACACACATGGGCCATACAGTACCAGACGTGAGTGAATCATTCCTTTTTACCCCCTGTATACTGTACATGTACAGGAGCTGATACTGAGACACACATGGGCCATACAGTACCAGACGTGAGTGAATCATTCCTTTTTACCCCCTGTATACTGTACATGTACAGGAGCTGATACTGAGACACATAGGGGCTGTTGAAGAACAGACAGGGATGAATTGCTCTCTATGAAATGTTATACTGACCTGAGGAGATTGAGGGGAGATTTGATAGCGTTGTTCAAATTGCTAAAAGGAATAGGCAAGGTGGACATAGATAGATTATTTCCATTGGTAGAAAACACAAGGTCTGATCTCAAGATAACTGCTGGATACATAAAGAGGGAGATTAGAAGAAACTTTCTCCTGCAAAGTGTGGGTAAGCTTTGATAGAAGTGGCGATTGGTGTTACATTGATTACAACTTTCAAAAAATGGTGCTCGATAGTTTCTTGAAGAATATTAAAGGGTGTAAGGGAGAAAGGAGAAAACTGGGATCGGTTTGGGGAGAGAGCGGGAAAATACAGCTGCACAGTCAGCCCCTGCGATGGGGCTAAATACAGCGCAAGCAAAGGAGGACAGAACAGTCTCCTCCTGTGCACACTGATACTGTACTGAGACACAAAGGAACTGGACTGTACAAATATATGAACAATGATGGACAGAAAAAGACCCACTGGTCCATCCAGCCCGTCCCACACAACTGCGATGCCTTGTGCATCATAATATATACACTCCCTGCTCCACCCGAACACCATGTGATCTGGGAGCGGAAAGAAACCAAATAATAAAAAAAATACAGGCCAATTAGGGGGAAAAAAATCTGGAACATTTCTGTCCGGCCCCCTTTTGACGATCAAAACTAGACCAGGAGACCACTGTGGCCCTGAGCCATGTTACCAGATACCTACCTCTAAGATGAGGTGATCTCTGCCCCAGACAGAAACAGGTCCAACTTGAAGGAATTCAGCGAATCGGCGTCCACTGCACGAGTCGGCAGCCTGTTCCAGAGGTCCACTATTCTCTGGGAAAAGAACCACCTCCTCACATCTAACCTAGTTCTGACCTTTTGCATAACTTGAGAGATTGTGGACTGTACCAGAAGATTGTGAATTGTTCCCTTTTGTCCACCCTGTGATATACAGGAGTGGGGACACACAGTTGTCTGCAGTAGCTCAGATGATAGCATTCTCTCCTCTCAGTCAGAAGGTTGTGGGATCAAGTTCCACTCCAGTAGACTTCAGCACAAAATCTATTTGAAGAAAATAGAAAAGAGAACTCCATATGTGCAAGTTTTTGATTATCGGTTCAAGAGTACAGTGCCAGCTTCAAATCTAATGCTGCCCGTTGCTTACACTCTCTTCCCTCAGATGTAAACGAGTGCATCAGTAACCCTTGTCTGAATGGTGGGATCTGCGTGGATGATGTAAACCGATACGCCTGTCTTTGCCCTGCCGGTTGGGCTGGCTATAACTGCCGCCTTGCCTTATACTCACGTAAGTCTCGCAAGATTGTTTAATCCTGGGATAGGACCAATCCTAGGGGCTTCTGGGCACTCTAGAGTTTTGAGCACATAATCCAGGCTGACACTCCCAGTGCAGTGCTGAGGGAGTGCTCCACTGTCGGAGGTGCCTTCTTTTCGATGAGATGATAAGCCCGTTTGTCCTCTCAGGTGGACCTAAAAGATCCCATGGCAGTATTTCAAAGAAGCACAGGGGAGGCCTGACCAATATTTATCCCTCAACTAACATCACTAAAACGGATTATCTGGTCATTATCCCATTGCTGTTTGTGGGCAAGTTGTGCACAAATTACCTGCCGTGTTTCCTACGTTACAACAGTGACTAAACATCAAAAACCTTCATTGGCTGTAAAGCACTTTGGGTCATCCTAAGGTTGGTGCTATATAAATGCAAGTCTTTCTTTCTGTCTTTCCTCCCCCCCCCCACCCCCCACCACCGCCCCCCACCCCAGCCCCTGCAGTCATGTAATCTCCTGGGAGAGGCAGAAAAACAGAAAAAGAAACTCAGGGCCAATAAGGGAAACAAAAAATCTGAAAAATTCCTCTCCGACTCCCTTAGACGATTGAAACCAGTCCAAGAGATCACATGGACCAAGTGTCATCTGTAAAGCCACTTACCTTCTATATGATGCGAGCTCTGCCCCAGTCAATAATCGGTCCAGCTCCCTCTTGAAGGCAGGGAGAGAGTCAGCACCCACCGTACCAGCCGGAAATCCATCCGCTTGAAGCTTCCCGAACTCCCCATCAGCTGATCGTGCTGTTAACATCTACGGGAGATGGTCGGAGAGTGGAGAGTTCGGAAGCTGCATCAAGTCTCCACTTTCCGATTGTCTCCCACAGTTGTTAAGGGTGTGAGCTGCTGATTGAAGCTCCTCGAAGATCTGACTTTGCCTGAAATCAGCAGAGCTTTTAAACCAGGTGAGTACAGAGCTGCCCGAAATAGCCTGCGCATTCGTGCCTTTGTGATTGACGCCTATGGTGATGGCAAATGGTTGGCGCCATTTGCCCCATATAGGCGGCTTCCTGTGATAAGTGCAGACGGCGTAAGTGGTGGGAACTGTAACCAGATATGCGGCAGAGTGGGTAAACTGAAAGAGGAGCTAGTGGAATTATTCTCTGAGGTGAAGGAAGGCAGCTCTAACTAATAGTGCTGAGAAATACTCATTAAACAATTGGCATATAACAGTAAGCTTAAACCAGGCTGTAACTCGAACACATGGTATAAAGTCTTTGGGTTGGAACAGGTGGCTATTGCTTCTTTTAGCAGCGTGCTTGTGGGAAGTTGGGAATGTTGCCAGGCCGATTCTATTCGGGAATGCAACTCCCGTCTAATGCTAACCATCTCAATCACTTGGGCAGATCTCAAGGTATCTCCAGTGTCTGGGACACAATGAGATCCCTGTTCCCTTCAGAAAAAAGTACAAGCTCGCTCCTCAGGGGCAGAGATCAGTTACAGCGACAAAAGATGGAATGTAGTGAGTGAATAGCACAGTGGAGAGGTAAATAGCTTCCACTCTCTAGGTCTCCTCATTCTCACATTGATCAGTCATGTATTGTGTGGGAGGCAACCAGTCATGGAGTTTAATCATGGCTCCCAGTGGCCAGCCCAGCACTGGGAAGGTAATTGAAGATACCCTGCGCAAAAATAAAAAAACAGTAGAAAGAAAGAAAGAGACTTGCATTTATATGGTGTCTTTCACGTCCTCAGGATTTGCCAAAGCACTTTATAGCCAATGCATTACTTTTTGAAGTTTTGTAATGTAGGAAACACGGCAGCCAATTTGTGCACAGCAAGCTCCCACAAACAACAATGAGATCAATAACAAGATAATCTGTAGCTAGTTTCTTCTAACACATTGAGAGAGAAAAACGTTCAGTATGTTTTCAGAATTTGTAATATTGAAAAGACTATTCAAGCAGCTTCTTTGTCTACGTCAGATCCTGTACATATGCAGTAAACAACAAATAACTGGGAAATGGTCATTGCCATATGCTACTGGTTTGTGTGTGCCTCAGTGTCAGCTCTTTTATATGGATAGTCCATACCAGGGACCAACTTGCTTCCATCTGGTGCTCTTATAGTTGTTTGCGTGTCAGTTTCAGCTCCTGTACGTGTATGGTGTCAGGTAAAAGGAAACAGTTCACTGCATTATGGTACTGTAGGGCTCATGTGCTCCTGAGTGTATGAAAAGAAAGGAAGAACTTGCATTTATATAGTGCCTTTCACAACCTCAGGACGTCCCCAAGTGCTTTACAGTCAATGAAGTACTTTTGAGGAGTAGCCACTGTTGTAATGTAGGGAAATGCGCCAGCCAATTTGCGCACAGCAAGGTCCCACAAACAGCAATGTGATAATATCCAGATGTTTGTGATGTTGGTTAAGGGATAAATATTGGCCAGAACACCGTGGAGAACTCCCCTGCTCGTCTTCAAATTGTGCCATGGGATCTTTTACGTCCACTTGAGAGACGAGGCCGGCATTTATTGCCCATCCCTAGTTGCTCTTGAGAAGGTGGGCCTTTTTTGTGAACTGCTGCAGTCTGTGTGGTGAAGGTGCTCCCTCAGTGTTGTTAGGTAAAGAGTTCCAGGATTTTGACCCAGCGATGACAAAGGAACGACAGTGTATTTCCAAGTCAGGGTGGTGTGTAACTTGGAAGGGAACCTGCAGGTGGTGTTGTTCCCATGCACCTGCTGCCCTTGTCCTTCTAGGTGATGGAGGTCGCAGGTTTGGGAGGTGCTGTCGAAGAAAACTTGGCGAGTTGCTTAATGTTTCTCTTTTTGTTTTTCTCTTGTCTCTCTATTTGTTTTGCTCTCTCCCTCTCACTGTTTCGATTTGTCTCTCTAACTCTCACTCTCTCACTATTTACTTCAGCTATTTGGTGTTTCCAATCAATTGACCCATTCATCCAGCCTGCATGTATTTTCTGTACACGTCACATGTGTGTGTGTGTGTTAGCGTGCGTGTGTCCAAATGCACACTCAGGAGTACTGCACTTTGTCTGCTCATGATATCATACAATCATAGAATCATAAAATCATACAGCACAAAAGGAGGCCATTTGGCCCATTGTGCCGGGGCCAGCTCCTTGAAAGAGCTATCCAATTGGTCCCACTCCCCTGCTCTTTCCCCGCAGCCCTGCAAATTTTTATTACAACAACTCGCTGCATAAACAAAAATGTCTCCTCATCTCTCCTCTGGTTCTTTTGCCAATTATCTTTAAACTGTGTCCTCTGGTTACCGACCCTCCTGGTGGAATCAATTTCTCCCTATCTACTCTATCAAAACCCCTCATAATTTTGAACACGTCTATTAATTCTGCCCTTAACCTTCTCTGTTCTAAGGAGAACAATCCCAGATTCTCCAGCCTCTCCACATAACTGAAATCCCTCATTCCTGGCACCATTCTGGTAATTCTCCACTGCACCATCTCCAAGGCTTTGACATTTTTCTTAAAGTGTGGTGCCCAGAATTGGCCAAAATACTCCAGTTTAGCATAACTCCCTTGCTTTTGAACTCTATGCCTCTATTTATGCAAATCTCTTCTTACTGACAACAGAGTGGACTACGTCGCAGAGTGACCCATCCTTCAGTCGCCAGCCACGGTGCACAGATGTCCAAGGCTCACAACATTGCAGCTGCGACGCAGGCTTCCACCTCAGTGGGAAGGACGTTAGACAGTGTCGAGGTAAGGTGGCACCCATTACATTTGAAACTGAAGCTCCTAAAGCAGCCTATTCAACAATAGAAGAAGAGTCCTTTATGTGAATATGAAATGTGGAAATCACCCAGTTCATTCTTGAACCATTGAACAATTTGCATTTATATAGCGCCGTTAATGTAGTACAACGTCCCAGGGCACTGCACAGGAGCGTAATCAGACAAAAATTGACACCAAGCAACATAAAGAGATATTAGTACAGGTGACCAAAAGTTTAGTCAAAGAGGTAGGTTTTTTTAGGAACGTCTTAAAGAAGGAGAGAAAGATAGAGCGGCAAAGAGATATAGGGAGGGAATTCCAGAGCTTAGGGCTTAGGCTGCTGAAGGCACGGGCACCAATGGTGGAGCAGTGAAAATCAGGGATGCGCAAGAGGTCAGAATTGGAGGAGCGCAGAGATCTCGGAGGGTTGTAGGGCTGCAGAGATAGGGAGGGGCAAGGCCATGGAGGGATTTGAATTCAAGGATGAGAATTTAAAAATCGGGGTGTTGGCCGTCCGGGTGCCAATGTACGTCAGCGAGCACAGGGGTGATGGGTGAACAGGACTTGGTGCGAGATAGGATATGCTCACTCCCAACTAACGATAAAGCTGTCTCATATCCACAGATTCACATTCCTGCAGCATTCTGAATGGTGGTCAGTGCAGTCAGTGAGTTCAGATGATACATGAATTAGACACAACTAGTTTGTTGGACCCTAAACCCCGAGATTGGATTCAATCAACCAATTCCACATGGCTGATACATACATAGAGTGGACTTTCAAACAAGATGGCACCAAGTGTAATGTTAATCAGGTGTCTGATGATTGTGGGATGTTGACCATGTGGGCATCCTTGCAGACTCCTATTTTGGTGGTCATGAGTTGACAACGATCTGGTGAACCGGAGTCTCCAAGGGTTTTCGAGCAGCACGTTCAAAGCACTCTACTGATCACTTGGCTATCATTGCAGCTAATGGATAGTCGATCCATTGGTGCACGGTGACATTGATGATGTGTTGTTGCCAGTTGATGTGAGGCAGGCACATTGACATTGCAAAGGTGGTGGTCACTATGGTCCAAAAGATGCAGTGTCGGAGGGGGCGTCTTTCGGATGAGGCGTTAAACCGAGGCCCCGTCTGCCCTCTCGTGGAAGTAAAAGATCTCTCAGCACTATTTTGAAGAAGAGCAAGGCAGTTCTCCCCTGGCCAAAGTTTGTCCCTTAACCAACATCACTAAATAAAAAACAGATTATCACATTGCTGTTTGTGGGAGCTTGCTGTGTGCAAATTGGTTGCCGCGTTTCCTGCATTACAACAGTAACTACACTTCAAAAGTACTTCATTGGCTGTAAAGAGATTATGAAAGGTGCTATAGAAATGCAGCTCTTTTTTTTCTTTTAGATCACCAAGATTAAATTACAGATGTGTATTTGGTCCTGAATTGTTCAGTTATATAGAGAAACTCAGTGCTGTTGTCCTTCAGGTTGTTGTGCCTGTCCTCCACTCTTTGGTATGGTGCAGGTGATTGTTTATATTATTAAGTTACATCGATAAAGTGATGCCCACTGTTCAATATTTTGACCGCATATCAGAATTGTTCGGAAAAGGAAAAGACCATTTCGGCCCACAATTTCTATCCCTATTTAAAGATCAACTTCACCTACCCACCTTAGGAACAGGAGTAGGCCATTCAGCCCCTCGAACCTACTCTGCCGTTCAATTAGATCATGGCTGATCTGTATCTTAACTCCATTCACACGCCTCTGCTCATATTCCTTGATACCCTTACCTAACAAGAGTCTATCAATCTCAGTCTTGAAAGCTCCAATTGACCCCTAGCATCCACAGCCATTTTGGGGAGAGAGTTCCAGATTTCTAGTACCCTTTGGGTGAGAAGAGGGTAGCAGACATCCCCTTCTCATGGGACCATTCAATCACTCCCTCTCTCTTTCTCTCTCTCTCTCTCTCTCTCTCTCTCTATCTATCTATCTAACTCTCCAGAAATGCACTGAATTGTTTCTTGGACCCTTTTATACTGTCCACTTCAATTCTCTTCCCCCCCCCCATAACATATTGCATACGCCCATTACTCTATAGAGGTGACTCTTGCTAGCTCTTTGTGTTAAAAATGCTCCCTGAAATGTACCGAACGCACCGCTCCCTGAAATTCCGTGGGAGGAGCATCGGTTGGATTGCCACCAGCGTTCCGACAGCATACTGAGAGAATCCCTCGTTCCCCAAACGCTCACCTGTCACCGTGTCTTTCTTTCAGATGTGGACGAGTGTGAGGTGTTTCAGGCAGGCCGATTGGCTCGTCTCTGCGTACACGCCTGTGTGAACACGCCTGGTTCATATCTTTGCAGATGTCCCTCTGGATACACCTTGCTGGAGGATTCACGGGCCTGTGAAGGTAAGCCCACCTAACCCTCATATCCAGTCATCTATTATCCTCAATGTATCTCACTACTGACTGTCCATTACATTCTCTGTAACTCACTACTTCTGTCCATTATACTCTATATAACTCACTATTGGCCATCCATTATAATCCATTTAATGGATGTAACATTATACTGTATGTAACTCCAACTGACTGTCCATTATACTTTTTTTTTATTATTCGTTCATGGGATGTGGGCGTCGCTGGCAAGGCTGGTATTTATTGCCCATCCCTAATTGCCCATCCACTACTGACTGCCCGTTATGCTCTATATAACTCACTACTGACTGTCCATTATAATCTATATAAATCACTACTGACTGTCCATTATCCTCTCTGTAACTCATTACTGGCTGTCCATCATTGCCTCTGATTTGTCATGCTGCTTGTCCAACATCCAATATTGCACGAGCAGAAATTTTGTCCAACTAAATATTGGGAAGACCGAAGCCATTGTCATCAGTCCCCTCCACAAACTCCGTTCCTTAGCCACTGACTCCATCCCTCTCGCTGGCCACTGTCTGAGGCTGAATCAGACTGTTCGCAACCTTGGTTTCCTATTTGACACTGAACTGAGCTTCTGACTCTATAACCTCTCCATCACCAAGTCCGCCTTCTTCAACCTTTGTAACATCGCCCGTCTCCAACCCTGCCTTAGCTCATCTGCTGCTGAAACCCTCATCCATGCTTTTGTGACCTCTTGACTGGACTATTCCAATGCTCTTCTGGCCACTCTCCCACCTTGCACCCTCCGTAAACTTGAGCGCATCCAAAACTCTGCTGCCCGTATCCTGACTCGCACCAAGTCCTGTTCACCCATCACCCTTGTGCTCGCTGAGTTACGTTGGCTCCCAGTCCAAGAACGCCTCGATTTTAAAATTCTCATCCTTGTTTTCAAATCCCTCCATGGCCTCGTCCTTCCCTATCCCTGTAACCTCCTCCAGCTCTACAATGCACCGTGATCTCTGCTCTCCTCCAGCTCTGGTCTCTTGCAAATTGCCGATTTCCTTTGCCCCACCATTGGCGGCCGTGCCTTCAGCTGCCTAGGCCCCAGGCTCTGGAATTCCCTCCCTAAACTTTTGCGCCTCTCGACCACTCTCTCCACCTTAAAACCTACCTCTTTGACCAAGCTTTTTGTCACCTGTCCTAATATCTCCTTATGTGGCTCGGTGTCAAATTTTGTTTGATAATCGCCTCTGTGAAGCACCTTGGGACGTTTTACTACATTAAAGGTGCTATATAAATACAAGTTGTTGTTTTATATGTAATTCACTACTGGCTGTCGATTATAATGTATGTAACTCCTACTGACTGTCCATTATACTGTATGCAACTCCTACTGACTGCCCGTTATACTGTATGTAACTCCAACTGACTGTCCATTATACTTTTTTTTTATTATTCGTTCATGGGATGTGGGCGTCGCTGGCAAGGCTGGTATTTATTGCCCATCCCTAATTGCCCTTGAGAAGGTGGTGATGAGCCACATTCTTGAACCGCTGCAGTTCGTGTGGTGAAGGTTCTCCCACAGTGCTGTTAGGAAGGGAGTTCCAGGATTTTGACCCAGCGACGATGAAGGAACGGCGATATATTTCCAAGTTGGGATGGTGTGTGACTTGGAGGGGAACGTGCAGGTGGTGTTGTTCCCATGTGCCTGCTGCTCATGTCCTTCGAGGTGGTAGAAGTCGCAGGTTTGGGAGGTGCTGTTGAAGAAGCCTTGGCGAGTTGCTGCAGTGCATCCTGTGGATGGTACACACTGCAGCCACAGTGCGCCGGTGGCGAAGGGAATTAATGTTTAGGGTGGTGGATGGGGTGCCAATCAAGCAGGCTGCTTTGTCCTGGATGGTGTCGAGATTCTTGAGTGTTGTTGGAGCTGCACTCATCCAGGCAAATGGAGAGTATTCCATCACACTCCTGACTTGTACCTTGTAGATGGAAAGGCTTTGGGGAGTCAGGAGGTGAGTCACTCGCCACAGAATACCCAGCCTCTGACCTGCTCTTGTAGCCACACTATTTATGTGGCTGATCCAGTTAAGTTTCTGGTCAATGGTGACTCCCAGGATGTTGATGGTGGGCGATTCGGCGATGGTAATGCCGTTGAATGTCAAGGGGAGATGGTTAGACCCTCTCTTGTTGGAGATGGTCATTGCCTGCACTTGTCTGGCGCGAATGTTACTTGCCACTTATGAGCCCAAGCCTGGATGTTGTCCAGGTCTTGCTGCATGCGGGCTCGGACTGCTTCATTATCCGAGGGGTCGCGAATGGAACTGAACACTGTGCAATCATCAGCGAACATCCTCATTTCTGACCTTATGTTGGAGGGAAGGTCATTGATGAAGCAGCTGAAGATGGTTGGGCCTAGGATACTGCCCTGAGGAACTCCTGCAGCAATGTCCTGGGGCTGAGATGATTGGCCTCCAACAACCACTACCATCTTCCTTTGTGCTAGGTATGACTCCAGCCACTGGAGAGTTTTCCCCCTGATTCCCATTGACTTCAATTTTACTAGGGCTCCTTGGTGCCACACTTGGTCAAATGCTGCCTTGATGTCCAGGGCAGTCACTCTCACCTCACCTCTAGGAATTCAGCTCTTTTGTCCATGTTTGGACCAAGGCTGTAATGAGGTCTGGGGCCGAGTGGTCCTGGCGGAACCCAAACTGAGCATCGGTGAGCAGGTTATTGGTGAGTAAGTGCTGCTTGATAGCACTGTCGACGACACCTTCCATCACTCTGCTGATGATTGAGAGTAGACTGATGGGGCGGTAATTGGCTGGATTGGATTTGTCCTGCTTTTTGTGGACAGGACATACCTGGGCAATTTTCCACATTGTCGGGTAGATGCCAGTGTTGTAGCTGTACTGGAACATCTTGGCTAGAGGCGCAGATAGTTCTGGAGCATAAGCCTTCAGCACTACAGCCGGGATGTTGTCGGGGCCCATAGCCTTTGCTGTATCCAGTGCACTCAGCCGTTTCTTGATATCACGTGGAGTGAATCGAATTGGCTGAAGACTGTCTTCTGTGATGTATGTAACTGTATGTAACTCCTACTGACTGTCCATTATATGTATGTAACTCCTACTGACTGTCCATTATACTGTATGTAACTGATACTGACTGTCCATTATACTGTATGTAACTCCTACTGACTGTCCATTATACTGTATGTAACTCCCACTGACTGTCCATAATAGTGTATGTAACTCCCACTGACTGTCCATTATACTGTATGTAACTCATACTGACTGTCCATTATATTGTGTGTAACTGATACTGACTGTCCATTATACTGTATATAACTCATACTGACTGTCCATTATATTGTATGTAATTGATACTGACTGTCCATTATACTGTATGTAACTCATACTGACTGTCCATTTTATTGTATGTAACTCCCACTGACTGTCCATTCTACTGTATGTAACTCATACTGACTGTCCATTATACTGTATGTAACTCATACTGACTGTCCATTATATTGTGTGTAACTGATACTGACTGTCCATTATACTGTATGTAACTGATACTGACTGTCCATTATATTGTATATAACTCATACTGACTGTCCATTATATTGTATGTAACTCCCACTGACTGTCCATTATACTGTATGTAACTCCCACTGACTGTCCATTATATTGTATATAACTCATACTGACTGTCCATTATATTGTATGTAACTCCCACTGACTGTCCATTATACTGTATGTAACTCATACTGACTGTCCATTTTATTGTATGTAACTGATACTGACTGTCCATTATACTGTATGTAATTCCTACTGGCTGTCCATTATACTGTATGTAACTCATACTGACTGCCTGTTATACTCTATGTAAGTCACGACTGACCGTCCATTATAATCTATATAACTCACTACTGACTGTCTATTATACTCTATATTACTCACTACTGGCTGCCCACTATACTATATGTAACTCACTACTGGCTGCCCATTATACTATATGTAACTCACTACTGGCTGCCCATTATACTCTGTGTAACTCACTACCGGCTGTTCTTTATATTCTGTGTAACTCACTACTGCCTGACTTATCCTAAATGTAACTCCATGCCAGCTGTGTATTATCATCTATTTGATTATTACTGTCCTGCTTTTACAGATATCAATGAGTGTTCGACCAGTCAACATAACTGTACCAGAGAGGAGATTTGCATTAATATACATGGCGGATTCCATTGTGTCTACCCAGAGTGTCCAAAATCTCGCCTCAATGCTAGCTATGTAAAAACATCACAGTTGTAAGTACTTAATCCCTATAGGGTTTAAATAGGGATTGGCTTTGGAGTAGTGTCCAGTTCTAGCCACTGAGACACAAGGGAGATATTCGAGTACAGGGGGCAGCACAGTGAGGAGCTACGTGGTTGATCCCTTGCGTCCCATTCTGAACCCCTCTGAACAGCCCAGTCCCATTCTGTACCCCTTTGAACAGCTCCCAGCCCAGTCCCATTCTGTACCCCTTTGAACAGCTCCCAGCCCAGTCCCATTCTGTACCCCTTTGAACAGCCCCCAGCCCAGTCCCATTCTGTACCCCTTTGAACAGCTCCCAGCCCAGTCCCATTCTGTACCCCTTTGAACAGCCCCCAGCCCAGTCCCATTCTGTACCCCTTTGAACAGCCCCCAGCCCAGTCCCATTCTGTACCCCTTTGAACAGCTCCCAGACCAGTACCATTCTGTACCCCTCTGAGCTGCTCCCAGCCTAGTCTCCTGCTGTACATATATAGGTTGCATACCCAAAACAATATAACCTTTCTCTGTTCCTAAATCTTATATTTTTCTCTTTTCTCCCCAGCAAATGTGAGAGAAACCCGTGTCCGATGGACAGCAAGTTGTGCGCAAATGCTGCCTACTCCATTACCTTTCATTACCTGACCCTAACCTCGAACCTACGAACCCCCAGGGCCCTGTTCCGGATGACGAGCAGCCGATTCACGGGTGACACCATGCGCTTCAGCATTGTGGGGGGTGTCGGGCAGAACCATTTCTCCGTTCAGCGCTCAGACAGGCAGACGGGGGAGCTGGTGCTGGTGCACCCTATCCAAGGCCCCGCAACCTTGGAGGTTGAGATGGAGATGACGGAACTCTCTGGAAAAACGGTCCTGACAAAGCATATCTCCAAGGTCATTGTCTTCGTCTCACGGTACAACTTCTAAGCGACATTCGTCTTCCGGTCGTGACTCCTGCTTCTGTTTTTTAACAGTGAGCCAAGATAAATTGTGTGTATAACCAATAGAGAGTTAAAGTACCAAAAAAAAAGTATTAAGACGAATACCAAGCTACACAATTACGAGCATATGTGCTGCTGCCTCGCCAGAAGGAAAGGAGAACCGCTGAGGGACAAGGCTGGAGAGCTGGATAATGGAGAGAGAGCCTGAGAGTTGCAATGATGTTTCAACGGAGGGGGGAGCCAACAATGTCTTAAGGACCTTGTGTGTGCTGGGAAGGGCAGGTTCTTCACTGCGAAGTTCGGAATACATTGTCACAAGGACCCCCTCCTCTCACCTCACCCTTACGTCATTAGTCTGATACGGTGTTATTATTAAAGTGAGTCATATTAGCCAATGGTGTAATATTTGAAGTTATAACAGCAGCAGTTATAAGGGACCTCCCTTCCCATTTCCTCCCCCCCTCTCCTCTCAGTCCCTTCCCCCGCCTCCCCCATCATGAGAAGGTGTGGGGAGGAGAACTAAATAACTCCACCTCCTGGTTATTGGCAGTATCACAGCTGAGGTAATGTGTTAGGTGCCAAAGCATGCTAGGAGATTTTTGAAGGACACGTGTTTCAGTGTCTAGAGGGGGAATGTGATTAAACTCGAACCATCAGTGTTTGTGAGCTCGATTTCACCAGCTCAGCTTGGGTCTGTTTTGTGTATAATGCCTTCTTACCTACAGGTAAGCTTGTTTTATACTCTTGTCGAGGGTTAGATGAAGTAGGGTGGGACGAGCATAAACACCGGCATGGACCTATTGGGCCGAATGGCCCATTTCTATGCTGTACATTCTATGCAATTCTATTGTCATAATCCAGTCTGGAGATTGGGATGGACATTAGGTCATGAGGTAGCTACAGCAGTGAGAGGCAGTTGTGATATTAGGTGAATAATAATTATTCTTTTAGTGGATTACTTTTTAGGATTTATCACTCAAATACATTTTATAGCTTTCTGGCATCATCTAAATGTTTCCCTCCTGCACTAACACCCATGTAATGTACCATGCAATAGTCCTGTTTCACAAGTATTCAGCCATACAAGTGTGTTTTGACAGTGAGTGATTAGAACTGAACGTTGTGCCAAATATACATATGCCTGGGTAAAATGTTTTGAATACTATCTAGCCATGCTATTGTACTGCTGAAGGACTTTAGTATTGCAGTTTGAGTGCTACAAAATAATTGTACAGCTGAGGGGTGCTCCATCATTATTATCTCTTTCATCACCTCTATTCCCATCGTTGCTGTTATCTTTATCTCCATCACCATCTCCAACTCTGTTATTACTACTATCTCCATTTCTCTCATCTTCATCATTGTCTTCACCTCCAAAATTTCACCTGCATCACCAGTACCATTATCATCATTGCTACCACTATCGTCTCATCACTATCGTCTCATCATCATCATTACCACTACCATCTCATCATCATTATCGTCATCATCATCATTACCATCTCATCCTCATTACCATCTCATCATCATCACCATCTCATCATCATTACCATCTCATCATCCTCATTACCATCTCATCATCATCACCATCTCATCATCATTACCATCTCATCATCCTCATTACCATCTCATCATCATCACCATCTCATCATCATTACCATCTCATCATCATCCTCATTACCATCTCATCATCATCACCATCTCATCATCATTACCATCTCATCATCATCCTCATTACCATCTCATCATCATCACCATCTCATCCTCATTACCATCTCATCATCATCACCATCTCATCATCATTACCATCTCATCCTCATTACCATCTCATCATCATCACCATCTCATCATCATTACCATCTCATCATCATCCTCATTACCATCTCATCATCATTACCATCTCATCATCACCATCTCATCATCATTACCATCTCATCATCATCCTCATTACCATCTCATCATCATTACCATCTCATCATCATCACCATCTCATCATCATTACCATCTCATCATCATCATTACCATCTCATCATCATCATTACCATCTCATCATCATCATTATCATCTCATCATCATTACCATCTCATCATCATTACCATCTCATCATCATCATTACCATCTCATCATCATCATTATCATCTCATCATCATTACCATCTCATCATCATTACCATCTCATCATCATCATTACCATCTCATCCTCATCACTATCACCTCATCATCATTATTGTCATCATCATCATTGATATCGTCGTCGTCATTATCATCATCATTACCATCTCATCATCATCATTACCATCTCATCATCATCACTATCACCTCATCATCATCATCGTCATCATCATCATCGATATCGTCATCATCATCGATATCGTCGTCATCGTCATCATCATCATCACCGTCATCATCATCACCATCTCATCCTCACTACGACCATCTATATCATTATAATCGTTACCAGCTCATTACTATCATTACTATGCCATATTATTATCATTACCACCTTATTATCGTTATAATCATCACCATCTCTTTAGTATAATCATGATAATTGCCATCTCATTATCATAATTATTGCCATCTCATAATCCTCAGTACCATCTTATTATTACCATCTAGTTGAAATCAGTTTTTCAACATCATTATCACCTCTATCAGCAGATTATCTTTTGCTGCTACCCGATTATCATCATCTCACATAACTGTCATCTCATTAACGACTCCATCTTCTCATCATCTCATTCCATCATCTACCTCTATCGTCTCCATCTTTATGAACTTCACTTCAAAAATCCTCATCATCACTACCATCTCATCACCATCATCATCGTCATCATTACCATCTCACCATCATCATCATTACCATCTCATCATCATCATCACTACCATCTCATCATCAACATTATTACCATCTCACCATCACCATCATTACCATCTCACCATCACCATCATTACCATCTCACCATCATCATCATTCCCATCTCATCTTCATCATCACTACGATCTCATCATCACCATCATTACCGTCTCATTATCATCATCATTACCATCTCATCATCATCATTACCATCTCATCATCATCATTACCATCTCATCCTCATCACTATCACCTCATCATCATTATTGTCATCATCATCATTGATATCGTCGTCGTCATTATCATCATCATTACCATCTCATCATCATCATTACCATCTCATCATCATCACTATCACCTCATCATCATCATCGTCATCATCATCATCGATATCGTCATCATCATCGATATCGTCGTCATCGTCATCATCATCATCACCGTCATCATCATCACCATCTCATCCTCACTACGACCATCTATATCATTATAATCGTTACCAGCTCATTACTATCATTACTATGCCATATTATTATCATTACCACCTTATTATCGTTATAATCATCACCATCTCTTTAGTATAATCATGATCATTGCCATCTCATTATCATAATTATTGCCATCTCATAATCCTCAGTACCATCTTATTATTACCATCTAGTTGAAATCAGTTTTTCAACATCATTATCACCTCTATCAGCAGATTATCTTTTGCTGCTACCCGATTATCATCATCTCACATAACTGTCATCTCATTAACGACTCCATCTTCTCATCATCTCATTCCATCATCTACCTCTATCGTCTCCATCTTTATGAACTTCACTTCAAAAATCCTCATCATCACTACCATCTCATCACCATCATCATCGTCATCATTACCATCTCACCATCATCATCACTACCATCTCATCATCAACATTATTACCATCTCACCATCACCATCATTACCATCTCACCATCACCATCATTACCATCTCACCATCATCATCATTCCCATCTCATCTTCATCATCACTACGATCTCATCATCACCATCATTACCGTCTCATTATCATCATCATTACCATCTCATCAGCATCATCATTCCCATCTCATCATCATCATCACTACCATCTCATCATCACCATCATTATCTTCTCACCATCATCATCATTCCCATCTCATCATCATCATCACTACCATCTCATCATCAACATCATTACCATCTCATCATCATCATCATTACCATCTCATCATCATAATGATCATTACCATCTCATCATCACCATTCTTAGCCTTCTCACCATCATTGCCATCTCATCATCAACATCATTACCATCTCACCATCATCATCATTCCCATCTCATCTTCATCATCACTACCATCTCATCATCACCATCATTATCTTCTCACCACCATCATCATTCCCATCTCATCATCATCATCACTACCATCTCATCATCAACATCATTACCATCTCATCATCATCATCATTACCATCTCATCATCATCATCATTATCTTCTCACCACCATCATCATTCCCATCTCATCATCATCATCATCATCGCTACCATCTCATCATCAACATCATTACCATCTCATCATCATCATCATTTCCATCTCATCATCATCACCAATGATGGTGATGGTAATCATCACCATCATTACCATCTCATCATCATCATCATCATTACCATCTCATCATCATCACCATTAATACCATCTCATCATCATCATCATCATCATTACCATCTCATCATCATTATCATCATTACCATCTCATCATCACCATTATTACCATCTCACCATCACTACCATCTCATCATCATCATCATCATCATCATCATTACCATCTCATCATCATCATTACCATCTCATCATAATCATCATTACCTTCTCATCATCACCATTATTACCATATCACCATCATTACCATCTCATCATCATCACCATCATCATCATTACCATCTCATCATCTTCACTACCATCTCATCATCATGATCATTACCATCTCATCATCCTCATCATCACTACCATCTCATCACCGTCATCATCGTCATCACTACCATCTCATCATCACCATCATTACCATCTCACCATCATCATTATTACCATCTCACCATCATCATCACTGCCATCTCATCATCACTATCATTGCCATCTCATCATCATCATCATTACCATCTCATCATTATCATCATTACCATCTCATCATCAGCATCATTACCATCTCATCATCATCATCATTAACATCTCATCATCACCATCATTACCATCTCATCATCATCATTACCATCTCATCATCATCATCATTACCATCTCATCATCATCATCATTACCATCTCATCATCATCATAATCATCATCATCATCATCAGCACCATCACTACCATATCATCAGCAGCAGCACCATCACTACCATATCATCATCACCACCATCTCATCATCACCATCATTACCATCTCACCATCATCATCATTACCATCTCACCATCATCATCACTACCATCTCATCATCACCATCATTACCATCTCACCATCATCATCACTACCATCTCATCATCATCATCATTACCATCTCATCATCATCATTATCATATCATCACCATCATCATCACTACCATCTCATCATCATCAACATTACTATCGCATCATCATCATCATCACTACTATCTCATCATCATCACCATCTCTACCATCTCATCATCATCACCATCTCTACCATCTCATCATCATCACCATCTCTACCATCTCATCATCATCACCATCACTACCATCTCATCATCACCATCACTACCATCTCATCATCACCATCACTACCATCTCATCATCATCACCATCACTTCCATCTCATCATCATCATTACCATCATCATCATCACTACCACCATCTCATCGTCATAGTTGTTACCATCTCATCATCATCACTACAATATGATTATCATGATGATCATCATCACTTCCACTTTAATCATCATCTCATTATCATTATCAGTACCAGCTCACCATCTTCACCCTCATCATTATCATCGTTACCATATCATCATCATCATCACGATCACTACCATATCATCATCATTACAATCACTACCATATCATCATCATCATCAGCATGATCACTACCATATCATCATCATCACTACCATCTCATTATCGTCCTCAGCATCATCATCATCATCCCCATCTCATCTACACTACGACCCTCCAAATCATAATAATCATTACCAACTCATTATCATTATAATCATTACCAGCTCATTACTATCATCACCATGTCATAATATTATCATTACCACCTCATTATCATTATAATCATCACCATCTCTTTAGTAAAATCATGACCATCCCATTATGATCATTGCCATCTCATTATAATGATTACCATCTCATAATCCTCAGTACCATCTTATTATTAAAACTATCTAATTGTCATTATCATCATCACTTATTTCAACATCATTATCATCATTAACATCAGATTATCATTTGCTGCTACCCGATTATCATCATCTCATTCTATCATCTACCTCTTTATGATCTTCAACTCCAAAAATCTGTATTTCCATCATCATTACCATCTTATTACCATCATCATCATCATTATCATCTCATCATCATCATCATCATCATCCTCATTATCATCTCATCATCATCATTACCTTCGCATCATCATCATCATCATTATCTTCGCATCATTATCATCATCATCATTACCTTCACTTCATCATCATCATTACCTTCGCATCATCATCATCATCATCATCACCATCATTACCTTCGCATCATTATCATCATCATCATTACCTTCGCTCCATCATCATCATTATCTTTGCATCATCATCATCATCATTACCTTCGCATCATCATGATCATCATCATTACCTTCGCATCATCATCATCATCATCATTACCTTTGCTTCATCATCATCATTATCTTTGCATCGTCATCATCATCATCATCATTACCTTATCATCATCATCATCATCATCATCATCATTACCTTCGTATCATCATCATTACCTGCGCATCATCATGATCATCATTACCTTCGCATCATCATGATCATCATTACCTTCTCATCATCATCATCATTACCTTATCACCATCATCATCATCATCATTACCCCATCTCATCATCAACATCATCATTACTATCTCATCATCACTATCATCATCATCATTACCATCTCATCATAATCATCATTATTACCTTATCATCATCATCATCACTACCATCTCATCATCATCATCATCATCATCACTACCATCTCAACATCATTACCATCTCATCATCATCATCATCATCACTACCATCTCAACATCATTATCATCTCATCATCATCATCATCATCATTACCTTCTCATCATAATCATCATTACCTTCTCATCATCATCATCATTACCTTATCATCATCATCATCATCATCATTACCTTCACATCATCATCATCATCCTTACCTTCTCATCATCATCATCATTACCTCATCATCATCATTGCCATCTCATCATTATCATCATCATTACCATATCATCATCATCATTACCTTATCATCATCATCATCATTATCTTCTCATCATCACAATTACCTTCTTATCATTACCATCTGATCATTATCATAATCATTACCTTAGCATCATCATTGCCTTCTCATCATCATCATCATTACCCTCTCATCATTATCATCATCATCCTCTCATCATTATCACCATCTTCATCATCATCATTACCTTCTCATCATCATTACCTTCTCATCATCATTACCTTCTCATCATCATCATCATTACCTTCTCATCATCTTCATCATCATCATTACCTTCGCATCATCATCATCATCATTATCTTCGCATCATTATCATCATCATCATTACCTTCACTTCATCATCATCATTACCTTCGCATCATCATCATCATCATCATCACCATCATTACCTTCGCATCATTATCATCATCATCATTACCTTCGCTCCATCATCATCATTATCTTTGCATCATCATCATCATCATTACCTTCGCATCATCATGATCATCATCATTACCTTCGCATCATCATCATCATCATCATTACCTTTGCTTCATCATCATCATTATCTTTGCATCGTCATCATCATCATCATCATTACCTTATCATCATCATCATCATCATCATCATTACCTTCGTATCATCATCATTACCTGCGCATCATCATGATCATCATTACCTTCGCATCATCATGATCATCATTACCTTCTCATCATCATCATCATTACCTTATCACCATCATCATCATCATCATTACCCCATCTCATCATCAACATCATCATTACTATCTCATCATCACTATCATCATCATCATTACCATCTCATCATAATCATCATTATTACCTTATCATCATCATCATCACTACCATCTCATCATCATCATCATCATCATCACTACCATCTCAACATCATTACCATCTCATCATCATCATCATCATCACTACCATCTCAACATCATTATCATCTCATCATCATCATCATCATCATTACCTTCTCATCATAATCATCATTACCTTCTCATCATCATCATCATTACCTTATCATCATCATCATCATCATCATTACCTTCACATCATCATCATCATCCTTACCTTCTCATCATCATCATCATTACCTCATCATCATCATTGCCATCTCATCATTATCATCATCATTACCATATCATCATCATCATTACCTTATCATCATCATCATCATTATCTTCTCATCATCACAATTACCTTCTTATCATTACCATCTGATCATTATCATAATCATTACCTTAGCATCATCATTGCCTTCTCATCATCATCATCATTACCCTCTCATCATTATCATCATCATCCTCTCATCATTATCACCATCTTCATCATCATCATTACCTTCTCATCATCATTACCTTCTCATCATCATCATCATTACCTTCTCATCATCTTCATCATCATCATTACCTTCTCATCATCATTACCTTCTCATCATCATCATCATTACCTTCTCATCATCATCATCATTACCTTCTCATCATCATCATCATCATTACCTTCTCATCATCATCATCATCATTACCTTCTCATCATCATCATCATCATCATCATTACCTTCTCATCATCATCAGCATCATTACCTTCTCATGATCATCATCATCATTACCATCTCATCATCATCAGCATCATTACTATCTCATCATCAGCAGCAGCATCATTACCATCTCATCATCATCACCATCATTGCCATCTCATCACCATCATTACCATCTCATCACCATCATCATCATTATTACCATCTTATCATCATCATCACCGTCACTACGATCTCATCACCATCATCACCATCACTACGATATCATCATCATCGCCATCACTACAATCTCATCATCATCATCATCATTATGATCTCATCATCACTATCATTACCATCATCATCATCATCATCATCATCATCACTATCACCACTATCATCTCATCATCATCATCATCATCACTACCATCTCATCATCACTACTACCATCTATATCATTACAATCATTACTATCATTACCATGACACATTAGTATCATTTGCCACCTCATAATCCTCAGTACCATCTTATTATTATAACTATCTAATTGTCATCATCATCATCACTTATTTCAACATCATTATCACTACCATCAGATTATCATTTGCTGCTACCCGATTATTATCATCTCATTCCATCATCTATCTCTAGTACTTCCTTCTTTATGATCTTCAACTCCGAAATCTGTACTCCCATCATTATCATCATCATTACCATCTCATCATCATTACCATCTCATCGCCATCACTACCATCTCATCATCACCATCACCCCACCACTACCATCTCATCACCATTTCATCATCACTACTACCATCTATAGCATTACAATCATTACCAACTCATCCCTGTCATTATCATACCATATTATTATCATTACCACCTCATAATCCTCAGCACCATCTTATTATTATTACCATCTAATTGTCATTATCATCATCACTATTTTAACATAATTATCATCACTACCATCAGATATCATTTGCTGCTACCCGATTATCATCGTCTCACATAACTGTTACCTCATCAACGACTCCATCTTTTCATCATCTCATTCCATCATCTACTTCTATCGCCTCCATCCTTATGATCTACATCTCAAAAAAATCTGTATCCCCATCTTCATCTTCGCCATCTCTAAGATACACCCCTCCATCATCAGGTCTATCATTGTTTACATCTTCATCATTAATAACGTTTCCATATCAATGTCATCGCTCTTCATTCTGTAGCTCCACACATCACAGGAGTATAATCTATTTTGGTAGTTTCTAGGAAAACTATATGCTGAGCATGTATAAAATAATATTGTCATAAAATTGCACATGGGCATTACTACACATGGTGTCTGGATCATATATAACACCGAGACCTGCATTATTGTCCCAGTTTGTTTGCCTCCAACTAAAAGTTCTTGCTCCTCCCATCTGACCTTTTGTTTCCAATGTTTGGCACAAGTTCTTCAGCCCTTTCTATAGCCGTAGTTTAGTATAACCGATCTACAATCTGAAACATTCGACTCCCTAAACAATACCATTAGTGACTTATTGAAAGCAACTCTTGCTCTGATGGTCACGATAGATGGTCACCTCCATAAGCAGACTGAGTCCCTTGTGAACCAGAATTTGCCTCTTTATTCTGTGCTGTGTGAGGGATAGTTTACCCAAGTTTACCGATTTGTGGTAAACCATTTACCGGACAAAATGTGAGGGGTCCACCTTGTTCTCCTGTCACTTACAAAGGCTGAAAATAACACACGGCCAGACTAATGCATACAGGCTAACCTTCTTGGTCATATTTATTTACAGATAAAATAATAATGTAGAAGCAAAAAGGCACAAAGCAAAATACTAATAGAGTACAGTACTCAAACTAACCTAATATAGGAACTACCAAACATCACATAAAATAGCACAGTGAAGTAAGGGACTAAAGACCCTGAGAGGCTGTGGTTTGCAATGTTTCTCTTGCTTTGATAATCAATTGGCTTTGATAATCAGTTGATTTCTCAAAGGTCAAGCAATTAAAATATTAATCATTTTTAACACTCGGTGGACAAGGTGTGAACTTTGTCTTCCCATTACCTGATAGTCAAAATGAGCTGGTGCAATGGTGCAGGGCCTGGGGCTTTATATGACCTGGGAGTGTGACATTTTCCTGTGCCTGCTCAACATGTGATTTCCCCATAACCTATCAAACTAGGCTAATCCAGTGTGCGTAGATTGTAAATCATGTAGGTAGTCCAGCTATTCCATCTCACCATTATCACCTCAACAGTGACATCGTCATCATCATCGTCTACATACCACCATTATCTCCATCACACCATCTTCATCTTAATCACCTCTATCATATCCTCCATCTCATCACCTTCATCCCATCACCATCTCAATGCTACCAACTTCACCTGAGTCATCACCACATCATTCATCGCCATATCATCACGAAGCCCATCTCAGAATACCACCATCCTGTTGTCATCATCGCCTCCATCCCATCATCTTCATCTGATCATCATCTTCATTCCATCATCATCTCCTCATCCTCATCTCCATCCCAACATGAAGCCCATCCCATCACCTCCATTCTATCATCATCTCCATCCCATCAGTTTAATCTCCACCCTATCATCTCTGCCTCAAAATTTATTCTGTCATCATATCTACCCCATCATCTTCCTCTCCATCTCATCATCTTCAGCTCTATCCCGTCATCTTCATCATCTCTGTCTCTCTTTCATCATGATCTCTACTCCCATCTATTTTAACTGTCTCTGTTATCTCTATCTCAATCTTCATCATCCCTATCTCTTCTCTCAGTATACTTCTGCTGCTCCATCATTAGCATCATCATCTCCATTATTAGGAAGCAAAATGAGTTGAAATGCCTCCAGCTATTTTCTACTTTGACAAATGAGGATTAAGCTTCCGTTTGAGTTTACATCATGTTGCGTCAGCGCCATAAATTTCCACGAGGGGGTTGTCCTGATCGTCCACTGTAACTTCGACAAAAGATCTGTGGAAATCCCTTCAGCTCTTACGCCATTTCTCCTGGATTTCCATGAAGTTATGGTAGACAACCAGGAGAATCCTCACAGAAACTCCACCCCTATGTCTCTAAGCCTCACAGTGGGAGCTGTGACTAAACTGCAAAATGATGCTAAGCACCAGAAAATGGCTTGTGGTGGCTTTATTGAAGCCTGGTATTGAGTATCAAGTTGGCACGGCATGTTGAAGGATCATGGGATCCAAGTTCCTGCTCTTTGTATCTTTCTGTTAGCTACTGGTAGGTGGAGGTCAAGCACCTGCCTACAAGAGAGGAGGGCAAATCGGGGAGAGTCAACGCCAAGCTTCTCTGGAATGACAACTCCGAGCAGAGTTGGTGTAGTCTCGGGAGGTAGGCCATTCACTCCATCTCAAGGACACGGTCAGTTAAAAATGGGAAGGGAGAAGGGCTGAATTACATCAAAACTACAGCACAGAAACAGGCCATTAGGCCCAACTGGTGTTTGCCGGTGTTCATGCTCCATATGAGCCTCCCCCCTCCTACTTCATCTCACCCTATCAGCATATCCTTCTATTCCTTTCTTAAGACAGTGCTTATTCCAAAAAATCTGTTGCTTCACCCTTTTTCTTGTATGGACTATTTCACTCGATGTCATGAATTAAGCAAGTAATGTGGTTTAAACTCGGGCATCCTCAGTAGATAGTCCATTGAGAGCAGGAGAAGCAACATAGCTTTTGTAATGATATTAAAGACTTTTGAATATAGCTATTTTTATAAGCAATATATTTCTTATTTGACTTTTACATTTTTGCTGTTATATAGGTCAGTGATTTATCTTAATGGACTGTACATAGCGAATGTAAACCATATTGTTTGAATCATTAAATATCAAATCATTGGATGTAGAGTCGAGGTGAAGCTGTTTCGGGGCATGCATACCATGATGGTCCAGTATATGGACTATTTAAATGACTTTCTGCTTAATTAGGTGTCAGCCGTGGCAGCACTCTTGCCACTTAGTTAGAAGATTGTGGGCTCAAGTCCCACTCCAGATACTTAAGTGCAACATCTAGGCTGACTTTTTAGTGCAGTACTGAGGGAGTAGTGCACTGTCAGAGGTACTGTCTTTCGGATGAGACATTAAACCAAAGCCCTGTCTACCCTCTTGGGTAGATGTAAAAGATCCCATGGTACTATTTTGAAGAAGAGCAGGGGAGTTCTCCCCGGTGTCCTGGCTAACATTTATTCCTCAACCAGCATCACTAAAGCAGATTTTCTGTTCATTTATCTCATTACTGTTCGTGGGACCTCGGTGTACACAAATTGGCTGCCACGTTTCCCACATTATAGCAGTGACTGCATTTCAAAAAAGTACTTCATTGGCTGCAAAGTGCTTTGGGACGTCTTGAGGTTATGAAAGGCAGTATATAAATGCAAGTTCTTTCTTACTTATCCTTCAACCAACAGCACATTTTCTGGTTATAAATTTAATTGCTGTTTGATAAAGCATTCCTTCTAGAACTTTCACGATGTACGCTCAACAATTAAAAGAATGTTCACCAGTTAACATTAAACTAATCCCCAGTTACCAAATTATGAATTGGGCAACCACCGTTCAAATGGGTGACTTGTTTCTGCCATGCGGAGTTTCTTATAGTAATATCAAATGTTTACTCAACCTCCCCATCCCCCTCCGTGGTCAACAGTTGCTCAAGGCGCCGATTCACCTTCCCGTGATCATTCTGCTTGGCATTCCTCATCCCTCCACAACATAAAACTTGCATTTATAGAACGCCTTTAACATGGAAAAAAATATGTCCCGAGGTGCTTCATAGGTCTCAGGAAAAACTGAGCCAAAGAAACAGCATTAGAAGGGGTGACCAAACGCTTGGTGGATGAGGTGGGTCTGAAAGGATGAGAGGGAAGTGGAGAGTTTAAGGGTGGGAATTCCGGAGCATGAGGCCTGCATTTTCCTACGCCCTCCTAAACTTTTCCTGATTGCTGACTGAAGTGCCCGTCCGCTTATCACTCACAACTGACCAACATCATTATAAGCAGATGATCTGGTCATTATCATATTGCTGTTTGTGGGACCGCGCTGTGCACAAATTGGCTGCTGATGTTTCCCTACGTTACAACAATGAATACACTTCAAAAAGTACGTCATGGGACATTCTGAAAGGCACTGTATAAATGCAAATCTTTCTGTCTGATCGCCGCACAAGACAGTGCATTAATCCACTGAGGTCATAGTGGAACATGTGCTATTTTTAAGCTGTTGCTGTTACTCTAATTTATACTCACAAGAGTATCGAAGACTCTGAAGAAGTTGGACTGATCCTGCACAGTTTGTAGCTAGAAGCAGAGAACATCCCATAAACCTAGTGATTGTTCAACTTAACCTCACTGAGAAGCTTAGGGAGTTCTTATAACAGCCTCCGTATCTCACTTGTACAAACAGTACCCTGCCTTGTATATTATTAAATTCTGATGTATGAAATAAAGAAAATATGTTATTGTGTCTGAGATCGTTGCCTTCTTTTTGCCCAAAAAAATTGAATTCTACTTTTCAATTGAAATGTTGAAGACTGAGCTCAACACCAACAAAAACACTTGAACTGGTCGTTCATCTGATTGCTGTTGGTGGGATCTTGCTGTGCATGGTCGCTGCACTTCAAAGTAATTAATTGTATGAGAAGCACTTTTGAGAATGATACCTGGGGGTAAACGGTTGAATTATGAGGACAGGTTACATAAACTTGGCTTTTGATCCCTTGAGTTTAGAAGATTGAGGGGTGATCTGATCGAGGTCTTTAAAATGTTAAAAGGATTCGATAGGGTAGACACAGAGAAACTATTTTCTTTGGTGGGGGATTCCAGAACAAGAGGGCATAATCTTAAAATTAGAGCTAGGCCTTGCAGCAACGAAATCAGGAAGTACTTTTTCACACAAAGGGTAGTGGAAATCTGGAACTCTCTCCCCCAAAAGGCTGTGGATGCTGTGGGTCAGTTGGAGCTTTCAAGACTGAGATCACTAGGTTTTTTGTTGGGTAAGGGTATCAAGGGATATGGAGCAAAGGTGGGTTAATGGGGCTGAGGTACAGATCGGCCATAATCTATTTGAATGGCGGAGCAGACTTGAGGGGCTGAATGGCCTCCTTCTGTCCCAATGAGATGTTTCTGAGAGGTGTGATAAGGTGCTATATGAATGTAAGCTCACTATTTAGTTTATGACACATTCTAAAATCCACCAGGCACTGACACGGAGGTAATGTGAGTACAGTTCAGTCCATGGGGAAGGACTCTGATACTTTCATTCTCTGTTAGAGGGTATCCAGATGGGCTTTTGATAGCCTTTCATATTATTTTGAATTTACATCTCTGTTCCAATTGAAATGTTGCTGATCTCTATGAGGTTGCTAATGTGTTTGACAATCTGCTAGTTTTCTTTACGTACTTTTCAATATTTCCCAGCTTTTTAAAACACGACAAGCCAATCTTTAGCTCATTGTTGCGTTTTTCTTTTTTGTAGGCTTGCTTATCTTCCCTTAACTGAACGGTGGGTGTGGAGGGGGGGTGAAGGGTGGGGGCATAATATCAAAAATACAAACATACAAAATCGATGGGCAGGAAAAGACCAGCTAGTCCATCGAGGCTGCCCCACACCATGATGGCTGGAACATCCTGACTAAACACTACTCGCTGGGGAAAGAAGAACTGCCGAACATCCAGTCTATTGCACTGTTCAACCTCTTGCATGGTTTAAACTCGTCCCCTGGTCCTCTACGATCTGTTAAACTGGAATAATCTATCAATGGGGACGTTGTCCAGTCCTTTCATTATTTTAGAGACCTCCATCAGGTCACCTCTAAGTCTACGCTTTGCTAAAGTAAATAGACCAAGGTCCTTGAACCTATCTGAGTAGCTGAGGTTCTTTAAGCTCGGAATCATTCTTGTAGGTCTCCTCTGGACTTTTTCCAAGGCCACTATATCACCCACCATGGGGGGGGACAAAAACTGGGCACAGTACTCTAGATGTCATCTAACGAATGACCTGTATAGTGACCTCTATAAGGAGCATGGTTAACTGTTCAAGAGACTGAAAGAGACTTAAAGAGAACGCCGGTTAGATTGGGCAGATAGAAGGCGGATGAAATTTAATACAGAGGAATGTGAGTTGATACATTTTGGATGAATAAGGAGAGGACATATAGACTAAATGGTGAAAGTTCAAAGGAGTAGAGGAGCAGGGAAATTTAGGGGTTCAGGTACACAAATCTTTTCAAGTCTTTGCAGGGCTATGGGGAAAGAGCAGGGGAGCGGAACTAATTGGATAGCTCTTTCAAAGATCCGACACAGGCATAATGGGCCGAATGGCCTCCTTCTGTGTTGTATCATTCTATGATTCTAAGTAGAAGGCCAAGTTGATGAAGCTGTAAAAAGAAAGTGTATGGGATTTTAGCTTTTAAAATTGGGAGACAGAATACAAAAACAAATAGGTAATGCTAAACCTATGCTGTGCCTTCATCGTCGCTGGATCAAAATCCTGGAACTCCCTACGTAACAGCACTGTGGGAGAACCTCCACCACAGCAGTTGAAGATCAAGGCTCACCACCTTCTCAAGGGGAAACTCGGGATGGGCAATAAATGCCGGCCTTGCTCGTGACACCCACATCCCAAGAATGATGCAGTCCAGGGGCACAGAAACTATTGCACTGTCTATACATTACAACAACAACAACTTGCATTTAAACAGCACCTTTAACGTAGTAAAACGTCCCAAATCACTTCACAGGAGAATCATCAACCAAGATGTGACAATGAACAAGAAGAAGGAGACATTAGGACAGGCGACTAAGTATGTAGACTGTGCCATGTTATTGAAATAAACAATTACATCCACAGCATTAAACTGCTTTCCTCTCGATCAAAATGTCAAGGTTTACTTTTGTAATTTATGACGTTGTTTGAACCAATTGATTAGATTCCAGTCTGTAACTCACTCCGAGGTATCCATTATTCTATATATAAACCATCTGAACCCCTCGATTAGATTCCAGTCTGTAACTCACTCCCGGGTATCCATTATTCTATATATCATAGTATCATAGTAGGTACAGCACAGGAAGAGGCCATTCGGCCAATCGTGCCTGTGCCGGCTCTTTGATAGGGCTATCCAATTAGCCCCATTCCCCTGCTCTTTCCCCACAGCCCTGTAAATATTTTCTCTTCAAGATAATATCATAGTAGGTACATCACAGGAGGATAGAAACCATCTGAACCCTTCAATTAGACTCCAGCCTGTAACTCACTCCCAGGTATCCATTATTCTATATATAAATCATCCGATCCCCTCGATTAGATTCCAGCCTGTAACTCACTCCCGGGTATCCATTATTCTATATATAAACCATCTGAACCCCTCGATTAGATTCCAGCCTGTAACTCACTCCCGGGTATCCATTATTCTATATATAAACCATCTGAACCCCTCGATTAGATTCCAGCCTGTAACTCACTCCCAGGTATCCATTATTCTATATATAAACCATCTGAACCCCTCGATTAGATTCCAGCCTGTAACTCACTCCCGGGTATCCATTATTCTATATATAAACCACCTGAACCCCTCGATTAGATTCCAGTCTGTAACTCACTCCCGGGTATCCATTATTCTCTATATAAACCATCTGAACCCCTCGATTAGATTCCAGCCTGTAACTCACTCCCGGGTATCCATTATTCTACATATAAACCATCTGAACCCCTCGATTAGATTCCAGCCTGTAACTCACTCCCAGGTATCCATTATTCTATATATAAACCATCTGAACCCCTAGATTAGATTCCAGCCTGTAACTTACTCCCTTGTACCCATTATTCTATATATAAACCATCTGAACCCCTCGATTAGATTCCAGCCTGTAACTCACTCCCGGGTATCCATTATTCTATATATAAACCATCTGAACCCCTCGATTAGATTCCAGCCTGTAACTCACTCCCGGCTATCCATTATTCTATATATAAACCATCTGAACCCTTCAATTAGATTCCAGCATGTAACACAATCTGCTTTATTTTTTACATATATGTATATTTATGCGGAACCCCCTTTTCTGAGTCGAATTTTCATCGATATAACTGCTGAGGAATGTTCGGTAAAATAATATTTTTCTGCTAAGTTGCTGTCGGAATTCTAATTTTCATGGCGGGGATTATAATTTCAGCAGGAACTGCGGTGGGATCTGGACATTTTGTAAGTGCCTGAAGCGAGGTCAGGCACAAACGAAAATAGTAATTAGATATCCCGAACGGAAATAACTTCAAAACTAACTTAAGCAAAAATAAGAAGTTAAGTTGTGTTTCCGAAGTATTTGCTCTTAAACCTTTGGCTTGCTTACTGTATTTTGCAGTGTAAAAGTTTACTGTCTAATTCATCGTGGAACAGAGGTTGCTCTGAGGGAGCCTGGCGTTCGTGAATACCACAAAACCCTGAAGCTAGACACACATAACTGTGCCATTGAGAAGAGCTGGCACCGACTGATGTGATCAAATGCTGCAAGAACGTTAGTTATGTTCCGCGGCATCATCAGTCAAAGTAAAAGCCCTACCTCAGATCTCCTCTACTCTGCCTTTCCTCAAATTACCGGCATAATCATCACTGAGATTTATTTTAACTGTTTTCTAACTTCATTTGGACACCTTGAACATAGGAACATAGGAACAAGAGTAGGCCATTCAGGTTTCATAACTCTTGATATCCTTACCTAATAAAAATCTAGTCATCTCAGTCTTGAAAATTTTCAATTGACCCCCAGCCTCAACAGCTTTATGTGGGAGAGAGTTCCAGATTTCCACTCCCCTTTGTGTGAAGAAGTGCTTCCTGACATCACCCCTGAAAGGCCTAGCTCTAATTTTAAGGTTATGCTCCCTTGGTCTGGACTCTCTCTATCCACCCTATCAAATCCTTTAGCCATCTTAAACACCTTAATTAGATCACCCCTTAATCTTCTATATTCAAGAGAATACAAGCTTAGTCAATACAATGAGTTCTCATAAACCTTTTAAGCCCTGTGTTTGATTTGTGATATGAGGCTGCTAACTTTCCACCATTTTTTTTCTCTCTCCCGCATCTTGAGGTTACGCTTTACACTACGGTGCAGCCCCCCCGTCAGGTGCTGGGCACCTCACCCAAATGGCCGGTTTTTCTCCCTTGGAGCCTGGACGGCGAGCGGTTGCAGGTTGCTCAACCGTGGGGAGCGTCCCCTCCCGCCATCCGGGCAGTCAGTTTCCAGCAGGCATCACCAGATCGTGATAAAAGGTGGGAACACCGTCTGAATATTTACCTCCCCCCCCCCTCCGCCACCCCCTCCGCCACCCCCTCCTTTGGTTGACGCACTGAGACTGATTGCAACAACCACCCACCCTCTACCTCCACCCTTGTGGAGGAATGAAGCCTGAGGCCCTCCTGGTGTGTGTAGGGGCTCAGCCCCAAACCAGGCTATATATCTACCCACTTGAGTCTGACTTTTGCTAGGTTCAATGCTTTCAGCCACTACCCAAGATGGAAGGAAGCAAAGCATGATAGAACATACCTGTCACCTTAACCATTGGCACTAAAAGGAGAAAACTTGCATTTATTCAGTGCCATTCACGACCTCAGGACATCCCAAAGCACTTTACAGCCAATTAAGCACTTTTTGAAGTGTAGTCACTGTTGTAACGTAGGAAATGCAGCAGCCAATTTGTGCACAGCAAGATCCCACAACCAAGAATGAGCTAGCAACCTGTTGGTTGACAGGTAAATATGGGCCAGGCCACCAAGAGAACTCCCCTGCTCTTCTGCCAATAGTGCCATGGGATCTTTTACCTCCACCTGAGAAGGCAGACAGGGCCTCAGTTTAACTTCTCATCTGAAAGACAGCATCTCCAACAGTGCAGCACTCCCTCTGTACTGCTCTCATAGCGTCAGCCTAGATTTTGTGCTTAAATCTCTGGAGTGGGGACTATGAACCCATGATCTTTTGACTCGGAGGCGAGAACGCTACCCACTGAGCCACGGCAGACACACAAGCAAAAGTTAGTTGGAGCTATTCATGTCAATACTGACTGCTACTGAGTATGAATCACTCGCTTGTACGGTGGGAGAGGTGATAAAGGAACATAAATGGAATCGAGACAGAAACCAGCTTTCAATGAATTGGAATGGTTTTATCCGAGTGGGTTTACAAAATTCAAAGTTGTTTTCTTTGGGACTAAATTTACAGCACCAGTGCCAGACAAGCAAAATATGCACATGGACCAAGATCTCTTTTTAAAAAGCTGGCGACATTCATAAACTTCAGTGAATTCCACAAGACTGCAGGAAATGCATAAAACGACCTCACAGTGTGGCAGAGAGGGAGATCGATTTCAATTCTCAAAGACGCAGGGCAGGCTGAAGAGGTTCTGATGCACCTAAAAAGTTGGGATGGCCTGAGAAGATTATAGTGAGGCTTTTCAAAATGGACGTGCTTAGTGATAATGGCGATGTCAACCATGGGAGTGCTGCACTGTCGGAGGTGCCACCTTTCGGATGAGACATTAAACTGAGGCCCCGTCTGCCCTCTCAGGTGGATGTAAAAGATCCCATGACATTATACGAAGAAGAGCAAGGGAGTTCTCCCTGGTGTGCTGGACAATATTTATCCCTCAACCAACGTCACTAAAACACATTACCTGGTCATTTATCACAATGCTGTTTGTGGGATCTTGCTGTGTGAAAATTGGCTGTTGCGTTTCCTACATTAGAATAGTAACTACACTTCAAAAGTTTTTAATTGGCTATGAAGCACTTTGGGATATCCTGAGGTAGTGAAAGGCGTAATATAAATGCAAGTCTTTCCTTGTCTTTCTTTCCTCCTTTCCATGGCATCTGGAGATAACTGCGCAAATGCCAGCTCAGATCTCGCACAATGCAGGGCACTAACCGGGCCACATAAGGAGATCTTAGGATAGGTTGGTCATAGAAGTAGGTTTTAAGGAGCATCTTAAAGGAGGAGTGAGGGATGGAGAGGCGGCAAGGTTTAGGGAGAGAATTCCAGAATTTAGGGCCTAGGCAGCAGAAGACACAGCCAGCAATGGTGGAGTGATGAAAATCAGGGATGTGCTAGAGGCCAGAATTGGAGCAGCGCAGAGATCTCGGAGGGCTGTAGGGCTAGAGGAGGTTGCAGAGATAGGGAGGGGCGAGGGGTGGAGGGATTTGAAAATAAGGATGAGCATTTTAAAATCGAGGCTTTGCCGGACCAGGAGCCAACCTGAGTCAGCGAGCACAGGGTTGATGGGTGAATGGGACTTGATGTGAGTTAGGATACGGGCAGCACAGGGCAATGTAAAAAATGTTACACTGATGCAGCATGAGGTACTTTTCTAGAGATTTCCTCTGTCATCACATGTAGTGAAATGTGTAAACACGGTCTTTATAAATGGATTGATGACGTTCTTACCTACAGTGCCCAGTGGGAACTGTTCCCCATTGCTGGTGAAGTCCAGAAGAAGCTTTAGGAACATAGGAACAGGAGTAGGCCATTCAGCCCCTCTAGACTGTTCCTCCATTCAATTAAATCATGGCTGATCTATATCTTAACTCCATTTACCCGCCTTGGTTCCATATCTCTTAATACCCTTGTTCAACAAAAATCTATCGATCTCAGTTTTGAAATTTTCAATTGATCCCCAGCCTCAACAGCCTTTTGGAGGAGAGAGTTCCAGATTTCCACAATGCTTTGTGTGAAGAAGTCTTTCCAGACATCACCCCTGAATGGACGAGCTCTAATTTTAAGGTTATGCCCCCTTGTTTTGGACTCTCCCACCAGAGGAAATAGTTTCTCTCTGTCTTCCTTATCAACTGCCCTCCAAGGCCAGTATATCCTTCCTGGGGTATGGTGCCCAGAACTGAACACAGTATTCCAGATAGGGTCTAACTATTGCTGTACATAACTGTAACATAACTTCCACCCCTTTGTATTCTAGGCCCCTTGAGCCTTTACTCTGCAGCGGTTTGCTCTGATTTGGTCCCAGCTGGAGTAGTGTTCAGTTCTGGGCCCCGCCCCTCAGGAAGGATATTTCAGCCTTGGCAGGGGGTGCAGCGCAGTTTCACCAGAATGATACCGGATCTAAAAGGGTTAAATTATGAGGACTGGTTGCAGAGACTCGGTTTAATACCCTTGAGCATAGAAAATTAAGGGGTGATCTAATTGAGCTGTTTAAGATGATTAAAGGAATTGATAGGATGTCCCTGAGTTGGGGGGGGGCGGGGGGGAGCCGTTTGCTCCCATCGCTGGCTGCCTCAACACTGACGCTAAACTCCCTCGCCTTGACAAGCAGAAAGGGTCTGCTCAACAAGAGAAAAGGGATTTGTGGCTGGGTGTAATGGGAAGAGGGGAGGAACTTTAATGCTTAGGCACCCAACTAAGATGGAGGGAGCTGAGGGGTCAAGCATCAGAAATTGAAAGAGAAAGCTCCCTATTGTTGGCGGTCAGATTGGCAACTCAATGTCGCTTCATGGACTAGTCCGGTCTACAAAAAAACGAGCAGCAGAAAAACCTGTTGTCGCTTGTGTCCGCAAACCAAGAGCCACTCCACTCAGTGAATTAGCGTGACAAAGAACAATCGCCCATCGTAGGGAGAACAGAGGGGCCAACTCTGGGGCGGGGGGGTGGGTGCGGGGAAGGGAGATCGGGGGGGGGGGACCTGTTGCCGAACCTGCTTTGTTCAGGGGACCATTGTCCCAGGAGACTCAGCGAGAGAAATTAGAAAGAGGACGCATTCCACGGTAGATTTCGAAGCACTACACAGGGGGATGTCATCGCCATGGTTACCTGAGAATACGGCTGGAAGCACAGGAGAAAATAAGCCAAGAAACAAAGGGACAACGACACACACAGAAGACAGACAGGGATACAACAATCACCCTCAAACGACAGGGATCAGTCACTGCCTCTCAATAGATTTAACAGCAACACACAGGAGGCTGTATAGACAATGGGACATACGGAGTAGGGTTAACAGTGTAAGAGTCAGGGGAGCAGGGTGTACTGAGCAGTGAGTCACACAGGAATAGAGGTATGAACCGTGTGTTACACGGGGAGAGATGAATGTAATGAAAAATGTGTTACACAGGGAGACTGTACTGAACTGTGTGTTACACATGGAGACTGTATGTACTGAACAGTGTATTAAACAGTGAGAGATGTATTTACTGAACAGTGTGTTACACAGGGAGAGCTGTATGTAGTGAACAATGTGTTACACAGGGAGAGCTGTATGTAGTGAACAATGTGTTACACAGGGAGAGCTGTATGTAGTGAACAGTGTGTTACACAGGATGAACTGTATATAGTGAACAGTGTGTTACACAGGATGAGCTATATATAGTGAACAGTGTGTACACAGGATGAGCTGTATGTACTGAACAGTGTATTACACATGCAGATTGTATGTACTGAACAGTGTGTTACACAGGATGAGCTATATATAGTGAACAGTGTGTTACATAGGGAGAGCTGTATGTAGTGAACAGTGTGTTACACAGGGAGAGCTGTATGTAGTGAACAGTATGTTACACAGGGTAAGCTGTATGTAGTGAACAGTGTGTTACACAGGGTGAACTGTATGTAGTGAACAGTGTGTTACACATGCAGATTGTATGTACTGAACAGTGTGTTACACAGGATGCGCTATATATAGTGAACAGTGTGTTACACAGGGAGAGCTGTATGTAGTGAGCAATGTATTACACATGCAGATTGTATGTACTGAACAGTGTGTTACACAGGATGAGCTGTATGTAGTGAACAGTGTGTTACACAGGGTGAGCTGTATGTAGTGAACAGTGTGTTACACGGAGAGAACTGTATGTAGTGAACAGTGTGTTACACAGGGGGAGCTGTGAGTACTGAACAGTGTGTTACACAGGATGAGCTGTATGTAGTGAACTGTGTGTTACACAGGGAGAGCTGTATGTAGTGAACAGTATGTTACACAGGGTGAGCTGTATGTAGTGAACAGTGTGTTACACAGGGTGAACTGTATGTAGTGAACAGTGTGTTACACATGCAGATTGTATGTACTGAACAGTGTGTTACACAGGATGAGCTATATATAGTGAACAGTGTGTTACATAGGGAGAGCTGTATGTAGTGAGCAGTGTATTACACATGCAGATTGTATGTACTGAACAGTGTGTTACACAGGATGAGCTGTATGTAGTGAACAGTGTGTTACACAGGGTGAGCTGTATATAGTGAACAGTGTGTTACACGGAGAGAACTGTATGTAGTGAACAGTGTGTTACACAGGGTGAGCTGTATGTAGTGAACAGTGTGTTACACGGAGAGAACTGTATGTAGTGAACAGTGTGTTACACAGGGTGAGCTGTATGTAGTGAACAGTGTGTTACATGTGGAGATTGTATGTACTGAACAGTGTGTTACATATGAAGATTGCATGTACTGAACAGTGTGTTACACAAGGAAGATGTATTTACTGAACAGTGTATTACATAGGGAGAGATGTATGTAGTGAACAGTGTGTTACACGGGGTGAGCTGTATGTAGTGAACAGTGTGTTACACAGGGAGAGCTGTATGTCGTGAACAGTGTGTTACACAGGGAGAGCTGTATGTAGTGAACATGTGTGTTACACAGGATGAGATGTACGTAGTGAACAGTGTGTTACACAGGGGGAGCTCATGTACTGAACAGTGTGTTATACAGGATGGGCTGTATATTGTGAACAGTGTAATACACAGGATGAGCTGTATGTAGTGAACAATGTGGTACACAGGGAGAGCTGTATATAGTGAACAGTGTGTTACACAAGGAGAGCGGCATGTAGTGAACAATGTGTTACACAAGGAGAGCGGCATGTAGTGAACAGTGTTACACAGGGAGAGCTGTATGTAGTGAACAGTGTGTTAAAAATGGCGAGCTGTATATCATGAACAGTGTGTTACACAGTGAGAGCTGAATGTAGTGAACAGTGTGTTACACAGGGACAGCTGTATGTAGTGAACAATGTGTTACACATGAAGATTGTATGTGCTGAACAGTGTGTTACACATGGAGATTGTATGTACTGAACAGTGTGTTACACAGGGACAGCTGTATGTAATGAACAATGTGTTACACATGGTGATTGTATGTGCTGAACGGTGTATTACACAGGGAGAGATGTATGTACTGAACAGTGTGTTACACAGGGACAGCTGTATGTATTGAACAGTGTGTAACACAGGATGCGTTGTATGTAGTGAACAGTGTCTTACACAGAGAGAGCTGAATGTGGTGAATAGTGTGTTACACATGGGGAGCTGTATATAGTGAACAGTGTGTTGCATAGGATGAACTGTATGTAGTGAATAGTGTGTTACACAGGATGAGCTGTATGTAGTGAAGTGTTTTACAAGGGGAGAGCTCTATGTACTGAACAGTGTGTTACACAAGGTGAACTGTATATAGTGAACAGTGTGTTACATAGGATGAACTGTATGTAGTGAACAGTGTGTTACACAGGATGAGCTGTATGTAGTGAACAGTGTGTTACACAGGGAGAGCTGTATGTAGTGAACAGTGTGTTACACAGGGTGAACTGTATGTAGTGAACAGTGTGTTACACAGGGTGAACTATATGTAGTGAACAGTGTGTTACACAGGATGAGCTGTGTGTAGTGAACAGTGTGTTACACGGGAGCTGTGTGTCGTGAACAGTGTTACACAGGGGGAGCTGTATATTGTGAACAATGTGTTACACAGGGAGAGCTGTGTGTACTGAACAGTGTGTACACAGGATGTGCTGTATGTAGTGAATAGTGTTTTACAAGGGGAGAGCTGTATATAGTGAACAGTGTAGTACACAGGTTCAGCTGTATATCGTGTACAGTATGTTTCATGGGGGGAGCTATATGTAGTGAACAGTGTGTTACACAGGGAATAGTGAACAGTGTATTACACAGGGGGAGTTGTAAGTACTGAACAGTGTGGTACAGAGAGAGAGCTATATGTAGTGAACTCTCTGTTACACAGTGAGAGCTGTATTTAGTGAACAGTGTGTTACACATGGATGAGCTGCATGTAGTGAACAGTGTGTTACACAGGTAGAGCTGTATGTGGTAAGCAGTGTGTTACACAGGGAAAGCTGTATGTAGTGAACAGTATGTTACATAGGAGAGCTGCATGTAGTGAATAGTGTGTAACACAGGGAGAGCTGTGTGTAGTGAACAGTGTGTAACACAGGGAGAGCTGTATGTAGTGAACAGTGTGTTACACAGGGAGAGCTGAATGTAGTGAACAGTGCATTACACAGGGGGAGCTATATATAGTGAACAGTGTGTTACACAGGGAGAGCTGTATGTAGTGAACAGTGTGTTACACAGGGAGAGCTGTATGTAGTGAACAGTGTGTTACACAGGGAGAGCTGAATGTAGTGAACAGTGCATTACACAGGGGGAGCTATATATAGTGAACAGTGTGTTACACAGGAGAGCTGTATGTAGTGAACAGTGTGTTACACAGGGAGAGCTGTATGTAGTGAACAGTGTGTTACACAGGGAGAGCTGAATGTAGTGAACAGTGCATTACACAGGGGGAGCTATATATAGTGAACAGTGTGTTACACAGGGAGAGCTGTATGTAGTGAACAGTGTGTTACACAGGGAGAGCTGTATGTAGTGAACAGTGTGTTACACAGGGAAAGCTGTGTGTAGTGAACAGTGTGTAACACAGGGAGAGCTGCATGTAGTGAACAGTGTCTTACACAGGGAGAGCTGTGTGTACTGAACAGTGTGTACACAGGATGTGCTGTATGTAGTGAATAGTGTTTTACAAGGGGAGAGCTGTATATAGTGAACAGTGTAGTACACAGGTTCAGCTGTATATCGTGTACAGTATGTTTCATGGGGGGAGCTATATGTAGTGAACAGTGTGTTACACAGGGAATAGTGAACAGTGTATTACACAGGGGGAGTTGTAAGTACTGAACATTGTGTTACAGAGAGAGAGCTATATGTAGTGAACTCTCTGTGACACAGTGAGAGCTGTATTTAGTGAACAGTGTGTTACACATGGATGAGCTGCATGTAGTGAACAGTGTGTTACACAGGTAGAGCTGTATGTGGTAAGCAGTGTGTTACACAGGGAAAGCTGTATGTAGTGAACAGTATGTTACATAGGAGAGCTGCATGTAGTGAATAGTGTGTAACACAGGGAGAGCTGTGTGTAGTGAACAGTGTGTAACACAGGGAGAGCTGTATGTAGTGAACAGTGTGTTACACAGGGAGAGCTGAATGTAGTGAACAGTGCATTACACAGGGGGAGCTATATATAGTGAACAGTGTGTTACACAGGGAGAGCTGTATGTAGTGAACAGTGTGTTACACAGGGAGAGCTGTATGTAGTGAACAGTGTGTTACACAGGGAGAGCTGTATGTAGTGAACAGTGTGTTACACAGGGAGAGCTGAATGTCGTGAACAGTGCATTACACAGGGGGAGCTATATATAGTGAACAGTGTGTTACACAGGGACTGCTGTATGTAGTGAACAGTGTGTAACACAGGGAGAGCTGTATGTAGTGAACATGTATGTTACACAGGATGAGCTGTACGTAGTGAACAGTGTGTTACACAGGGGGAGCTCATGTACTGAACAGTGTATTATACAGGATGGGCTGTATATTGTGAACAGTGTATTACACAGGATGAGCTGTATGTAGTGAACAATGTGTTAAACAGGGCGAGCTGTATATAGTGATCAGTGTGTTACACAAGGAGAGCGACATGTAGTGAACAATGTGTTACATAAGGAGAGCTGTATGTAGTGAACAGTGTGTTACACAGGGAGAGCTGTATGTAGTGAACAGTGTGTTACACAAGGAGAGCTGTATGTAGTGAACAGAGTGTCAAAAGTGGTGAGCTGTATATTGTGAACAGTGTGTTACACAGTGAGAGCTGAATGTAGAGAACAGTGTATTACACCGGGAGAGCTGTATGTAGTGAACAATGTGTTACACAGGAAGACCTTTACGGGGAGTCACAACGACACATAGGAGAGTCACACAGTGATACATAGAGGATCCATGGACAACAGGTAGGGGAGTCAGACATTGACACATAGGGGAGTCACACAGCGATAGGTAGAGGAGTCACAGACAACATATAGGAGAGTCACAGTGTGACAGATAGAGGAGTCACAGGCAACATGTAGGAGAGTCACAGTGTGACAGGTCGAGGAGTCACAGGCAACATGTAGGAGAGTCACAGTGTGACAGATAGAGGAGTCACAGACAACATGTAGGAGAGTCACACTGTGACAGGTAGAGGAGTCACAGACAACATGTAGGAGAGTCACAGTGTGACAGGTCGAGGAGTCACAGGCAACATGTAGGAGAGTCACACTGCGACAGGTCGAAGAGTCACAGACAACATGTAGGGGAGTCACACTGTGACAGGTAGAGGAGTCACAGACAACATGTAGGAGAGTCACAGTGTGACAGGTAGAGGAGTCACAGACAACATGTAGGGGAGTCACACTGTGACAGGTAGAGGAGTCACAGACAACATGTAGGAGAGTCACAGTGTGACAGGTCGAGGAGTCACAGACAACATGTAGGAGAGTCACACTGTGACAGGTAGAGGAGTCACAGACAACATGTAGGGGAGTCACAGTGTGACAGGTAGAGGAGTCACAGACAACATGTAGGAGAGTCACACTGTGACAGGTAGAGGAGTCACAGACAACATGTAGGGGAGTCACACTGTGACAGGTCGAGGAGTCACAGACAACATGTAGGGGAGTCACACTGTGACAGGTCGAGGAGTCACAGACAACATGTAGGGGAGTCACACTGTGACAGGTAGAGGAGTCACAGACAACATGTAGGGGAGTCACACTGTGACAGGTAGAGGAGTCACAGACAACATGTAGGGGAGTCACACTGTGACAGGTAGAGGAGTCACAGACAACATGTAGGAGAGTCACAGTGTGACACTTCGAGGAGTCACAGACAACATGTCGGGGAGTCACAGTGTGACAGGTCGAGGAGTCACAGACAACATGTAGGGGAGTGACACTGTGACAGGTAGAGGAGTCACAGACAACATGTAGGGGAGTCACACTGTGACAGGCAGAGGAGTCACAGACAACATGTAGGGGAGTGACACTGTGACAGGTAGAGGAGTCACAGACAACATGTAGGGGAGTCACACTGTGACAGGTAGAGGAGTCACAGACAACATGTAGGGGAGTCACACTGTGACAGGTAGAGGAGTCACAGACAACATGTAGGAGAGTCACACTGTGACAGGTAGAGGAGTCACAGACAACATGTAGGGGAGTCACAGTGTGACAGGTCGAGGAGTCACAGACAACATGTAGGAGAGTCACAGTGTGACAGGTCGAGGAGTCACAGGCAACATGTAGGAGAGTCATAGTGTGACAGATAGAGGAGTCACAGACAACATGTAGGAGAGTCACAGTGTGACAGGTCGAGGAGTCACAGACAACATGTAGGGGAGTCACAGTGTGACACTTCGAGGAGTCACAGACAACATGTAGGAGAGTCATAGTGTGACAGATAGAGGAGTCACAGACAACATGTAGGGGAGTCACACTGCGACAGATAGAGGAGTCACAGACAACATGTAGGGGAGTGACACGGTGACAGGTAGGAGAGTTGCACAACAACACGTGGGAAGGTTGCGCAGCGATCCGTAGAGGAGTCACAGAATGACACATAAGAGAGTCTCACAGTGACACGTAGGGGAGTCTCACAATGATACATAGAGGAGTCGCACAAATACACGCAGGAGATTCACACAGTGACATGTAGGAGAGTCACACAGCGATGAGTCACAGAATGACACTTAGGGGAGTCGCACAACGACACATAGTGTAGTCACAGAACGCGTTAGAGGTGTGGAGGGTGTGGAGCATGAGGATTTGCTTGTGTTCGAGGTGTGGAGGGTGTGGAGCAAGAGTTTTTAAAATTGAATTCCATGTTTAATTGTGCGACACTGCATTCATCATTGAACATAAAACTTTAAAAAATGTATCTTGTACTTATAAAGAGGGAAATGGTTCAGGAGAATTGGAGGCATTTGTCTTCTTAATGCTGCAAGCAGGACAAAGGCATTCAGCCCTAGTCTTAGACTGCCCTCTATCTGCAGTACACTGCATCCACTGATATGCAGTATTAAACTGGGAGTGTGGGACACCAGTTTATCCGTAATTCAGATGAGATGTTAAACCGAGGCTCCGTTTGCCCTTTCACTATTTGATGAAGAACAGGGGATTTCTCCCCGATGTCCTGCCCAATATTTACCCCTCAACCAACATCACTAAAAACAGATCATCTGGTAATTATCACATTGCTGTCTGTGGGATCTTGCTGTGCACAAATCGCCTGCCACCTTTCCCACATTACAACAGTGACTACACTTCAAAAGTACTTCATTGGCTGTAAAGCATTTTGGGATGTCCTGAGGTCATAAAAGGTGCTCTATAAATGCAAGTTGTTTCTTTCTTGCTATCTCCGCTCTGCGAAGTTGCAGATTTCTGTCACAGTTATGGCTGAAGCACCTTGCAATTTTCATCGAAACAACCACTGCTTTACAGCGACACACTATATTGTGTACCTGCACCAAGGTGACTTGGTAGCTGGGTTTCATTTCTGAGTCAAAGTTTACAATGGAGGATATCAGATCAGCCACACATCATAGATCCCTCTCTCATTTCCTTTCCATTGACTTTGATAAAGGGAGGATTGATAGAGGTGTTCAAAATTATGAGGGGTTTTGATAGAGTAAATGGGGAGAAACTGTTTCCACTGGCAGGAGGGTCAGTATCCAGAGGACACAGATTTAAGGTAATTGGCAAAAGGACCAGGGGGGAAATAAGGAGACTTTTTTTTACACTGCGAGTTGTTATGATCTGGAATGCACTGCCTGACAGGGAGGTGGAAGCAAATTCAGGAGTAACTTTCAAAAGGGAATTGGATAAATACTTCAAGGAAAAATTTACAGGGCGATGGGGAAAGAGCAGGGGGGTGGGACTAATCGGATAGCTCTTTCAAAGAGGCGGCACAGACACAATGGGCTGAATGGCCTCCTTCTGTGCTGTATGATTCCATGATGAACAATGGTCCATTGATCCGACATCATCCAAAGTTAACATGACACCATTTTCTACTCAGGGGGAGTCTTTTCTTGCGCCTTCTCTTTCTTTGTCACCTTTGGCAAACTGATGCTGGCTCTTGAGCACATCATGAAGGCAGATCCTTCGCTGCTGTACCGAAGAGTGATATATTGCTGGTGGTCCCATCGTTCGGTTGAGAGGTCGAACCATTTGCCTGTTCAGGTAAAACATCTGGAGGAGGGGTGGGGAGGGGTGTGAGGAATGAAACATTATGGGGTCGGCATCTAGGGGATTGATAGCCAGCACCCTCTGCAACAGAAAGGAATGATGAGGTAGTGATCAAATTTGTTTTTGAATCGAATGTTGAGGTACTGATCCACTTTACTACAGAATGGAATGTTGAGGTACTGATCCACTTAACTATCGAATGGAATGTTGAGATACTGATCCACTTCACTATAGAATGGAATGTTGAGGTACTGATCCACTTCACTATAGAATGGAATGTTGAGATACTGATCCACTTCACTATAGAATGGAATGTTGAGATACTGATCCACTTTACTATAGAATGGAATGTTGAGATACTGATCCACTTTACTATAGAATGGAATGTTGAGATACTGATCCACTTCACTATAGAATGGAATGTTGAGATACTGATGCACTTCACTATAGAATGGAATGTTGAGATACTGATCCACTTCACTATAGAATGGAATGTTGAGATATTGATCCACTTTACTATAGAATGGAATGTTGAGATACTGATCCACTTCACTATAGAATGGAATGTTGAGATACTGATCCACTTTACTATAGAATGGAATGTTGAGATACTGATCCACTTCACTATAGAATGGAATGTTGAGATATTGATCCACTTTACTATAGAATGGAATGTTGAGATATTGATCCACTTCACTATAGAATGGAATGTTGAGATACTGATCCACTTCACTATAGAATGGAATGTTGAGATATTGATCCACTTTACTATAGAATGGAATGTTGAGATACTGATCCACTTCACGATAGAATGGAATGTTGAGATACTGATCCACTTCACGATAGAATGGAATGTTGAGATATTGATCCACTTTACTATAGAATGGAATGTTGAGATACTGATCCACTTCACTATAGAATGGAATGTTGAGATACTGATCCACTTCACTATAGAATGGAATGTTGAGATATTGATCCACTTTACTATAGAATGGAATGTTGAGAGACTGATTCACTTTACTATAGAATGGAATGTTGAGATATTGATCCACTTTACCATAGAATGGAATGTTGAGATACTGATTCACTTTACTATAGAATGGAATGTTGAGATACTGATCCACTTTACAAAAGAATGGAATGTTGAGATACTGATCCACTTTACTAGAGAATGGAATGTTGAGATACTGATCCACTTTACTATAGAATGGAATGTTGAGATATTGATCCACTTTACTATAGAATGGAATGTTGAGAGACTGATTCACTTTACTGTAGAATGGAATGTTGAGATACTGATCCACTTCACTATAGAATGGAATGTTGAGATACTGATCCACTTTACTATAGAATGGAATGTTGAGATACTGATCCACTTCACTATAGAATGGAATGTTGAGATATTGATCCACTTTACTATAGAATGGAATGTTGAGATATTGATCCACTTCACTATAGAATGGAATGTTGAGATACTGATCCACTTCACTATAGAATGGAATGTTGAGATACTGATCCACTTCACTATAGAATGGAATGTTGAGATACTGATCCACTTTACTATAGAATGGAATGTTGAGATACTGATCCACTTCACTATAGAATGGAATGTTGAGATATTGATCCACTTTACTATAGAATGGAATGTTGAGATACTGATCCACTTCACTATAGAATGGAATGTTGAGATACTGATCCACTTTACTATAGAATGGAATGTTGTGGTACTGTTCCACTTCACTATAGAATGGAATGTTGAGATACTGATCCACTTCACTATAGAATGGAATGTTGAGATACTGATCCACTTTACTACAGAATGGAATGTTGAGATACTGATCCACTTCACTATAGAATGGAATGTTGAGATACTGATCCACTTCACTATAGAATGGAATGTTGAGATACTGATCCACTTTACTATAGAATGGAATGTTGAGATACTGATCCACTTCACGATAGAATGTAATGTTGAGATATTGATCCACTTTACTATAGAATGGAATGTTGAGATACTGATCCACTTCACGATAGAATGGAATGTTGAGATACTGATCCACTTCACTATAGAATGGAATGTTGAGATACTGATCCACTTCACTATAGAATGGAATGTTGAGATACTGATCCACTTCACTATAGAATGGAATGTTGAGATATTGATCCACTTTACTATAGAATGGAATGTTGAGAGACTGATTCACTTTACTATAGAATGGAATGTTGAGATATTGATCCACTTTACCATAGAATGGAATGTTGAGGGACTGATTCACTTTACTATAGAATGGAATGTTGAGATACTGATCCACTTTACAAAAGAATGGAATGTTGAGATACTGATCCACTTTACTAGAGAATGGAATGTTGAGATACTGATCCACTTTACTATAGAATGGAATGTTGAGAGACTGATTCATTTTACTGTAGAATGGAATGTTGAGATACTGATCCACTTCACTATAGAATGGAATGTTGAGATACTGATCCACTTTACTATAGAATGGAATGTTGAGATACTGATCCACTTCACTATAGAATGGAATGTTGAGATATTGATCCACTTTACTATAGAATGGAATGTTGAGAGATTGATCCACTTCACTATAGAATGGAATGTTGAGATACTGATCCACTTCACGAAAGAATGGAATGTTGAGATACTGATCCACTTCACTATATAATGGAATGTTGAGATACTGATCCACTTTACTATAGAATGGAATGTTGAGATACTGATCCACTTTACTATAGAATGGAATGTTGAGATACTGATCCACTTTACTATAGAATGGAATGTTGAGATATTGATCCACTTTACTATAGAATGGAATGTTGAGAGACTGATTCATTTTACTGTAGAATGGAATGTTGAGATACTGATCCACTTCACTATAGAATGGAATGTTGAGATACTGATCCACTTTACTATAGAATGGAATGTTGAGATACTGATCCACTTCACTATAGAATGGAATGTTGAGATATTGATCCACTTTACTATAGAATGGAATGTTGAGAGATTGATCCACTTCACTATAGAATGGAATGTTGAGATACTGATCCACTTCACGAAAGAATGGAATGTTGAGATACTGATCCACTTCACTATATAATGGAATGTTGAGATACTGATCCACTTTACTATAGAATGGAATGTTGAGATACTGATCCACTTCACTATAGAATGGAATGTTGAGATATTGATCCACTTTACTATAGAATGGAATGTTGAGATACTGATCCACTTCACTATAGAATGGAATGTTGAGATATTGATCCACTTTACTATAGAATGGAATGTTGAGATACTGATCCACTTCACGATAGAATGGAATGTTGAGATACTGATCCACTTCACTATAGAATGGAATGTTGAGATATTGATCCACTTTACTATAGAATGGAATGTTGAGATACTGATCCACTTCACTATAGAATGGAATGTTGAGATACTGATCCACTTCACTATAGAATGGAATGTTGAGATATTGATCCACTTTACCATAGAATGGAATGTTGAGAGACTGATTCACTTTACTATAGAATGGAATGTTGAGATATTGATCCACTTTACCATAGAATGGAATGTTGAGATACTGATTCACTTTACTATAGAATGGAATGTTGAGATACTGATCCACTTTACAAAAGAATGGAATGTTGAGATACTGATCCACTTTACTAGAGAATGGAATGTTGAGATACTGATCCACTTTACGAGAGAATGGAATGTTGAGATATTGATCCACTTTACTATAGAATGGAATGTTGAGAGACTGATTCACTTTACTGTAGAATGGAATGTTGAGATATTGATCCACTTTACCACAGAATGGAATGTTGAGATACTGATTCACTTTACTATAGAATGGAATGTTGAGATACTGATCCACTTTACGATAGAATGGAATGTTGAGGTACTGATTCACTTTACTATAGATTGGAATGTTGAGATACTGATCCACTTCACTATAGAATGGAATGTTGAGATACTGATCCACTTCACTATAGAATGGAATGTTGAGATACTGATCCACTTCACTATAGAATGGAATGTTGAGATACTGATCCACTTTACTACAGAATGGAATGTTGAGATACTGATCTACTTCACTATAGAATGGAATGTTGAGATACTGATCCACTTTACGATCGAATGGAATGTTGAGATACTGATCCACTTTACTATAGAATGGAATGTTGAGGTGCTGATTCACTTTACTATAGAATGGAATGTTGAGGTACTGATCCACTTCACTATAGAATGGAATGTTGTGGTACTGTTCCACTTCACTATAGAATGGAATGTTGAGATACTGATCCACTTCACTATAGAATGGAATGTTGAGATACTGATCCACTTTACTACAGAATGGAATGTTGAGATACTGATCCACTTCACTATAGAATGGAATGTTGAGATACTGATCCACTTCACTATAGAATGGAATGTTGAGATACTGATCCACTTTACTATAGAATGGAATGTTGAGATACTGATCCACTTCACTATAGAATGGAATGTTGAGATATTGATCCACTTTACTATAGAATGGAATGTTGAGATACTGATCCACTTCACGATAGAATGGAATGTTGAGATACTGATCCACTTCACTATAGAATGGAATGTTGAGATACTGATCCACTTCACTATAGAATGGAATGTTGAGATACTGATCCACTTCACTATAGAATGGAATGTTGAGATATTGATCCACTTTACTATAGAATGGAATGTTGAGAGACTGATTCACTTTACTATAGAATGGAATGTTGAGATATTGATCCACTTTACCATAGAATGGAATGTTGAGATACTGATTCACTTTACTATAGAATGGAATGTTGAGATACTGATCCACTTTACAAAAGAATGGAATGTTGAGATACTGATCCACTTTACTAGAGAATGGAATGTTGAGATACTGATCCACTTTACGATAGAATGGAATGTTGAGATATTGATCCACTTTACTATAGAATGGAATGTTGAGAGACTGATTCACTTTACTGTAGAATGGAATGTTGAGATACTGATCCACTTCACTATAGAATGGAATGTTGAGATACTGATCCACTTTACTATAGAATGGAATGTTGAGATATTGATCCACTTTACTATAGAATGGAATGTTGAGATATTGATCCACTTCACTATAGAATGGAATGTTGAGATACTGATCCACTTCACTATAGAATGGAATGTTGAGATACTGATCCACTTCACTATAGAATGGAATGTTGAGATATTGATCCACTTTACTATAGAATGGAATGTTGAGATACTGATCCACTTCACTATAGAATGGAATGTTGAGATACTGATCCACTTTACTATAGAATGGAATGTTGAGATACTGATCCACTTCACTATAGAATGGAATGTTGAGATATTGATCCACTTTACTATAGAATGGAATGTTGAGATATTGATCCACTTCACTATAGAATGGAATGTTGAGATACTGATCCACTTCACTATAGAATGGAATGTTGAGATATTGATCCACTTTACTATAGAATGGAATGTTGAGATACTGATCCACTTCACGATAGAATGGAATGTTGAGATACTGATCCACTTCACTATAGAATGGAATGTTGAGATATTGATCCACTTTACTATAGAATGGAATGTTGAGATACTGATCCACTTCACAAAAGAATGGAATGTTGAGATACTGATCCACTTCACTATAGAATGGAATGTTGAGATATTGATCCACTTTACTATAGAATGGAATGTTGAGAGACTGATTCACTTTACTATTGAATGGAATGTTGAGATATTGATCCACTTTACCATAGAATGGAATGTTGAGATACTGATTCACTTTACTACAGAATGGAATGTTGAGATACTGATCCACTTTACAAAAGAATGGAATGTTGAGATGCTGATCCACTTTACTAGAGAATGGAATGTTGAGATACTGATCCACTTTACTATAGAATGGAATGTTGAGATATTGATCCACTTTACTATAGAATGGAATGTTGAGAGACTGATTCACTTTACTGTAGAATGGAATGTTGAGATATTGATCCACTTTACCACAGAATGGAATGTTGAGATACTGATCCACTTCACTATAGAATGGAATGTTGAGATACTGATCCACTTCACTATAGAATGGAATGTTGAGATACTGATCCACTTTACTACAGAATGGAATGTTGAGATACTGATCCACTTCACTATAGAATGGAATGTTGAGATACTGATCCACTTTACGATCGAATGGAATGTTGAGATACTGATCCACTTTACTATAGAATGGAATGTTGAGGTGCTGATTCACTTTACTATAGAATGGAATGTTGAGATACTGATCCACTTTACTACAGAATGGAATGTTGAGATACTGATCCACTTCACTATAGAATGGAATGTTGTGGTACTGTTCCACTTCACTATAGAATGGAATGTTTAGATACTGATCCACTTCACTATAGAATGGAATGTTGTGGTACTGTTCCACTTCACTATAGAATGGAATGTTTAGATACTGATCCACTTCACTATAGAATGGAATGTTGTGGTACTGTTCCACTTCACTGTAGAATGGAATGTTTAGATACTGATCCACTTCACTATAGAATGGAATGTTGAGATACTGATCCACTTTACTACAGAATGGAATGTTGAGATACTGATCCACTTCACTATAGAATGGAATGTTGTGGTACTGTTCCACTTCACTATAGAATGGAATGTTTAGATACTGATCCACTTCACTGTAGAATGGAATGTTGAGATACTGATCCACTTTACTACAGAATGGAATGTTGAGATACTGATCCACTTCACTATAGAATGGAATGTTGAGATACTGATCCACTTTACGATAGAATGGAATGTTGAGATACTGATCCACTTCACTATAGAATGGAATGTTGAGATATTGATCCACTTTACTATAGAATGGAATGTTGAGATACTGATCCACTTCACGATAGAATGGAATGTTGAGATACTGATCCACTTCACTATAGAATGGAATGTTGAGATACTGATCCACTTCACTATAGAATGGAATGTTGAGATACTGATCCACTTCACTATAGAATGGAATGTTGAGATATTGATCCACTTTACTATAGAATGGAATGTTGAGAGACTGATTCACTTTACTATAGAATGGAATGTTGAGATATTGATCCACTTTACCATAGAATGGAATGTTGAGATACTGATTCACTTTACTATAGAATGGAATGTTGAGATACTGATCCACTTTACAAAAGAATGGAATGTTGAGATACTGATCCACTTTACTAGAGAATGGAATGTTGAGATACTGATCCACTTTACTATAGAATGGAATGTTGAGATATTGATCCACTTTACTATAGAATGGAATGTTGAGAGACTGATTCACTTTACTGTAGAATGGAATGTTGAGATACAGATCCACTTCACTATAGAATGGAATGTTGAGATACTGATCCACTTTACTATAGAATGGAATGTTGAGATACTGATCCACTTCACTATAGAATGGAATGTTGAGATATTGATCCACTTTACTATAGAATGGAATGTTGAGATATTGATCCACTTCACTATAGAATGGAATGTTGAGATACTGATCCACTTCACTATAGAATGGAATGTTGAGATACTGATCCACTTCACTATAGAATGGAATGTTGAGATACTGATCCACTTTACTATAGAATGGAATGTTGAGATATTGATCCACTTTACTATAGAATGGAATGTTGAGATACTGATCCACTTCACTATAGAATGGAATGTTGAGATATTGATCCACTTTACTATAGAATGGAATGTTGAGATACTGATCCACTTCACTATAGAATGGAATGTTGAGATACTGATCCACTTTACTATAGAATGGAATGTTGAGATACTGATCCACTTCACTATAGAATGGAATGTTGAGATATTGATCCACTTTACTATAGAATGGAATGTTGAGATATTGATCCACTTTACTATAGAATGGAATGTTGAGATATTGATCCACTTCACTATAGAATGGAATGTTGAGATACTGATCCACTTCACTATAGAATGGAATGTTGAGATATTGATCCACTTTACTATAGAATGGAATGTTGAGATACTGATCCACTTCACGATAGAATGGAATGTTGAGATACTGATCCACTTCACTATAGAATGGAATGTTGAGATATTGATCCACTTTACTATAGAATGGAATGTTGAGATACTGATCCACTTCACAAAAGAATGGAATGTTGAGATACTGATCCACTTCACTATAGAATGGAATGTTGAGATATTGATCCACTTTACTATAGAATGGAATGTTGAGAGACTGATTCACTTTACTATAGAATGGAATGTTGAGATATTGATCCACTTTACCATAGAATGGAATGTTGAGATACTGATTCACTTTACTATAAAATGGAATGTTGAGATACTGATCCACTTTACAAAAGAATGGAATGTTGAGATGCTGATCCACTTTACTAGAGAATGGAATGTTGAGATACTGATCCACTTCACTATAGAATGGAATGTTGAGATACTGATCCACTTTACTACAGAATGGAATGTTGAGATACTGATCCACTTCACTATAGAATGGAATGTTGAGATACTGATCCACTTTACGATCGAATGGAATGTTGAGATACTGATCCACTTTACTATAGAATGGAATGTTGAGGTGCTGATTCACTTCACTATAGAATGGAATGTTGAGGTACTGATCCACTTCACTATAGAATGGAATGTTGAGGTACTGATCCACTTCACTATAGAATGGAATGTTGAGATACTGATCCACTTTACTACAGAATGGAATGTTGAGATACTGATCCACTTTACGATCAAATGGAATGTTGAGATACTGATCCACTTTACTATAGAATGGAATGTTGAGATACTGATCCACTTTACTATAGAATGGAATGTTGAGATACTGATCCACTTTACTATAGAATGGAATGTTGAGATACTGATCCACTTCACTATAGAATGGAATGTTGAGATATTGGTCCACTTTACTATAGAATGGAATGTTGAGATACTGATCCACTTTACTATAGAATGGAATGTTGAGATACTGATCCACTTCACTATAGAATGGAATGTTGAGATACTGATCCACTTCACTATAGAATGGAATGTTGAGATACTGATCCACTTCACTATAGAATGGAATGTTGAGATATTGATCCACTTTACTGTAGAATGGAATGTTGAGATACTGATCCACTTTACTATGGAATGGAATGTTGAGATACTGATCCACTTTAAAAAGAATGGAATGTTGAGGTACTGATCCACTTTGATATAGAATGGAATGTTGAGGTACTGATCCACTATGATATAGAATGGAATGTTGAGGTACTGATCCACTTTACTACAGAATGGAATGTTGAGGTACTGATCCACTTTAATATCGAATGGAATGTTGAGGTACTGATCCACTTCACTGTAGAATGGAATGTTGAGGTACTGATCGACTTCATATTGAATGGAATGTTGAGGTACTGATCCACTCTGCTATAGAATGGAATGTTGAGGTGCTGATCCACTTTAATATCGAATGGAATGTTGAGGTACTGATCCACTTTACTACAGAATGGAATGTTGAGGTACTGATCCACTTTAATATCGAATGGAATGTTGAGGTACTGATCCACTTTACTATAAAAGGGAATGTTGAGGTACTGATCCACTTTACTATAGAATGGAATTTTGAGGTACTGATCCACTTTACTATTGAATGGAATTTTGAGGTACTGATCCACTCTGCGAAAGAATGGAATGTTGAGGTACTGAACAACTTTGATACAGAATGGAATGTTGATGTACTGATCCACTTTACGATAGAATGGAATGTTGAGGTACTGATCCACTTTACTATCGAATGGAATGTTGAGGTACTGATCCACTCTGCTATAGAATGGAATGTTGATGTACTGATCCACTTTAATATCGAATGGAATGTTGAGGTACTGATCCACTTTACCATAGAAGGGAATGTTGAGGTACTGATCCACTTTACTACAGAATGGAATGTTGAGGTACTGATCCACTTTACTATAGAAGGGAATGTTGAGGTACTGATCCACTTTACTACAGAATGGAATGTTGAGGTACTGATCCACTTTAATATCGAATGGAATGTTGAGGTACTGATCCACTTTACTATAGAAGGGAATGTTGAGGTACTGATCCACTTTACTATAGAATGGAATGTTGAGGTACTGATCCACTTTACTATCGAATGGAATGTTGAGGTACTGATCCACTCTGCTATAGAATGGAATGTTGAGGTACTGATCCACTTTGATATAGAATGGAATGTTGATGTACTGATCCACTTTACGATAGAATGGAATGTTGAGGTACTGATCCACTTTACTATCGAATGGAATGTTGAGGTACTGATCCACTCTGCTATAGAATGGAATGTTGAGGTCCTGATCCACTTTGATATAGAATGGAATGTTGAGGTACTGATCCACTTTAATATCGAATGGAATGTTGAGGTACTGATCCACTTTACTATAGAATGGAATGTTGAGGTACTGATCCACTCTGCTATAGAATGGAATGTTGAGGTACTGATCCACTTTGATATAGAATGCAATTTTGAGGTACTGATCCACTTTACTATCGAATGGAATGTTGAGGTACTGATCCACTTTACTATAGAATGGAATGTTGAGATACTGATCCACTTTACTATAGAATGGAATGTTGAGATACTGATCCACTTTACCATAGAATGGAATGTTGAGATACTGATTCACTTTACCATAGAATGGAATGTTGAGATACTGATCCACTTTACTATAGAATGGAATGTTGAGATACTGATCCACTTTACTATAGAATGGAATGTTGAGATACTGATCCACTTTACTATCGAATGGAATGTTGAGATCCTGATCCACTTTTCTCTCGAATGGAATGTTGAGATACTGATCCACTTTACTATAGAATGGAATGTTGAGATACTGATCCACTTTACTATCGAATGGAATGTTGAGATCCTGATCCACTTTTCTCTCGAATGGAATGTTGAGATACTGATCCACTTTACTATAGAATGGAATGTTGAGATATTGATCCACTTTACTATAGAATGGAATGTTGAGATACTGATCCACTTTACTATCGAATGGAATGTTGAGATACTGATCCACTTTACTTTCGAATGGAATGTTGAGATACTGATCCACTTTACTATCGAATGGAATGTTGAGAGACTGATCCACTTTACTATAGAATGGAATGTTGAGATACTGATCCACTTTACTATCGAATGGAATGTTGAGATACTGATCCACTTTACTATAGAATGGAATGTTGAGATACCGATCCACTTTACGAGAGAATGGAATGTTGAGATACTGATCCACTTTACAAAAGAATGGAATGTTGAGATACTGATCCACTTTACCATAGAATGGAATGTTGAGATACTGATCCACTTTGCTGTAGAATGGAATGTTGAGATACTGATCCACTTTACTATCGAATGGAATGTTGAGATACTGATCCACTTTACTATCAAATGGAATGTTGAGACACTGATCCACTTTACTATCGAATGGAATGTTGAGATACTGATCCACTTTACTATAGAATGGAATGTTGAGATACTGATCCACTTTACTATAGAATGGAATGTTGAGGTACTGATCCACTTTACTATAGAATGGAATTTTGAGGTACTGATCCACTTTACTATTGAATGGAATTTTGAGGTACTGATCCACTCTGCGAAAGAATGGAATGTTGAGGTACTGAACAACTTTGATATAGAATGGAATGTTGAGGTACTGATCCACTTTACTATCGAATGGAATGTTGAGGTACTGATCCACTCTGCTATAGAATGGAATGTTGAGGTACTGATCCACTTTGATATAGAATGGAATGTTGATGTACTGATCCACTTTACGATAGAATGGAATGTTGAGGTCCTGATCCACTTTACTATCGAATGGAATGTTGAGGTCCTGATCCACTCTGCTATAGAATGGAATGTTGAGGTCCTGATCCACTTTGATATAGAATGGAATGTTGAGGTACTGATCCACTTTAATATCGAATGGAATGTTGAGGTACTGATCCACTTTACTATAGAATGGAATGTTGAGGTACTGATCCACTTTGCTATAGAATGGAATGTTGAGGTACTGATCCACTCTGCTATAGCATGGAATGTTGAGGTACTGATCCACTTTGATATAGAATGGAATTTTGAGGTACTGATCCACTTTACTATCGAATGGAATGTTGAGGTGCTGATCCACTCTGCTATCGAATGGAATGTTGAGGTACTGATCCACTTTGATGTAGAATGGAATGTTGAGGTACTGATCCACTTTACTATCGAATGGAATGTTGAGGTACTGATCCACTTTACTATAGAATGGAATGTTGAGGTACTGATCCACTTTCCTATAGAATGGAATGTTGAGGTACTGATGCACTTCACTATCGAATGGAATGTTGAGATACTGATCCACTTTCCTGTCGAATGGAATGTTGAGATACTGATCCACTCTGCTATAGAATGGAATGTTGAGGTACTGATCCACTTTATTATAGAATGGAATGTTGAGGTACTGATCCACTTTACTGTGGAATGGAATGTTGAGGTACTGATCCAGTTTACGAAAGAATGGAATGTTGAGGCACTGATCCACTTTACTATCGAATGGAATGTTGAGATACTGATCCACTCTGCTATAGAATGGAATGTTGAGGTACTGATCCACTTTACTACAGAATGGAATGTTGAGGTACTGATCCACTTTACTATCGAATGGAATGTTGAGATACTGAGCCACTCTGCTATAGAATGGAATGTTGAGGTACTGATCCACTTTGATATACAATGGAATGTTGAGGTCCTGATCCACTTTACTATCGAATGGAATGTTGAGATACTGATCCACTCTGCAACAGAATGGAACGTTGAGGTACTGATCCACTTTACTATAGAATGGAATGTTGAGGTACTGATTCACTTCACGATGGAATGGAATGTTGAGGGAATGATCCACTCTGCTATAGAATGGAATGTTGAGGTACTGATCCACTTTAGTATAGAATGGAATGTTGAAATACTGATCCACTCTGCTATAGAATGGAATGTTGAGGTCCTGATCCACTTTACTATCGAATGGAATGTTGAGATACTGAGCCACTCTGCTATAGAATGGAATGTTGAGGTACTGATCCACTTTGATATACAATGGAATGTTGAGGTCATGATCCACTTTACTATCGAATGGAATGTTGAGGTACTGATCCACTCTGCAACAGAATGGAACGTTGAGGTACTGATCCACTTTACTATAGAATGGAATGTTGAGGTACTGATTCACTTCACGATGGAATGGCATGTTGAGGGAATGATCCACTCTGCTATAGAATGGAATGTTGAGGTACTGATCCACTTTAGTATAGAATGGAATGTTGAAATACTGATCCACTCTGCTATAGAATGGAATGTTGAGGTACTGATCCACGTTACTTTCGAATGGAATGTTGAGGTACTGATCCACTTTACTACAGAATGGAATGTTGAGGTACTGATCCACTCTGGTATAGAATGGAATGTTGAGGTACTGATCCACTTTGATATGGAATGGAATGTTGATGTACTGATCCACTTTGCGACAGAATGGAATGTTGAGGTACTGATGCACTCTGCGACAGAAAGGAATGTTGACGTACTGATCAACTTTGATGTAGAATGGAATGTTGAGGTACCGATCAACTTTGATATAGAATGGAATGTTGAGGTACTGATCCACTTTACTACAGAATGGAATGTTGAGGTACTGATCCACTCTGCTATAGAATGGAATGTTGAGGTACTGATCAACTTTGATATAGAATGCAATGTTGAGGTACTGATCCACTTTACTACAGAATGGAATGTTGAGGTACTGATCAACTTTGATATAGAATGGAATGTTGAGGTACTGATCCACTTCACTACAGAATGGAATGTTGAGGTAATGATCCACTTTGATATATAATGGAATGTTGAGGTACTGATCCACTTTGATATATAATGGAATGTTGAGGTACTGATCCACTTTCATATAGAATGGAATGTTGAGGTACTGATCCACTCTGCTGTAGAATGGAATGTTGACGTACTGATCCACTTTACTCTAGAATGGAATGTTGAATTACAGATCCACTCTGCTATCGAATGGAATGTTGAGGTACTGATCCAATTTGATATAGAATGGAATGTTGAGATACTTATCCACTTTACTATCGAAACGAATGTTGAGGTACTGATCCACTCTGCTATAGAATGGAATGTTGAGATACTGATCCATTCTGCTATAGAATGGAATGTTGAGGTACTGATCAACTTTACTATAGAATGGAATGTTGAGATACTGATCCACTTTACTATAGAATGGAATGTTGAGGTACTGATCCACTTTACTATCGAATGGAATGTTGAGATACTGACCCACTTTACGATCGAATGGAATGTTGAGGTACTGATCCACTTGACTCTCGAATGGAATGTTGAGGTACTGATCCACTTTACTACAGAATGGACTGTTGAGGTACTGATCAACTTTGATATTCAATGGAATGTTGAGGTAGTGATCCACTTTACTACAGAATGGAATGTTGAGGTACTGATCCACTCTGCTATAGAATGGAATGTTGAAGTACTGATCCACTTTGATATAGAATGGAATGTTGAGGTACTGATCCACTTTACTATAGAATGGAATGTTGAGGTACTGATCCACTCTGCTATAGAATGGAGTGTTGAGGTACTGATCCACTTTACTCTAGAATGGAATGTTGATGTACAGATCCACTCTGCTATAGAATGGAATGTTGAGGTACTGATCCACTTTGATATAGAATGGAATGTTGAGATACTGATCCACTTTACTATAGAATGGAATGTTGAGATACTGATCCACTTTACTATAGAATGGAATGTTGAGGTACTGATCCACTTTCTGTAGAATGGAATGTTGAGATACTGATCCACTTTACTATCGAATGGAATGTTGAGGTACTGATCCACTCTGCTATAGAATGGAATGTTGAGATACTGATCCACTCTGCTATAGAATGGAATGTTGAGGTACTGATCCACTTTACTATAGAATGGAATGTTGAGGTGCTGATCCACTTTGATATAGAATGGAATGTTGAGGTACTGATCCACTTTACGATGGAATGGAATGTGGAGATACAAAGACACTCTGCTTCAGAATGGAAAGTTGAGATACTGATCCACTTTACTATAGAATGGAATGTTGAGATACTGATCCACTTTACTATAGAATGGAATGTTGAGGTACTGATCCACTCTGCTGTAGAATGGAATGTTGAGGTACTGATCCACTTTACTCTAGAAAGGAATGTTGAGTTACAGATCCACTCTGCTATCGAATGGAATGTTGAGGTACTGATCCACTTTACTATAGAATGGAATGTTGAGATACTGATCCACTTTACTATCGAATGGAATGTTGATGTACTGATCCACTCTGCTATAGAATGGAATGTTGAGATACTGATCCACTCTGCTATAGAATGGAATGTTGAGGTACTGATCCACTTTACTATGGAATGGAATGTTGAGGTACTGATCCACTTTGATATAGAATGGAATGTTGAGGTACTGATCCACTTTGACATGGAATGGAATGTTGAGATACGAAGCCACTCTGCTTCAGAATGGAAAGTTGAGATACTGATCCACTTTACTTTCGAATGGAATGTTGAGATACTGATCCACTTTACTATAGAATGGAATGTTGAGGTACTGATCCACTTTACTATCGAATGGAATGTTGAGATACTGACCCACTTTACGATCCAATGGAATGTTGAGGTACTGATCCACTTGACTCTCGAATGGAATGTTGAGGTACTGATACACTTTACTATAGAATGGAATGTTGAGCTACTGATCCACTCTGCTGTAGAATGGAATGTTGAGGTACTGATCCACTTTACTCTAGAATGGAATGTTGAGTTACAGATCCACTCTGCTATCGAATGGAATGTTGAGGTACTGATCCACTTTGATATAGAATGGAATGTTGAGATACTGATCCACTTTACTATCGAATGGAATGTTGAGGTGCTGATCCACTCTGCTATAGAATGGAATGTTGAGATACTGATCCACTCTGCTATAGAATGGAATGTTGAGGTACTGATCCACTTTACTATAGAATGGAATGTTGAGGTACTGATCCACTTTGATATACAATGGAATGTTGAGGTACTGATCCACTTTGACATGGAATGGAATGTTGAGATACAAAGCCACTCTGCTTCAGAATGGAAAGTTGAGATACTGATCCACTTTACTATAGAATGGAATGTTGAGATACTGATCCACTTTACTATAGAATGGAATGTTGAGGTACTGATCCACTTTACTATCGAATGGAATGTTGAGATACTGACCCACTTTACGATCGAATGGAATGTTGAGGTACTGATCCACTTGACTCTCGAATGGAATGTTGAGGTACTGATCCACTTTACTACAGAATGGAATGTTGAGGTACTGATCAACTTTGATATAGAATGGAATGTTGAGGTAGTGATCCACTTAACTACAGAATGGAATGTTGAGGTACTGATCCACTCTGCTATAGAATGGAATGTTGAAGTACTGATCCACTTTGATTTCGAATGGAATGTTGAGGTACTGATCCACTTTCCAATAGAATGGAATGTTGAGGTACTGATCCACTCTGCGATAGAATGGAATGTTGAGATACTGATCCACTCTGCTATAGAATGGAATGTTGAGGTCCTGATCCACTTTACTCTGGAATGGAATGTTGAGGTACTGATCCACTTTGATATAGAATGGAATGTTGAGGTACTGATCCACTTTGACATGGAATGGAATGTTGAGATACGAAGCCACTCTGCTTCAGAATGGAAAGTTGAGATACTGATCCACTTTACTATAGAATGGAATGTTGAGATACTGATCCACTTTACTATAGAATGGAATGTTGAGGTACTGATCCACTTTACTATCGAATGGAATGTTGAGATACTGACCCAATTTACTATCGAATGGAATGTTGAGGTACTGATCCACTTGACTCTCGAATGGAATGTTGAGGTACTGATCCACTTTACTATAGAATGGAATGTTGAGGTACTGATCCACTCTGCTGTAGAATGGAATGTTGAGGTACTGATCCACTTTACTCGAGAATGGAATGTTGAGTTACAGATCCACTCTGCTATCGAATGGAATGTTGAGGTACTGATCCACTTTGATATAGAATGGAATGTTGAGATACTGATCCACTTTACTATCGAATGGAATGTTGAGGTACTGATCCACTCTGCTATAGAATGGAATGTTGAGACACTGATCCACTCTGCTATAGAATGGAATGTTGAGGTACTGATCCACTTTACTATAGAATGGAATTTTGAGGTACTGATCCACTTTGACATGGAATGGAATGTTGAGATGCAAAGCCACTCTGCTTCAGAATGGAAAGTTGAGATACTGATCCACTTTACGAGAATGGAATGTTGAGATACTGATCCACTTTACTATAGAACGGAATGTTGAGGTAGTGATCCACTTTACTATCGAATGGAATGTTGAGATACTGACCCACTTTACGATCGAATGGAATGTTGAGGTACTGATCCACTTGACTCTCGAATGGAATGTTGAGGTACTGATCCACTTTACTGCAGAATGGAATGTTGAGGTACTGATCAACTTTGATATAGAATGGAATGTTGAGGTAGTGATCCAGTTTACTACAGAATGGAATGTTGAGGTACTGATCCACTCTGCTATTGAATGGAATGTTGAGGTACTGATCCACTTTACTCTAGAATGGAATGTTGATGTACAGATCCACTCTGCTATAGAATGGAATGTTGAGGTCCTGATCCACTTTGATATAGAATGGAATGTTGAGATACTGATCCACTTTACTATAGAATGGAATGTTGAGGTACTGATCCACTTTACTGTAGAATGGAATGTTGAAATACTGATCCACTTTACTATCGAATGGAATGTTGAGGTACTGATCCACTCTGCTATAGAATGGAATGTTGAGATACTGATCCACTCTGCTATAGAATGGAATGTTGAGGTACTGATCCACTTTACTATAGAATGGAATGTTGAGGTGCTGATCCACTTTGATATAGAATGGAATGTTGAGGTACTGATCCACTTTGACATGGAATGGAATGTTGAGATACAAAGCCACTCTGCTTCAGAATGGAAAGTTGAGAGACTGATTCACTTTACTATAGAATGGAATGTTGACATACTGATCCACTTTACTATAGAATGGAATGTTGAGGTACTGATCCACTCTGCTGTAGAATGGAATGTTGAGGTACTGATCCACTTTACTCTAGAATGGAATGTTGAGTTACAGATCCACTCTGCTATCGAATGGAATGTTGAGGTACTGATCCACTTTACTATAGAATGGAATGTTGAGATACTAATCCACTTTACTATCGAATGGAATGTTGAGGTACTGATCCACTCTGCTATAGAATGGTATGTTGAGATACTGATCCACTCTGCTATAGAATGGAATGTTGAGGTACTGATCCACTTTACTATAGAATGGAATGTTGAGGTACTGATCCACTTTGATATAGAATGGAATGTTGAGGTACTGATCCACTTTGACATGGAATGGAATGTTGAGATACGAAGCCACTCTGCTTCAGAATGGAAAACAATTTTACAACACCAAGTTATAGTCCAGCAATTTTATTTTAAATTCTACTGATCCACTTTACTTTCGAATGGAATGTTGAGATACTCATCCACTTTACTATAGAATGGAATGTTGAGGTACTGATCCACTTTACTATCGAATGGAATGTTGAGATACTGACCCACTTTACTATCGAATGGAATGTTGAGGTACTGATCCACTTGACTCTCGAATGGAATGTTGAGGTACTGATCCACTTTACTACAGAATGGAATGTTGAGGTACTGATCAACTTTGATATAGAATGGAATGTTGAGGTAGTGATCCACTTTACTACAGAATGGAATGTTGAGGTACTGATCCACTCTGCTATAGAATGGAATGTTGAGGTACTGATCCACTTTGATATAGAATGGAATGTTGAGGTACTGATCCACTTTACTATAGAATGGAATGTTGAGGTACAGATCCACTCTGCTATAGAATGGAATGTTGAGGTGCTGATTCACTTTGATATAGAATGGAATGTTGAGATACTGATCCACTTTACTATAGAATGGAATGTTGAGATACTGATCCACTTTACTATAGAATGGAATGTTGAGGTACTGATCCACTTTACTATAGAATGGAATGTTGAGATACTGATCCACTTTACGATCGAATGGAATGTTGAGGTACTGATCCACTCTGCTGTAGAATGGAATGTTGAGATACTGATCCACTCTGCGATAGAATGGAATGTTGAGGTACTGATCCACTTTACTATAGAATGGAATGTTGCGGTGCTGATCCACTTTGATATAGAATGGAATGTTGAGGTACTGATCCACTTTGACATGGAATGGAATGTTGAGATACAAAGCCACTCTGCTTCAGAATGGAAAGTTGAGATACTGATCCACTTTACCACAGAATGGAATGTTGAGATACTGATCCACTTTACTATAGAATGGAATGTTGAGATACTGATCCACTTTACTATAGAATGGAATGTTGAGGTACTGATCCACTTTACTATCGAATGGAATGTTGAGATACTGACCCACTTTACTATCGAATGGAATGTTGAGGTACTGATCCACTTTACTCTCGAATGGAATGTTGAGGTACTGATCCACTTTACTGCAGAATGGAATGTTGAGGTACTGATCAACTTTGATATAGAATGGAATGTTGAGGCAGTGATCCACTTTACTACAGAATGGAATGTTGAGGTACTGATCCACTCTGCTATAGAATGGAATGTTGAGGTACTGATCCACTTTGATATAGAATGGAATGTTGAGGTACTGATCCACTTTACTACAGAATGGAATGTTGAGGCACTGATCAACTTTGATATAGAATGGAATGTTGAGGTACCGATCAACTTTGATATAGAATGGAATGTTGAGGTCCTGATCAACTTTGATATAGAATGGAATGTTGAGGTACTGATCAACTTTGATATAGAATGGAATGTTGACCTACTGATCAACTTTGATATAGAATGGAATGTTGAGGTACTGATCAACTTTGATATAGAATGGAATGTTGAGGTACTGATCCACTTTACGACAGAATGGAATGTTGAGGTACTGATCCACTCTGTTATAGAATGGAATGTTGAGGTACTGATCAACTTTGATATAGAATGGAATGTTGAGGTACTGATCCACTTTACTACAGAATGGAATGTTGAGGTACTGATCAACTTTGATATAGAATGGAATGTTGAGGTACTGATCCACTTTACTACAGAATGGAATGTTGAGGTTCTGATCCACTTTACTCTAGAATGGAATGTTGAGGTACAGATCCACTCTGCTATCGAATGGAATGTTGAGGTACTGATCCAATTTGACATAGAATGGAATGTTGAGATACTGATCCACTTTACTATCGAATGGAATGTTGAGGTACTGATCCACTCTGCTTCAGAATGGAAAGTTGAGATATTGATCCACTTTACTGTAGAATGGAATGTTGAGATACTGATCCACTTTACTATAGAATGTAATGTTGAGGTACTGATCCACTTTACCATAGAATGGAATGTTGAGATACTGATCCACTTTACTATAGAATGGAATGTTGAGGTACTGATCCACTTTACTATAGAATGGAATGTTGAGATACTGATCCACTTTACTATAGAATGGAAAGTTGAGATACTGATCCACTTTACTATAGAATGGAATGTTGAGATACTGATCCACTTTACTGTAGAATGGAATGTTGAGATACTGATCCACTTTACTATAGAATGGAATGTTGAGGTACTGATCCACTTTACCATAGAATGGAATATTGAGGTTCTGATCCACTTTACTATCGAATGGAATGTTGAGATACTGACCCACTTTACTATCGAATGGAATGTTGAGATACTGATGCACTTTACTCTCGAATGGAATGTTCAGGTACTGATCCACTTTACTACAGAATGGAATGTTGAGGTACTGATCAACTTTGATATAGAATGGAATGTTGAGGTAGTGATCCACTTTACTACAGAATGGAATGTTGAGGTACTGATCCACTCTGCTATGGAATGGAATGTTGAGGTACTGATCCACTTTCCTCTAGAATGGAATGTTGAGGTACAGATCCACTCTGCTATAGAATGGAATGTTGAGGTACTGATCCACTTTGATATAGAATGGAATGTTGAGATACTGATCCACTTTACTATCGAATGGAATGTTGAGGTACTGATCCAGCTACTATAGAATGGAATGTTGAGGTACTGATCCACTTTACTATCGAATGGAATGTTGAGGTACTGATCCACTCTGCCATAGAATGGAATGTTGAGGTACTGATCCACTTTACTATCGAATGGAATGTTGAGGTACTGATCCAATTTACTATAGAATGGAATGTTGTTATACTGATCCATTTACCATAGAATGGAATCTTGAGGTACAGATCCACTCTGCTATAGAATGGAATGTTGAGGTACTGATCCACTTTACTATAGAATGGAATGTTGAGATACTGATCCACTTTACTATAGAATGGAATGTTGAGGTACTGATCAACTTTGATACAGAATGGAATGTTGAGATACTGATCCACTTTACTATTGAATGGAATGTTGAGGTACTGATCCACTCTGCTACAGAATGGAATGTTGAGGTACCGAACAACTTTGATATAGAATGGAATGTTGAGATACTGATCCACTTTACTATAGAATGGAATGTTGAGGTACTGATCCACTTTACTATCGAATGGAATGTTGAGTTACTGATCCATTCTGCTATAGAATGGAATGTTGAGGTACTGATCCACTTTGATATGGAATGGAATGTTGAGGTACTGATCCACTTCAATATCGAATGGAATGTTGAGGTACTGATCCACTTTACGATAGAATGGAATGTTGAGGTACTGATCCACTTTAATATCGAATGGAATGTTGAGGTACTGATCCACTTTACTACAGAATGGAATGTTGAGGTGCTGATCCACTTTACTATTGAATGGAATGTTGAGGTACTGATCCACTCTGCTACAGAATGGAATGTTGAGGTACCGAACAACTTTGATAAGGAATGGAATGTTGAGGTACTGATCCACTTTACTATCGAATGGAATGTTGAGGTACTGATCCACTCTGCGATAGAATGGAATGTTGAGGTACTGATCCACTTTGATATAGAATGGAATGTTGAGGTACTGATCCACTTTACTATGGAATGGAATGTTGAGGTACTGATCCACTTTACCAGAGAATGGAATGTTGTTGTACTGATCCACTCTGCTCTTGAATGTAATGTTGAGGTACTGATCCACTTTGATATCGAATGGAATGTTGAGGTCCTGATCCAATTTACTATCGAATGGAATGTTGAGATACTGATCCACTCTGCTATAGTATGGAATGTTGAGGTACTGATCCACTTTACTATAGATTGGAATGTTGAGGTACTGATCCACTTTACGATAGAATGGAATGTTGAGGTACTGATCCACTCTGCTATAGAATGGAATGTTGAGGTACTGATCCACTTTACTATAGAATGGAATGGTGAGGTACTGATCCACTTTGATAAAGAATGGAATGTTGAGGTACTGATCCACTTTATTATAGAATGGAATGTTGAGATGCTGATCCACTTTGATAAAGAATGGAATGTTGAGGTACTGATCCACTTTACTATAGAATGGAATGTTGAGATACTGATCCACTTTACTATTGAATGGAATGTTGAGGTTCCGATCAACTTTGATATAGAATGGAATGTTGAGGTACTGATCCACTTTGATATAGAATGGAATGTTGAGGTACTGATCCACTATGATATAGAATGGAATGTTGATGTACTGATCCACTTTACTATAGAATGGAATGTTGAGGTCCTGATCCACTTTACTATCGAATGGAATGTTGAGGTACTGATCCACTCTGCTATAGAGTGGAATGTTGAGGTACTGATCCACTTTGATATTGAATGGAATGTTGAGGTACTGATCCACTTTGATATCGAATGGAATGTTGAGGTACTGATCCACTTTACTATAGAATGGAATGTTGAGGTACTGATCCACTTTAATATCGAATGGAATGTTGAGGTACTGATCCACTCTACTACAGAATGGAATGTTGAGGTACTGATCCACTTTACTATTGAATGGAATGTTGAGGTACTGATCCACTCTGCTCCAGAATGCAATGTTGAGGTACCGAACAACTTTGATATAGAATGGAATGTTGAGGTACTGATCCACTTTACTATCGAATGGAATGTTGAGGTACTGATCCACTCTGCGATAGAATGGAATGTTGAGGTACTGATCCACTTTGATATAGAATGGAATGTTGAGGTACTGATCCACTTTACTATAGAATGGAATGTTGAGGTCCTGATCCACTTTACTATAGAATGGAATGTTGAGGTACTGATCCACTCTGCTCTTGAATGTAATGTTGACGTACTGATCCACTTTGATATAGAATGGAATGTTGAGGTCCTGATCCACTTTACTATCGAATGGAATGTTGAGATACTGATCCACTCTGCTATAGAATGGAATGTTGAGGTACTGATCCACTTTACTATAGATTGGAATGTTGAGGTACTGATCCACTTTACGATAGAATGGAATGTTGAGGTACTGATCCACTCTGCTATAGAATGGAATGTTGAGGTACTGATCCACTTTACTATAGAATGGAATGTTGAGGTACTGATCCACTTTGATAAAGAATGGAATGTTGAGGTACTGATCCACTTTACTATAGAATGGAATGTTGAGATGCTGATCCACTTTGATAAAGAATGGAATGTTGAGGTACTGATCCACTTTACTATTGAATGGAATGTTGAGATACTGATCCACTTTACTATTGAATGGAATGTTGAGGTTCCGATCAACTTTGATATAGAATGGAATGTTGAGGTACTGATCCACTTTACGATAGAATGGAATGTTGAGATGCTGATCCACTTTGATATAGAATGGAATGTTGAGGTACTGATCCACTTTAATATCGAATGGAATGTTGAGGTACTGATCCACTTTACGATAGAATGGAATGTTGAGGTACTGATCCACTTTACTGTCGAATGGAATGTTGAGGTACTGATCCACTCTGCTATAGAATGGAATGTTGAGGTACTGATCCACTTTGATATGGAATGGAATGTTGAGGTACTGATCCACTTTAATATCGAATGGAATGTTGAGGTACTGATCCACTTTACGACAGAATGGAATGTTGAGGTACTGATCCACTCTGCTACAGAATGGAATGTTGAGGTACCGAACAACTTTGATATCGAATGGAATGTTGAGGTACTGATCCACTTCACTATCAAATGGAATGTTGAGGTACTGATCCACTCTGCGATAGAATGGAATGTTGAGGTACTGATCCACTTTGATATAGAATGGAATGTTGAGGTACTGATCCACTTTACTATGGAATGGAATGTTGAGGTAAAGATCCACTTTACTATAGAATGGAATGTTGAGGTACTGATCCACTCTGCTCTTGAATGTAATGTTGAGGTACTGATCCACTTTGATATAGAATGGAATGTTGAGGTCCTGATCCACTTTACTATCGAATGGAATGTTGAGATACTGATCCACTCTGCTATAGAATGGAATGTTGAGGTACTGATCCACTTTACTATAGATTGGAATGTTGAGGTACTGATCCACTTTACGATAGAATGGAATGTTGAGGTACTGATCCACTCTGCTATAGAATGGAATGTTGAGGTACTGATCCACTTTACTATAGAATGGAATGTTGAGGTACTGAATCACTTGGATAAAGAATGGAATGTTGAGGTACTGATCCACTTTACTATAGAATGGAATGTTGAGATGCTGATCCAATTTGATAAAGAATGGAATGTTGAGGTACTGATCCACTTTACTATAGAATGGAATGTTGAGATACTGATCCACTTTACTATTGATTGGAATGTTGAGGTTCCGATCAACTTTGATATAGAATGGAATGTTGAGGGACTGATCCACTTTGATATAGAATGGAATGTTGAGGTACTGATCCACTATGATATAGAATGGAATGTTGATGTACTGATCCACTTTACTATAGAATGGAATGTTGAGGTCCTGATCCACTTTACTATCGAATGGAATGTTGAGGTACTGATCCACTCTGCTATAGAGTGGAATGTTGAGGTACTGATCCACTTTGATATTGAATGGAATGTTGAGGTACTGATCCACTTTAATATCAAACGGAATGTTGAGGTACTGATCCATTTACCATAGAATGGAATCTTGAGGTACTGATCCACTTTAATATCGAATGGAATGTTGAGGTACTGATCCACTTTACTGTAGAATGGAATGTTGAGGTACTGATCAACTTTGATATAGAATGGAATGTTGAGGTACTGATCCACTTTGATATAGAATGGAATGTTGAGGTACTGATCCACTATGATATCGAATGGAATGTTGTTATACTGATCCACTTTACTATAGAATGGAATGTTGAGGTACTGATCCACTTTACTATCGAATGGAATGTTGAGTTACTGATCCACTCTGCTATAGAATGGAATGTTGAGGTCCTGATCCACTTTGATATGGAATGGAATGTTGAGGTACTGATCCACTTTAATATCGAATGGAATGTTGAGGTACTGATCCACTTTACGATAGAATGGAATGTTGAGGTACTGATCCACTTTACTGTCGAATGGAATGTTGAGGTACTGATCCACTCTGCTATAGAATGGAATGTTGAGGTACTGATCCACTTTGATATGGAATGGAATGTTGAGGTACTGATCCACTTTAATATCGAATGGAATGTTGAGGTACTGATCCACTTTACTATAGAATGGAATGTTCAGGTACTGATCCACTTTAATATCGAATGGAATGTTGAGGTACTGATCCACTTTACTACAGAATGGAATGTTGAGGTACTGATCCACTTTACTATTGAATGGAATGTTGAGGCACTGATCCACTTTACTATCAAATGGAATGTTGAGGTACTGATCCACTCTGCGATAGAATGGAATGTTGAGGTACTGATCCACTTTGATATAGAATGGAATGTTGAGGTACTGATCCACTTTACTATCGAATGGAATGTTGAGGTACTGATCCACTCTGCGATAGAATGGAATGTTGAGGTACTGATCCACTTTACTATAGAATGGAATGTTGAGGTACTGATCCACTTTACTATCGAATGGAATGTTGAGGTACTGATCCACTCTGCTCTTGAATGTAATGTTGACGTACTGATCCACTTTGATATAGAATGGAATGTTGAGGTCCTGATCCACTTTCCTATCGAATGGAATGTTGAGATGCTGATCCACTCTGCTATAGAATGGAATGTTGAGGTACTGATCCACTTTACTATAGATTGGAATGTTGAGGTACTGATCCACTTTACGAAAGAATGGAATGTTGAGGTACTGATCCACTCTGCTATAGAATGGAATGTTGAGGTACTGATCCACTTTACTATAGAATGGAATGTTGAGTTATTGATCCACTTTGATAAAGAATGGAATGTTGAGGTACTGATGCACTTTACTATAGAATGGAATGTTGAGATGCTGATCCAATTTGATAAAGAATGGAATGTTGAGGTACTGATCCACTTTACTATAGAATGGAATGTTGAGATACTGATCCACTTTACCATTGAATGGAATGTTGAGGTTCCGATCAACTTTGACATAGAATGGAATGTTGAGGTACTGATCCACTTTACTATCGAATGGAATGTTGAGATACTGATCCACTTTACTATAGAATGGAATGTTGAGGTACTGATCAACTTTGATATAGAATGGAATGTTGAGGTACTGATCCACTTTGATATAGAATGGAATGTTGAGATACTGATCCACTTTACTATAGAATGGAATGTTGAGGTACTGATCCACTTTACTATCGAATGGAATGTTGAGTTACTGATCCACTCTGCTACAGAATGGAATGTTGAGGTACTGATCCACTTTGATATGGAATGGAATGTTGAGGTACTGATCCACTTTAATATCGAATGGAATGTTGAGGTAATGATCCACTTTACGATAGAATGGAATGTTGAGGTGCTGATCCACTTTACTGTCGAATGGAATGTTGAGGTACTGATCCACTCTGCTATAGAATGGAATGTTGAGGTACTGATCCACTTTGATATGGAATGGAATGTTGAGGTACTGATCCACTTTAATATCGAATGGAATGTTGAGGTAATGATCCACTTTACTATAGAATGGAATGTTCAGGTACTGATCCACTTTAATATCGAATGGAATGTTGAGGTACTGATCCACTTTACTACAGAATGGAATGTTGAGGTACTGATCCACTTTACTATTGAATGGAATGTTGAGGTACTGATCCACTTTACTATCGAATGGAATGTTGAGGTACTGATCCACTCTGCGATAGAATGGAATGTTGAGGTACTGATCCACTTTGATATAGAATGGAATGTTGAGGTACTGATCCACTTTACGATAGAATGGAATGTTGAGGTACTGATCCACTTTACGATAGAATGGAATGTTGAGGTACTGATCCACTTTACTATCGAATGGAATGTTGAGGTACCGAACAACTTTGATATAGAATGGAATGTTGAGGTACTGATCCACTTTACTATCGAATGGAATGTTGAGGTACCGAACAACTTTGATATAGAATGGAATGTTGAGGTACTGATCCACTTTACTATCGAATGGAATGTTGAGGTACTGATCCACTTTACTATCGAATGGAATGTTGAGGTACCGAACAACTTTGATATAGAATGGAATGTTGAGGTACTGATCCACTTTACTATCGAATGGAATGTTGAGGTACTGATCCACTCTGCGATAGAATGGAATGTTGAGGTACTGATCCACTTTGATATAGAATGGAATGTTGAGGTACTGATCCACTTTACTATAGAATGGAATGTTGAGGTACTGATCCACTTTACGATAGAATGGAATGTTGAGGTACTGATCCACTCTGCTCTTGAATGTAATGTTGAGGTACTGATCCATTTTGATATAGAATGGAATGTTGAGGTCCTGATCCACTTTACTATCGAATGGAATGTTGAGATACTGATCCACTCTGCTATAGAATGGAATGTTGAGGTACTGATCCACTTTACTATAGATTGGAATGTTGAGGTACTGATCCACTTTACGATAGAATGGAATGTTGAGGTACTGATCCACTCTGCTATAGAATGGAATGTTGAGGGACTGATCCACTTTACTATAGAATGGAATGTTGAGGTACTGATCCACTTTGATAAAGAATGGAATGTTGAGGTACTGATCCACTTTACTATAGAATGGAATGTTGAGATACTGATCCACTTTACTATTGAATGGAATGTTGAGGTTCCGATCAACTTTGATATAGAATGGAATGTTGAGGTACTGATCCACTTTGATACAGAATGGAATGTTGAGGTACTGATCCACTATGATATAGAATGGAATGTTGATGTACTGTTCCACTTTACTATAGAATGGAATGTTGAGGTACTGATCCACTTTACTATCGAATGGAATGTTGAGGTACTGATCCACTCTGCTATAGAGTGGAAGGTTGAGGTACTGATCCACTTTACTATAGATTGGAATGTTGAGGTACTGATCCACTTTACGATAGAATGGAATGTTGAGGTACTGATCCACTCTGCTATAGAATGGAATGTTGAGGTACTGATCCACTTTACTATAGAATGGAATGTTGAGGTACTGATCCACTTTGATAAAGAATGGAATGTTGAGGTACTGATCCACTTTACTATAGAATGGAATGTTGAGATACTGATCCACTTTACTATTGAATGGAATGTTGAGGTTCCGATCAACTTTGATATAGAATGGAATGTTGAGGTACTGATCCACTTTGATATAGAATGGAATGTTGAGGTACTGATCCACTATGATATAGAATGGAATGTTGATGTACTGATCCACTTTACTATAGAATGGAATGTTGAGGTACTGATCCACTTTACTATCGAATGGAATGTTGAGGTACTGATCCACTTTAATATTCAATGGAATGTTGAGGTACTGATCCACTTTAATATTGAATGGAATGTTGAGGTACTGATCCACTTTACTATAGAATGGAATGTTGAGGTACTGATCCACTATGATATAGAATGGAATGTTGATGTACTGATCCACTTTACTATAGAATGGAATGTTGAGGTACTGATCCACTTTAATATTGAATGGAATGTTGAGGTACTGATCCACTTTAATATTCAATGGAATGTTGAGGTACTGATCCACTTTAATATTGAATGGAATGTTGAGGTACTGATCCACTTTACTATAGAATGGAATGTTGAGGTACTGATCCACTTTACTATTGAATGGAATGTTGAGGTACTGATCCACTCTGCTATAGAATGGAATGTTGAGGGACTGAACAACTCTGATATAGAATGGAATGTTGAGATACTGATCCACTTTACTATGGAATGGAATGTTGAGGTACTGATCCACGTTACTATTGAATGGAATGTTGAGGAACTGATCCACTTTACTATTGAATGGAATGTTGAGGTACTGATCCACTTTACTATTGAATGGAATGTTGAGATACTGATCCACTTTACTATAGAATGGAATGTTGAGGTACTGATCCACTTTACTATTGAATGGAATGTTGAGGCACTGATCCACTCTGCTATAGAATGGAATGTTGAGGGACTGAACAACTCTGATATAGAATGGAATGTTGAGATACTGATCCACTTTACCATAGAATGGAATGTTGAGGTACTGATCCACTTTACTATTGAATGGAATGTTGAGGTACTGATCCACTTTACTATTGAATGGAATGTTGAGGTACTGATCCACTTTACTATTGAATGGAATGTTGAGATACTGATCCAATTTACTATAGAATGGAATGTTGAGGTACTGATCCACTTTACTATTGAATGGAATGTTGAGGTACTGATCCACTCTGCTATAGAATGGAATGTTGAGGGACTGAACAACTCTGATATAGAATGGAATGTTGAGATACTGATCCACGTCACGATAGAATGGAATGTTGAGGTACTGATCCACTCTGCTATAGAATGGAATGTTGAGGTACTGATCCACTTTGATATAGAATGGAATGTTGAGGTCCTGATCCACTTTACCATAGAATGGAATGTTGAGGTACTGATCCACTCTGCGATAGAATGGAATGTTGAGGTACTGATCCACTTTGATATAGAATGGAATGTTGAGGTCCTGATCCACTTTACTATCGAATGGAATGTTGAGGTACTGATCCACTCTGCGATAGAATGGAATGTTGAGGTACTGATCCACTTTGATATAGAATGGAATGTTGAGGTTCTGATCCACTTTACTATAGAATGGAATGTTGAGGTACTGATCCACTTTACGATAGAATGGAATGTTGAGGTACTGATCCACTTTACGATAGAATGGAATGTTGAGGTACTGATCCACTTTACTATCGAATGGAATGTTGAGGTACCGAACAACTTTGATATAGAATGGAATGTTGAGGTACTGATCCACTTTACTATCGAATGGAATGTTGAGGGACTGATCCACTCTGCGATAGAATGGAATGTTGAGGTACTGATCCACTTTACTATAGAATGGAATGTTGAGGTACTGATCCACTTTACTATAGAATGGAATGTTGAGGTACTGATCCATTCTGCTCTTGAATGTAATGTTGACGTACTGATCCACTTTGATATAGAATGGAATGTTGAGGTCCTGATCCACTTTCCTATCGAATGGAATGTTGAGATGCTGATCCACTCTGCTATAGAATGGAATGTTGAGGTACTGATCCACTTTACGAAAGAATGGAATGTTGAGGTACTGATCCACTCTGCTATAGAATGGAATGTTGAGGTACTGATCCACTTTACTATAGAATGGAATGTTGAGGTACTGATCCACTTTGATAAAGAATGGAATGTTGAGGTACTGATCCACTTTACGAAAGAATGGAATGTTGAGATGCTGATCCAATTTGATAAAGAATGGAATGTTGAGGTACTGATCCACTTTACTATAGAATGGAATGTTGAGATACTGATCCACTTTACCATTGAATGGAATGTTGAGGTTCCGATCAACTTTGATATAGAATGGAATGTTGAGGTACTGATCCACTTTGATATAGAATGGAATGTTGAGGTACTGATCCACTATGATATAGAATGGAATGTTGTTGTACTGATCCACTTTGCTATAGAATGGAATGTAGAGGTACTGATCCACTTTACTATCGAATGGAATGTTGAGGTACTGATCCACTCTGCTATAGAGTGGAATGTTGAGGTACTGATCCACTTTGATATTGAATGGAATGTTGAGGTACTGATCCAATTTACTATAGAATGGAATGTTGATATACTGATCCATTTACCATAGAATGGAATCTTGAGGTACAGATCCACTCTGCTATAGAATGGAATGTTGAGGTACTGATCCACTTTACTATCGAATGGAATGTTGAGATACTGATCCACTTTACTATAGAATGGAATGTTGAGGTACTGATCAACTTTGATATAGAATGGAATGTTGAGGTACTGATCCACTTTGATATAGAATGCAATGTTGAGGTACTGATCCACTATGATATAGAATGGAATGTTGAGATACTGATCCACTTTACTATAGAATGGAATGTTGAGGTACTGATCCACTTTACTATCGAATGGAATGTTGAGTTACTGATCCACTCTGCTATAGAATGGAATGTTGAGGTACTGATCCACTTTGATATGGAATGGAATGTTGAGGTACTGATCCACTTTAATATCGAATGGAATGTTGAGGTACTGATCCACTTTACGATAGAATGGAATGTTGAGGTGCTGATCCACTTTACTGTCGAATGGAATTTTGAGGTACTGATCCACTCTGCTATAGAATGGAATGTTGAGGTACTGATCCACTTTGATATGGAATGGAATGTTGAGGTACTGATCCACTTTAATATCGAATGGAATGTTGAGGTACTGATCCACTTTACTATAGAATGGAATGTTCAGGTACTGATCCACTTTAATATCGAATGGAATGTTGAGGTACTGATCCACTTTACTACAGAATGGAATGTTGAGGTACTGATCCACTTTACTATTGAATGGAATGTTGAGGTACTGATCCACTTCGATATAGAATGGAATGTTGAGGTACTGATCCACTTTACTATAGAATGGAATGTTGAGGTACTGATCCACTTTACGATAGAATGGAATGTTGAGGTACTGATCCACTTTACTATCGAATGGAATGTTGAGGTACTGATCCACTTTACTATCGAATGGAATGTTGAGGTACCGAACAACTTTGATACAGAATGGAATGTTGAGGTGCTGATCCACTTTACTATCGAATGGAATGTTGAGGTACTGATCCACTCTGCGATAGAATGGAATGTTGAGGTACTGATCCACTTTGTTATAGAATGGAATGTTGAGGTACTGATCCACTTTACTATAGAATGGAATGTTGAGGTACTGATCCACTTTACGATAGAATGGAATGTTGAGGTACTGATCCACTCTGCTCTTGAATGTAATGTTGAGGTACTGATCCACTTTGATATAGAATGGAATGTTGAGGTCCTGATCCACTTTACTATCGAATGGAATGTTGAGATACTGATCCACTCTGCTATAGAATGGAATGTTGAGGTACTGATCCACTTTACTATAGATTGGAATGTTGAGGTACTGATCCACTTTACGATAGAATGGAATGTTGAGGTACTGATCCACTCTGCTATAGAATGGAATGTTGAGGTACTGATCCACTTTACTATAGAATGGAATGTTGAGGTACTGATCCACTTTGATAAAGAATGGAATGTTGAGGTACTGATCCACTTTACTATAGAATGGAATGTTGAGATACTGATCCACTTTACTATTGAATGGAATGTTGAGGTTCCGATCAACTTTGATATAGAATGGAATGTTGAGGTACTGATCCACTTTACTATAGAATGGAATGTTGAGGTACTGATCCACTTTGATAAAGAATGGAATGTTGAGGTACTGATCCACTTTACTATAGAATGGAATGTTGAGATGCTGATCCAATTTGATAAAGAATGGAATGTTGAGGTACTGATCCACTTTACTATAGAATGGAATGTTGAGATACTGATCCACTTTACCATTGAATGGAATGTTGAGGTTCCGATCAACTTTGATATAGAATGGAATGTTGAGGTACTGATCCACTTTGATATAGAATGGAATGTTGAGGTACTGATCCACTATGATATAGAATGGAATGTTGTTGTACTGATCCACTTTGCTATAGAATGGAATGTAGAGGTACTGATCCACTTTACTATCGAATGGAATGTTGAGGTACTGATCCACTCTGCTATAGAGTGGAATGTTGAGGTACTGATCCACTTTGATATTGAATGGAATGTTGAGGTACTGATCCAATTTACTATAGAATGGAATGTTGATATACTGATCCATTTACCATAGAATGGAATCTTGAGGTACAGATCCACTCTGCTATAGAATGGAATGTTGAGGTACTGATCCACTTTACTATCGAATGGAATGTTGAGATACTGATCCACTTTACTATACAATGGAATGTTGAGGTACTGATCAACTTTGATATAGAATGGAATGTTGAGGTACTGATCCACTTTGATATAGAATGCAATGTTGAGGTACTGATCCACTATGATATAGAATGGAATGTTGAGATACTGATCCACTTTACAATAGAATGGAATGTTGAGGTACTGATCCACTTTACTATCGAATGGAATGTTGAGTTACTGATCCACTCTGCTATAGAATGGAATGTTGAGGTACTGATCCACTTTGATATGGAATGGAATGTTGAGGTACTGATCCACTTTAATATCGAATGGAATGTTGAGGTACTGATCCACTTTACGATAGAATGGAATGTTGAGGTGCTGATCCACTTTACTGTCGAATGGAATGTTGATGTACTGATCCACTCTGCTATAGAATGGAATGTTGAGGTACTGATCCACTTTGATATGGAATGGAATGTTGAGGTCCTGATCCACTTTAATATCGAATGGAATGTTGAGGTACTGATCCACTTTACTATAGAATGGAATGTTCAGGTACTGATCCACTTTAATATCGAATGGAATGTTGAGGTACTGATCCACTTTACTACAGAATGGAATGTTGAGGTACTGATCCACTTTACTATTGAATGGAATGTTGAGGTACTGATCCACTTCGATATAGAATGGAATGTTGAGGGACTGATCCACTTTACGATAGAATGGAATGTTGAGGTACTGATCCACTTTACTATCGAATGGAATGTTGAGGTACTGATCCACTTTACTATCGAATGGAATGTTGAGGTACCGAACAACTTTGATATAGAATGGAATGTTGAGGTGCTGATCCACTTTACTATCGAATGGAATGTTGAGGTACTGATCCACTCTGCGATAGAATGGAATGTTGAGGTACTGATCCACTTTGTTATAGAATGGAATGTTGAGGTACTGATCCACTTTACTATAGAATGGAATGTTGAGGTACTGATCCACTTTACGATAGAATGGAATGTTGAGGTACTGATCCACTCTGCTCTTGAATGTAATGTTGAGGTACTGATCCACTTTGATATAGAATGGAATGTTGAGGTCCTGATCCACTTTACTATCGAATGGAATGTTGAGATACTGATCCACTCTGCTATAGAATGGAATGTTGAGGTACTGATCCACTTTACTACAGATTGGAATGTTGAGGTACTGATCCACTTTACGATAGAATGGAATGTTGAGGTACTGATCCACTTTGATAAAGAATGGAATGTTGAGGTACTGATCCACTTTACTATAGAATGGAATGTTGAGATACTGATCCACTTTACTATTGAATGGAATGTTGAGGTTCCGATCAACTTTGATATAGAATGGAATGTTGAGGTACTGATCCACTTTGATATAGAATGGAATGTTGAGGTACTGATCCACTATGATATAGAATGGAATGTTGATGTACTGATCCACTTTACTATAGAATGGAATGTTGAGGTACTGATTCACTTTACTATAGAATGGAATGTTGAGGTACTGATTCACTTTACTATCGAATGGAAGGTTGAGGTACTGATCCACTTTACTATAGATTGGAATGTTGAGGTACTGATCCACTTTACGATAGAATGGAATGTTGAGGTACTGATCCACTCTGCTATAGAATGGAATGTTGAGGTACTGATCCACTTTACTATAGAATGGAATGTTGAGGTACTGATCCACTTTACGATAGAATGGAATGTTGAGGTACTGATCCACTCTGCTCTTGAATGTAATGTTGAGGTACTGATCCACTTTGATATAGAATGGAATGTTGAGGTCCTGATCCACTTTACTATCGAATGGAATGTTGAGATACTGATCCACTCTGCTATAGAATGGAATGTTGAGGTACTGATCCACTTTACTATAGATTGGAATGTTGAGGTACTGATCCACTTTACGATAGAATGGAATGTTGAGGTACTGATCCACTCTGCTATAGAATGGAATGTTGAGGTACTGATCCACTTTGATAAAGAATGGAATGTTGAGGTACTGATCCACTTTACTATAGAATGGAATGTTGAGGTATTGATCCACTTTACTATAGAATGGAATGTTGAGGTACTGATCCACTTTGATAAAGAATGGAATGTTGAGGTACTGATCCACTTTACTATAGAATGGAATGTTGAGATACTGATCCACTTTACTATTGAATGGAATGTTGAGGTTCCGATCAACTTTGATATAGAATGGAATGTTGAGGTACTGATCCACTTTACTATAGAATGGAATGTTGAGGTACTGATCCACTTTGATAAAGAATGGAATGTTGAGGTACTGATCCACTTTACTATAGAATGGAATGTTGAGATGCTGATCCAATTTGATAAAGAATGGAATGTTGAGGTACTGATCCACTTTACTATAGAATGGAATGTTGAGATACTGATCCACTTTACTATTGAATGGAATGTTGAGGTTCCGATCAACTTTGATATAGAATGGAATGTTGAGGTACTGATCCACTTTGATATAGAATGGAATGTTGAGGTACTGATCCACTATGATATAGAATGGAATGTTGATGTACTGATCCACTTTACTATAGAATGGAATGTTGAGGTACTGATCCACTTTACTATAGATTGGAATGTTGAGGTACTGATCCACTTTACGATAGAATGGAATGTTGAGGTCCTGATCCACTCTGCTATAGAATGGAATGTTGAGGTACTGATCCACTTCACTATAGAATGGAATGTTGAGGTACTGATCCACTTTGATAAAGAATGGAATGTTGAGGTACTGATCCACTTTACTATAGAATGGAATGTTGAGATACTGATCCACTTTACTATTGAATGGAATGTTGAGGTTCCGATCAACTTTGATATAGAATGGAATGTTGAGGTACTGATCCACTTTGATATAGAATGGAATGTTGAGGTACTGATCCACTATGATATAGAATGGAATGTTGATGTACTGATCCACTTTACTATAGAATGGAATGTTGAGGTACTGATCCACTTTACTATCGAATGGAATGTTGAGGTACTGATCCACTCTGCTACAGAGTGGAAGGTTGAGGTACTGATCCACTTTAATATTGAATGGAATGTTGAGGTACTGATCCACTTTAATATTGAATGGAATGTTGAGGTACTGATCCACTTTACTATAGAATGGAATGTTGAGGTACTGATCCACTTTACTATTGAATGGAATGTTGAGGTACTGATCCACTCTGCTATAGAATGGAATGTTGAGGGACTGAACAACTCTGATATAGAATGGAATGTTGAGATACTGATCCACTTTACTGTGGAATGGAATGTTGAGGTACTGATCCACGTTACTATTGAATGGAATGTTGAGGAACTGATCCACTTTACTATTGAATGGAATGTTGAGGTACTGATCCACTTTACTATTGAATGGAATGTTGAGATACTGATCCACTTTACTATAGAATGGAATGTTGAGGTACTGATCCACTTTACTATTGAATGGAATGTTGAGGTATTGATCCACTCTGCTATAGAATGGAATGTTGAGGGACTGAACAACTCTGATATAGAATGGAATGTTGAGGTACTGATCCACTTTACTATTGAATGGAATGTTGAGGTACTGATCCACTTTACTACAGATTGGAATGTTGAGGTACTGATCCACTTTACGATAGAATGGAATGTTGAGGTACTGATCCACTCTGCTATAGAATGGAATGTTGAGGTACTGATCCACTTTACTATAGAATGGAATGTTGAGGTACTGATCCACTTTGATAAAGAATGGAATGTTGAGGTACTGATCCACTTTACTATAGAATGGAATGTTGAGATACTGATCCACTTTACTATTGAATGGAATGTTGAGGTTCCGATCAACTTTGATATAGAATGGAATGTTGAGGTACTGATCCACTTTGATATAGAATGGAATGTTGAGGTACTGATCCACTATGATATAGAATGGAATGTTGATGTACTGATCCACTTTACTATAGAATGGAATGTTGAGGTACTGATCCACTTTACTATCGAATGGAATGTTGAGGTACTGATCCACTCTGCTATAGAGTGGAAGGTTGAGGTACTGATCCACTTTACTATAGATTGGAATGTTGAGGTACTGATCCACTTTACGATAGAATGGAATGTTGAGGTACTGATCCACTCTGCTATAGAATGGAATGTTGAGGTACTGATCCACTTTGATATAGAATGGAATGTTGAGGTACTGATCCACTTTGATAAAGAATGGAATGTTGAGGTACTGATCCACTTTACTATAGAATGGAATGTTGAGATACTGATCCACTTTACTATTGAATGGAATGTTGAGGTTCCGATCAACTTTGATATAGAATGGAATGTTGAGGTACTGATCCACTTTGATATAGAATGGAATGTTGAGGTACTGATCCACTATGATATAGAATGGAATGTTGATGTACTGATCCACTTTACTATAGAATGGAATGTTGAGGTACTGATCCACTTTACTATCGAATGGAATGTTGAGGTACTGACCCACTCTGCTATAGAGTGGAAGGTTGAGGTACTGATCCACTTTAATATTGAATGGAATGTTGAGGTACTGATCCACTTTAATATTGAATGGAATGTTGAGGTACTGATCCACTTTACTATAGAATGGAATGTTGAGGTACTGATCCACTTTACTATTGAATGGAATGTTGAGGTACTGATCCACTCTGCTATAGAATGGAATGTTGAGGGACTGAACAACTCTGATATAGAATGGAATGTTGAGATACTGATCCACTTTACTATGGAATGGAATGTTGAGGTACTGATCCACGTTACTATTGAATGGAATGTTGAGGAACTGATCCACTTTACTATTGAATGGAATGTTGAGGTACTGATCCACTTTACTATTGAATGGAATGTTGAGATACTGATCCACTTTACTATAGAATGGAATGTTGAGGTACTGATCCACTTTACTATTGAATGGAATGTTGAGGTACTGATCCACTCTGCTATAGAATGGAATGTTGAGGGACTGAACAACTCTGATATAGAATGGAATGTTGAGATACTGATCCACTTTACTATAGAATGGAATGTTGAGGTACTGATCCACTTTACTATTGAATGGAATGTTGAGGTACTGATCCACTTTACTATTGAATGGAATGTTGAGGTACTGATCCACTTTACTATTGAATGGAATGTTGAGATACTGATCCACTTTACTATAGAATGGAATGTTGAGGTACTGATCCACTTTACTATTGAATGGAATGTTGAGGTACTGATCCACTCTGCTATAGAATGGAATGTTGAGGGACTGAACAACTCTGATATAGAATGGAATGTTGAGATACTGATCCACGTCACTATAGAATGGAATGTTGAGGTACTGATCCACTCTGCTATAGAATGGAATGTTGAGGTACTGATCCACTTTGATATAGAATGGAATGTTGAGGTCCTGATCCACTTTACCATAGAATGGAATGTTGAGATTCTGATCCACTCTGCTATAGAATGGAATGTTGAGGTACTGATCCACTTTACTATAGAATGGAATGTTGAGGTACTGATCCACTTTACGATAGAATGGAATGTTGAGGTACTGATCCACTCTGCTATAGAATGGAATGTTGAGGTACTGATCCACTTTACTGTTGAATGGAATGTTGAGGTACTGATCCACTCTGCTATAGAATGGAATGTTGAGGTACTGATCCACTTTGATATGGAATGGAATGTTGAGGTACTGATCCACTTTACCATAGAATGGAATGTTGAGGTACTGATCCACTCTGCTATAGAATGGCAAGTTGAGGTACTGATCCACTTTGATATTGAATGGAATGTTGAGGTGCTGATCCACTTTACTACAGAATGGAATGTTGAGATGCTGATCCACTCTGCTATAGATTGGAATGTTGAGCTACTGATCAACTTTGATATGGAATGGAATGTTGAGGTACTGATCCACTTTACTTCAGAATGGAATGTTGAGGTACTGATCCACTCTGCGATAGAATGGCAAGTTGAGGTGCTGATCCACTTTGATATTGAATGGAATGTTGAGGTGCTGATCCACTTTACTACAGAATGGAATGTTGAGGTGCTGATCCACTCTGCTATAGATTGGAATGTTGAGGTACTGATCAACTTTGATGTGGAATGGAATGTTGAGGTACTGATCCACTTTACCACAGAATGGAATGTTGAGGTACTGATCAACTTTGATACAGAATGGAATGTTGAGGTACTGATCCACTTTACTACAGAATGGAATGTTGAGGTACTGATCCACTCTGCTATAGAATGGAATGTTGAGGTACTGATCCACTTTTATATAGAATGGAATGTTGAGGTACTGATCCACTTCACTGCAGAATGGAATGTTGAGGTACTGATCCACTCTGCTATAGAATGGAATGTTGAGGTACTGATCCACTTTTATATAGAATGGAATGTTGAGGTACTGATCCACTTTAGTATAGAATGGAATCTTGAGGTACTGATCCACTTTACTATAGAATGGAATGTTGAGATACTGATCCACTTTACTATCGAATGGAATGTTGAGGTACTGATCCACTTCACGACAGAATGGAATGTTGAGGTACTGATCCACTCTGCGATAGAATGGAATGTTGAGGTACTGATCAACTTTGATATAGAATGGAATGTTGAGGTACTGATCCACTTTACTATAGAATGGAATGTTGAGGTGCTGATCAACTTTGATATAGAATGGAATGTTGAGGTACTGATCCACTTTACTATAGAATGGAATGTTGAGATACTGATCCACTTTACTATTGAATGGAATGTTGAGGTTCCGATCAACTTTGATATAGAATGGAATGTTGAGGTACTGATCCACTTTGATATAGAATGGAATGTTGAGGTACTGATCCACTATGATATAGAATGGAATGTTGATGTACTGATCCACTTTACTATAGAATGGAATGTTGAGGTACTGATCCACTTTACTATCGAATGGAATGTTGAGGTACTGATCCACTCTGCTATAGAGTGGAAGGTTGAGGTACTGATCCACTTTAATATTGAATAGAATGTTGAGGTACTGATCCACTTTAATATTGAATGGAATGTTGAGGTACTGATCCACTTTACTATAGAATGGCATGTTGAGGTACTGATCCACTTTACTATTGAATGGAATGTTGAGGTACTGATCCACTCTGCTATAGAATGGAATGTTGAGGGACTGAACAACTCTGATATAGAATGGAATGTTGAGATACTGATCCACTTTACTATGGAATGGAATGTTGAGGTACTGATCCACGTTACTATTGAATGGAATGTTGAGGAACTGATCCACTTTACTATTGAATGGAATGTTGAGGTACTGATCCACTTTACTATTGAATGGAATGTTGAGATACTGATCCACTTTACTATAGAATGGAATGTTGAGGTACTGATCCACTTTACTATTGAATGGAATGTTGAGGTACTGATCCACTCTGCTATAGAATGGAATGTTGAGGGACTGAACAACTCTGATATAGAATGGAATGTTGAGATACTGATCCACTTTACTATAGAATGGAATGTTGAGGTACTGATCCACTTTACTATTGAATGGAATGTTGAGGTACTGATCCACTTTACTATTGAATGGAATGTTGAGGTACTGATCCACTTTACTATTGAATGGAATGTTGAGATACTGATCCACTTTACTATTGAATGGAATGTTGAGGTACTGATCCACGTCACTATAGAATGGAATGTTGAGGTACTGATCCACTCTGCTATAGAATGGAATGTTGAGGTACTGATCCACTTTGATACAGAATGGAATGTTGAGGTCCTGATCCACTTCACCATAGAATGGAATGTTGAGATTCTGATCCACTCTGCTATAGAATGGAATGTTGAGGTACTGATCCACTTTACTATGGAATGGAATGTTGAGGTACTGATCCACTTTACGATAGAATGGAATGTTGAGGTCCTGATCCACTCTGCTATAGAATGGAATGTTGAGGTACTGATCCACTTTACTGTCGAATGGAATGTTGAGGTACTGATCCACTCTGCTATAGAATGGAATGTTGAGGTACTGATCCACTTTGATATGGAATGGAATGTTGAGGTACTGATCCACTTTACCATAGAATGGAATGTTGAGGTACTGATCCACTCTGCTATAGAATGGCAAGTTGAGGTACGGATCCACTTTGATATTGAATGGAATGTTGAGGTGCTGATCCACTTTACTACAGAATGGAATGTTGAGATGCTGATCCACTCTGCTATAGATTGGAATGTTGAGCTACTGATCAACTTTGATATAGAATGGAATGTTGAGGTACTGATCCACTTTACTACAGAATGGAATGTTGAGGTACTGATCAACTCTGCTATAGAATGGCAAGTTGAGGTACTGATCCACTTTGATATTGAATGGAATGTTGAGGTGCTGATCCACTTTACTACAGAATGGAATGTTGAGGTGCTGATCCACTCTGCTATAGATTGGAATGTTGAGGTACTGATCAACTTTGATATAGAATGGAATGTTGAGGTACTGATCCACTTTACCACAGAATGGAATGTTGAGGTACTGATCAACTTTGATACAGAATGGAATGTTGAGGTAATGATCCACTTTACTACAGAATGGAATGTTGAGGTACTGATCCACTCTGCTATAGAATGGAATGTTGAGGTGCTGATCCACTTTTATACAGAATGGAATGTTGAGGTACTGATCCACTTCACTGCAGAATGGAATGTTGAGGTACTGATCCACTCTGCTATAGAATGGAATGTTGAGGTACTGATCCACTTTTATATAGAATGGAATGTTGAGGTACTGATCCACTTTAGTATAGAATGGAATGTTGAGGTACTGATCCACTTTACTATAGAATGGAATGTTGAGATACTGATCCACTTTACTATCGAATGGAATGTTGAGGTACTGATCCACTTCACGACAGAATGGAATGTTGAGGTACTGATCCACTCTGCGATAGAATGGAATGTTGAGGTACTGATCAACTTTGATATAGAATGGAATGTTGAGGTACTGATCCACTTTACTATAGAATGGAATGTTGAGGTGCTGATCAACTTTGATATAGAATGGAATGTTGAGGTACTGATCCACTTTACGACAGAATGGAATGTTGAAGTGCTGATCCACTCTGCGAGAGAATGGAATGTTGAGGTACTGATTCACTTTGATATAGAATGGAATGTTGAGGTACTGATCCACTTTACTATAGAATGGAATGTTGAGATACTGATCCAATCTGCTTTAGAATGGAATGTTGAGGTACTGATCCACTTTGATATAGAATGGAATGTTGAGGTACTGATCCACTTTACTACAGAATGGAATGTTGAGGTACTGATCCACTCTGCTTTCGAATGGAATGTTGAGGTACTGATCCACTTTGATATAGAATGGAATGTTGAGGTACTGATCCACTTTACTATAGAATGGAATGTTGAGGTACTGATCAACTTTGATATAGAATGGAATGTTGAGGTACTGATCCACTTTACTACAGAATGGAATGTTGAGGTAATGATCCACTCTGCTTTCGAATGGAATGTTGAGGTACTGATCCACTTTGATATAGAATGGAATGTTGAGGTACTGATCCACTTTACTATAGAATGGAATGTTGAGATGCTGATCCACTCTGCTATAGAATGGAATGTTGAGTTACTGATCCACTTTGATATAGAATGGAATGTTGAGGTACTGATCCACTTTACTATAGCATGGAATGTTGAGATACTGATCCACTCTGCTTCAGAATGGAATGTTGAGGTACTGATCCACTTTGATATAGAATGGAATGTTGAGGTACTGATCCACTTTACTATAGAATGTAATGTTGATGTACTGATCCACTTTACTATAGAATGGAATGTTGAGATACTGATCCACTCTGCTACAGAATGGAATGTTGAGATGATGATCCACTCTGCTATAGAATGGAATGTTGAGGTACTGATCCACTTCAGCATGGAATGGAATGTTGATGTACTGATCCACTTTACTATAGAATGGAATGTTGAGATACTGATCCACTCTGCTATAGAATGGAATGTTGAGATACTGATCCACTCTGCTATAGAATGGAATGTTGAGGTACTGATCCACTTTGCGATGGAATGGAATGTTGATGTACTGATCCACTTTACTACAGAATGGAATGTTGACATACTGATCCACTCTGCTTTAGAATGGAATGTTGAGGTACGGATCCACTTTGATATAGAATGGAATGTTGAGGTACTGATCCACTTTGCAATAGAATGGAAAGTTGAGATCCTGATCTACTTTACTTTAGAATGGAATGTTGAGGGACTGATCCACTTCACGACAGAATGGAATGTTGAGGTACTGATCCACTCTGCGATAGAATGGAATGTTGAGGTACTGATCAACTTTGATATAGAATGGAATGTTGAGGTACTGATCCACTCTGCTATAGAATGGAATGTTGAGTTACTGATCCACTTTGATATGGAATGGAATGTTGAGGTACTGATCCACTTTACTGTAGAATGGAATGTTGATGTACTGATCCACTTTACTATAGAATGGAATGTTGAGGTACTGATCCACTCTGCTATAGAATGGAATGTTGAGGTACTGATCCACTTTGATACAGAATGGAATGTTGAGGTACTGATCCACTTTACTATAGAATGGAATGTTGAGGTACTGATCCACTTTACTATAGAATGGAATGTTGAGGTACTGATCCACTCTGCTATAGAATGGAATGTTGAGGTACTGATCCACTTTACTATAGAATGGAATGTTGATGTACTGATCCACTTTACTATAGAATGGAATGTTGAGGTACTGATCCACTCTGCTATAGAATGGAATGTTGAGGTACTGATCCACTTTGATACAGAATGGAATGTTGAGGTACTGATCCACTTTACTATAGAATGGAATGTTGAGGTACTGATCCACTCTGCTATAGAATGGAATGTTGAGGTATTGATCCACTCTGATACAGAATGGAATGTTGAGGTACTGATCCACTTTACTACAGAATGGAATGTTGAGGTGCTGATCCACTCTGATATAGAATGGAATGTTGAGGTACTGATCCACTCTGCTATAGAATGGAATGTTGAGGTACTGATCCACTTTGATATAGAATGGAATGTTGAGGTACTGATCCACTTTACTATAGAATGGAATGTTGAGGTGCTGATCCACTCTGATATAGAATGGAATGTTGAGGTACTGATCCACTCTGCTATAGAATGGAATGTTGAGGTACTGATCCACTTTGATATAGAATGGAATGTTGAGGTACTGATCCACTTTCCGAAAGAATGGAATGTTGAGGTACTGATCCACTCTGCTATAGAATGGAATGTTGAGGTACTGATCCACTTTGATATCGAATGGAATGTTGAGGTACTGATCCACTTTACGATAGAATGCAATGTTGAGGGACTGATCCACTCTGCTATCGAATGGAATGTTGAGGTACTGATCCACTTTGATATCGAATGGAATGATGAGGTACTGATCCACTTTACTATAGAATGGAATGTTGAGGTACTGATCCACTTGACTATAGAATGGAATGTTGATGTACTGATCCACTTTACGACAGAATGGAATGTTGAGGTCCCGATCAAATTTGACATAGAATGGAATGTTGAGGTACTGATCCACTTTACTATAGAATGGAATGTTGAGATACTGATCCACTTTGCTATAGAATGGAATGTTGAGGTACTGATCAACCTTGATACAGAATGGAATGTTGAGATACTGATCAACTTTGATACAAAATGGAATGTTGAGATACTGATCAACTTTGATATAAAATGGAATGTTGAGATACTGATCAACTTTGATATAAAATGGAATGTTGAGATACTGATCAACTTTGATATAGAATGGAATGTTGAGATACTGATCCACTTTACTGCAGAATGGAATGTTGAGGTACTGATCAACTTTGATATAAAATGGAATGTTGAGATACTGATCAACTTTGATATAGAATGGAATGTTGAGGTACTGATCCACTTTACTATAGAATGGAATGTTGAGATACTGATCCACTTTACTATCGAATGGAATGTTGAGGTACTGATCCACTTCACGACAGAATGGAATGTTGAGGTACTGATCCACTCTGCGATAGAATGGAATGTTGAGGTACTGATCGACTTTGATATAGAATGGAATGTTGAGGTACTGATCCACTTTAATATAGAATGGAATGTTGAGGTGCTGATCAACTTTGATATAGAATGGAATGTTGAGGTACTGATCCACTCTGCGATAGAATGGAATGTTGAGTTACTGATCCACTTTGATATGGAATGGAATGTTGAGGTACTGATCCACTTTACTGTAGAATGGAATGTTGATGTACTGATGCACTTTACTATAGAATGGAATGTTGAGGTACTGATCCACTCTGCTATAGAATGGAATGTTGAGGTACTGATCCACTTTACTACAGAATGGAATGTTGAGGTACTGATCCACTCTGCGATAGAATGGAATGTTGAGGTACTGATCAACTTTGATATAGAATGGAATGTTGAGGTACTGATCCACTTTACTACAGAATGGAATGTTGAGGTACTGATCCACTCTGCGATAGAATGGAATGTTGAGGTACTGATCAACTTTGATATAGAATGGAATGTTGAGGTACTGATCCACTCTGCTATAGAATGGAATGTTGAGTTACTGATCCACTTTGATATGGAATGGAATGTTGAGTTACTGATCCACTTTACTGTAGAATGGAATGTTGATGTACTGATCCACTTTACTATGGAATGGAATGTTGAGGTACTGATCCACTTTGATACAGAATGGAATGTTGAGGTACTGATCCACTTTACTATAGAATGGAATGTTGAGGTACTGATCCACTTTACTATAGAATGGAATGTTGATGTACTGATCCACTTTACGATAGAATGGAATGTTGAGGTACTGATCCACTCTGCTATAGAATGGAATGTTGAGGTACTGATCCACTTTGATACAGAATGGAATGTTGAGGTACTGATCCACATTACTATAGAATGGAATGTTGAGGTACTGATCCAATTTACTATAGAATGGAATGTTGAGGTACTGATCCACTTTACGAAAGAATGGAATGTTGAGGTACTGATCCACTCTGCTATAGAATGGAATGTTGAGGTACTGATCCACTTTGATATCGAATGGAATGTTGAGGTACTGATCCACTTTACAATAGAATGCAATGTTGAGGGACTGATCCACTCTGCTATCGAATGGAATGTTGAGGTACTGATCCACTTTGATATCGAATGGAATGATGAGGTACTGATCCACTTTACTATAGAATGGAATGTTGAGGTACTGATCCACTTTACTATAGAATGGAATGTTGATGTACTGATCCACTTTACTATAGAATGGAATGTTGAGGTACCGATCAACTTTGATATAGAATGGAATGTTGAGGTACTGATCCACTTTACTGTAGAATGGAATGTTGAGATACTGATCCACTTTACTATAGAATGGAATGTTGAGGTACTGATCAACCTTGATATGGAATGGAATGTTGAGATACTGATCAACTTTGATATAAAATGGAATGTTGAGATACTGATCAACTTTGATATAAAATGGAATGTTGAGATACTGATCAACTTTGATATAAAATGGAATGTTGAGATACTGATCAACTTTGATATAGAATGGAATGTTGAGATGCTGATCAACTTTACTACAGAATGGAATGTTGAGGTACTGATCAACTTTGATATAAAATGGAATGTTGAGATACTGATCAACTTTGATATAGAATGGAATGTTGAGATACTGATCCACTTCACAAGAGAATGGAATGTTGAGATACTGATCCACTTTACTATAGAATGGAATGTTGAGGTACTGATCCACTCTGCTATAGAATGGAATGTTGAGATGCTGATCCACTCTGCTATAGAATGGAATGTTGAGGTACTGATCCACACTCCTATGGAATGGAATGTTGAGGTACTGATCCACTTTACGATAGCATGGAATGTTGAGATACTGATCCACTCTGCTTCAGAATGGAATGTAGAGGTCCTGATCCACTTTGATATAGAATGGAATGTTGAGGTACTGATCCACTTTGCTATAGAATGTAATGTTGATGTACTGATCCACTTTACTATAGAATGGAATGTTGAGATACTGATCCACTCTGCTATAGAATGGAATGTTGAGATACTGATCCACTCTGCTATAGAATGGAATGTTGAGGTACTGATCCACTTTACCATGGAATGGAATGTTGATGTACTGATCCACTTTACCACAGAATGGAATGTTGACATACTGATCCACTCTGCTTTAGAATGGAATGTTGAGGTACGGATCCACTTTGATACAGAATGGAATGTTGAGGTACTGATCAACTTTGCTATAGAATGGAATGTTGAGATACTGATCCACTTTACTATCGAATGGAATGTTGAGGTACTGATCCACTTCACGACAGAATGGAATGTTGAGGTACTGATCCACTCTGCGATAGAATGGAATGTTGAGGTACTGATCAACTTTGAGATAGAATGGAATGTTGAGGTACTGATCCACTCTGCTATAGAATGGAATGTTGAGTTACTGATCCACTTTGATATGGAATGGAATGTTGAGGTACTGATCCACTTTACTGTAGAATGGAATGTTGATGTACTGATCCACTTTACTATAGAATGGAATGTTGAGGTACTGATCCACTCTGCTATAGAATGGAATGTTGAGCTACTGATCCACTTTGATACAGAATGGAATGTTGAGGTACTGATCCACTTTACTATAGAATGGAATGTTGAGGTACTGATCCACTCTGCTATAGAATGGAATGTTGAGGTACTGATCTACTCTGATATAGAATGGAATGTTGAGGTACTGATCCACTTTACTCTAGAATGGAATGTTGAGGTGCTGATCCACTCTGATATAGAATGGAATGTTGAGGTACTGATCCACTTTGAGAAAGAATGGAATGTTGAGGTACTGATCCACTTTACGAAAGAATGGAATGTTGATGCACTGATCCACTTTACTATAGAATGGAATGTTGAGGTACTGATCCACTCTGCTATAGAATGGAATGTTGAGGTACCGATCCACTTTACTATAGAATGGAATATTGAGGTACTGATCCACTTTACTATAGAATGGAATGTTGATGTACTGATCCACTTTACTATAGAATGGAATGTTGAGGTACTGATCCACTCTGCTATAGAATGGAATGTTGAGGTACTGATCCACTTTGATATAGAATGGAATATTGAGGTACTGATCCACTTTACTATAGAATGGAATGTTGATGTACTGATCCACTTTACTATAGAATGGAATGTTGAGGTACTGATCCACTCTGCTATAGAATGGAATGTTGAGGTACCGATCCACTTTGATATGGAATGGAATGTTGATGCACTGATCCACTTTACTATAGAATGCAATGTTGAGATACTGATCCACTTTGATATAAAATGGAATGTTGAGATACTGATCAACTTTGATATAAAATGGAATGTTGAGATACTGATCAACTTTGATATAAAATGGAATGTTGAGATACTGATCAACTTTGATATAAAATGGAATGTTGAGATACTGATCAACTTTGATATAGAATGGAATGTTGAGATACTGATCCACTTCACAAGAGAATGGAATTTTGAGATACTGATCCACTTTACTGGAGAATGGAATGTTGAGGTACTGATCAACCTTGATATAGAATGGAATGTTGAGATATTGATCCACTTTACTACAGAATGGAATGTTGAGATACTGATCCACTTTACTATAGAATGGAATGTTGAGATATTGATCCACTTTACTACAGAATGGAATGTTGAGATACTGATCCACTTTACTACAGAATGGAATGTTGAGGTACTGATCAACTTTGATATAAAATGGAATGTTGAGATACTGATCAACTTTGATGTAGAATGGAATGTTGAGATACTGATCCACTTCACAAGAGAATGGAATGTTGAGATACTGATCAACTTTGATATAGAATGGAATGTTGAGATACTGATCCACTTTACTACAGAATGGAATGTTGAGATACTGATCCACTTTACTATAGAATGGAATGTTGAGGTACTGATCAACTTTGATATAAAATGGAATGTTGAGATACTGATCCACTTTACTACAGAATGGAATGTTGAGATACTGATCCACTTCACTATAGAATGGAATGTTGAGATACTGATCCACTTTACTACAGAATGGAATGTTGAGATACTGATCCACTTCACTATAGAATGGAATGTTGAGATACTGATCCACTTCACTGCAGAATGGAATGTTGAGGTACTGATCCACTTTGATATAGAATGGAATGTTGAGATACTGATCCACTTTGATATGGAATGGAATGTTGAGGTGCTGATCCACTTTGCTATGGAATGGAATGTTGAGGTACTGATCCACTTTACTGTAGAATGGAATGTTGAGGTACTGATCCACTCTGCTATGGTATGGAATGTTGAAGTACTGATCCACTTTACTACAGAATGGAATGTTGAGATACTGATCCACTTTACTATGGAATGGAATGTTGAGGTACTGATCCACTCTGCTATAGAATGGAATGTTGATGGACTGATCCACTTTACAAGAGAATGGAATGTTGAGATACTGATAAACTCTGCTATAGAATGGAATGTTGAGGTACTGATCCACTTTACTATAGAATGGAATGTTGAGGTACTGATCCACTCTCCTATGGAATGGAATGTTGAGGTGCTGATCCACTTTACTATAGAATGGAATGTTGATGTACTGATCCACTTTACTATCGAATGGAATGTTGAGGTACTGATCCACTTTACTACAGAATGGAATGTTGAGGTACTGATCCACTCTCCTATGGAATGGAATGTTGAGGTGCTGATCCACTTTACTATAGAATGGAATGTTGAGATACTGATCCACTCTGTGAAAGAATGGAATGTTGAGGTACTGATCCACTTTACGAGAGAATGGAATGTTGATGTACTGATCCACTCTGCTCTGGAATGGAATGTTGATGTGCTGATCCACTTTACTATAGAATGGAATGTTGAGGTACTGATCCACTCTCCTATGGAATGGAATGTTGAGATATTGATCCACTATGCAAAAGAATGGAATGTTGAGTTACTGATCCACTTTACTATAGAATGGAATGTTGAGGTGCTGATCCACTCTCCTTTGGAATGGAATGTTGAGGTAGTGATCCACTTTGATATCGAATGGAATATTGAGATACTGATCCACTTTACTATAGAATGGAATGTTGATGTACTGATCCACTCTGCTATAGAATGGAATGTTGATGTACTGATCCACTTTGCTACAGAATGGAATGTTGAGGTACAGATCCACTTTGATATCGAATGGAATGTTGAGGTACTGATCCACTCTGCTGTAGAATGGAATGTTGATGCACTGATCCACTTTCCTATCGAATGGAACGTTGATGTACTGATCCACTCAGCTATAGAATGGAATGTTGCAATACTGATCCACTTTCCTGTAGAATGGAATGCTGAGGTACTGATCCACTCCCCAATGGAATGGAATGTTGTGGTGCTGATCCACTTTACTATGGAATGGAATGTTGAGGTACTGATCCACTTTACGATAGAATGGAATGTTGCGATACTGATCCACTCTGCTATAGAATGGAATGTTGAGGTACTGATCCACTTTACTATAGAATGGAATGTTGAGATGCTGATCCACTTTACTATAGAATGGAATGTTGAGGTACTGATCCACTCTCCTGTGGAATGGAATGTTGAGATGCTGATCCACTTTGATATAGAATGGAATGTTGAGCTACTGATCCACTTTACTATAGAATGGAATGTTGAGGTACTGATCCACTTTACTATAGAATGGAATGTTGAGGTACTGATTCACTTTACTATAGAATGGAATGTTGAGGTACTGATCCACTTTACTGTAGAATGGAATGTTGAGATACTGATCCACTTTACTATCGAATGGAATGTTGAGGTAATGATCCACTTCACTATAGAATGGAATGTTGAGATGCTGATCCACTTTACTATCGAATGGAATGTTGAGGTACTGATCCACTCTCCTATGGAATGGAATGTTGAGGTACTGATCCACTTTACTATAGAATGGAATGTTGAGGTACTGATCCACTCTCCTATGGAATGGAATGTTGAGGTACTGATCCACTTTACAATAGAATGGAATGTTGAGGTACTGATCCACTTTACTATAGAATGGAATGTTGAGGTACTGATCCACTCTCCTATGGAATGGAATGTTGAGGTACTGATCCACATTACAATAGAATGGAATGTTGAGGTACTGATCCACTTTACAATAGAATGGAATGTTGAGGTACTGATCCACTTTACTATCGAATGGAATGTTGAGGTACTGATCCACTCTCCTATGGAATGGAATGTTGAGGTACTGATCCACTTTACTATAGAATGGAATGTTGAGGTACTGATCCACTCTCCTATGGAATGGAATGTTGAGGTACTGATCCACTTTACAATAGAATGGAATGTTGAGGTACTGATCCACTTTACTATAGAATGGAATGTTGAGGTACTGATCCACTCTCCTATGGAATGGAATGTTGAGGTACTGATCCACTTTACTATAGAATGGAATGTTGAGATGCTGATCCACTTTGATATAGAATGGAATGTTGAGCTACTGATCCACTTTACTATAGAATGGAATGTTGAGATACTGATCCACTTTACTATAGAATGGCATGTTGAGGTACTGATCCACTTTACTATAGAATGGAATGTTGAGGTACTGATCCACTTTACTATCGAATGTAATGTTGAGGTACTGATCCACTTTACTATAGAATGGAATGTTGAGGCACTGATCCACTCTGCTATGGAATGGAATGTTGAGGTACTGATCCAATTTGATATAGAATGGAATGTTGAGGTCCTGATCCACTTTACTATCGAATGGAATGTTGAGATACTGATCCACTCTGCGAGAGAATGGAATGTTGAGGTACTGATCCACTTTGATATAGAATGGAATGTTGAGGTCCTGATCCACTTTACTATCGAATGGAATGTTGAGGTACTGATCCACTTTACTATAGAATGGAATGTTGAGATACTGATCCACTCTGCCATAGAATGGAATGTTGAGGTACTGATCCACTTTACTTTCGAATGGAATGTTGAGGTACTGATCCACTTTATAATAGAATGGAATGTTGAGGTACTGATCCACTCTGCTATAGAATGGAATGTTGAGGAACTGATCAACTTTGATAGAGAATGGAATGTTGAGGTACTGATCCACTCTGCTATAGAATGGAATGTTGAGATACTGATCCACTCTGCTATAGAATGGAATGTTGAGGTAATGATCCACTTTACTACAGAATGGAATGTTGAGGTACTGATCCACTCTGCTATTGAATGGAATGTTGAGGTTCTGATCCACTTTACTACAGAATGGAATGTTGAGATACTGATCCACTCTGCTATAGAATGGAATGTTGAGGTACTGATCCACTTTACTGTGGAATGGAATGTTGAGGTACTGATCCACTTTACTATAGAATGGAATGTTGAGGTACTGATCCACTTTACTATCGAATGTAATGTTGAGGTACTGATCCACTTTACTATAGAATGGAATGTTGAGGTACTGATCCACTCTGCTATGGAATGGAATGTTGAGATACTGATCCACTCTGCTATAGAATGGAATGTTGAGGTAATGATCCACTTTACTGCAGAATGGAATGTTGAGGTACTGATCCACTCTGCTATTGAATGGAATGTTGAGGTACTGATCCACCTTACTACAGAATGGAATGTTGAGATACTGATCCACTCTGCTGTCGAATGGAATGTTGAGGTACTGATCCACTTTACTATCGAATGGAATGTTGAGGTACTGATCCGCTTTATGACAGAATGGAATGTTGAGGTACTGATCCACTCTGCTATAGAATGGAATGTTGAGGTACTGATCCACTTTACCACAGAATGGAATGTTGAGGTACTGATCAACTTTGATATAGAATGGAATGTTGAGGTACTGATCCACTTTACTACAGAATGGAATGTTGAGGTACTGATCAACTTTGATATAGAATGGAATGTTGAGGTACTGATCCGCTTTACTACAGAATGGAATGTTGAGGTACTGATCAACTTTGATAAAGAATGGAATGTTGAGGTACTGATCCACTTAACTACAGAATGGAATGTTGAGGTACTGATCCACTCTGCAAAAGAATGGAATGTTGAGGTACTGATCCACTTTACTACAGAATGGAATGTTGAGGGACTGATCCACTCTGCTATTGAATGGAATGTTGAGGTACTGATCCACTTTACTACAGAATGGAATGTTGAGATACTGATCCACTCTGCGAAAGAATGGAATGTTGAGGTATTGATCCACTTTACTATAGAATGTAATGTTGAGGTAGTGATCCGCTTTACTACAGAATGGAATGTTGAGGTACTGATCCACTCTGCGACAGAATGGAATGTTGAGGTACTGATCCACTTTACTATGAATGGAATGTTGAGGTACTGATCAACTTTGATATAGAATGGAATGTTGAGGTACTGATCCACTCTGCAAAAGAATGGAATGTTGAGGTACTGATCCACTCTGCTATAGAATGGAATGTTGAGGTACTGATCAACTTTGATACAGAATGGAATGTTGAGGTAATGATCCACTTTCCTACAGAATGGAATGTTGAGGTACTGATCCACTCTGCCATAGAATGGAATGTTGAGGTACTGATCCACTTTGATATAGAATGGAATGTTGAGGTACTCATCCACTTTACTATAGAATGGAATGTTGATGTACTGATCCACTTTACTATAGAATGGAATGTTGAGGTACTGATCCACTTGACTATGGAATGGAATGTTGAGATACTGATCCACTCTGCTTCAGAATGGAATGTTGAGGTACTGATCCACTTTGATATAGAATGGAATGTTGAGTTACTGATCCACTCTGCGAAAGAATGGAATGTTGAGGTACTGATCCACTTGACGAGAGAATGGAATGTTGATGTACTGATCCACTCTGCTATGGAATGGAATGTTGATGTGCTGATCCACTTTACTACAGAATGGAATGTTGAGGTACTGATCCACTCTCCTATGGAATGGAATGTTGAGATACTGATCCACTCTGCAAAAGAATGGAATGTTGAGGTACTGATCCACTTTACTATAGAATGGAATGTTGAGGTGCTGATCCACTCTCCTTTGGAATGGAATGTTGAGGTACTGATCCACTTTGATATAGAATGGAATATTGAGATACTGATCCACTTTTTAATAGAATGGAATGTTGATGTACTGATCCACTCTGCTATAGAATGGAATGTTGATGTACTGATCCACTTTGCTACAGAATGGAATGTTGAGGTACAGATCCACTTTGATATAGAATGGAATGTTGAGGTACTGATCCACTCAGCTATAGAATGGAATGTTGCGATACTGATCCACTTTCCTGTAGAATGGAATGCTGAGGTACTGATCCACTCCCCAATGGAATGGAATGTTGAGGTGCTGATCCACTTTACTATGGAATGGAATGTTGAGGTACTGATCCACTTTACGATAGAATGGAATGTTGCGATACTGATCCACTCTGCTATAGAATGGAATGTTGAGGTGCTGATCCACTTTACTATAGAATGGAATGTTGAGATGCTGATCCACTTCACTGTAGAATGGAATGTTGAGGTCCTGATCCACTCTCCTGTGGAATGGAATGTTGAGATGCTGATCCACTTTGATATCGAATGGAATGTTGAGCTACTGATGCACTTTACTACAGAATGGAATGTTGAGGTACTGATCCACTTTACTATAGAATGGAATGTTGAGGTACTGATCCACTTTACTATAGAATGGAATGTTGAGGTACTGATCCACTTTACTATCGAATGGAATGTTGAGGTAATGATCCACTTTACTATAGAATGGAATGTTGAGAAGCTGATCCACTTTACTATCGAATGGAATGTTGAGGTACTGATCCACTCTCCTATGGAATGGAATGTTGAGGTACTGATCCACTTTACTATAGAATGGAATGTTGAGGTACTGATCCGCTCTCCTGTGGAATGGAATGTTGAGATGCTGATCCACTTTGATATAGAATGGAATGTTGAGCAACTGATCCACTTTACTATAGAATGGAATGTTGAGGTACTGATCCACTTTGCTATAGAATGGAATGTTGAGGTACTGATCCACTTTACTATAGAATGGAATGTTGAGGTACTGATCCACTTTACTATCGAATGTAATGTTGAGGTACTGATCCACTTTACTATAGAATGGAATGTTGAGGTACTGATCCACTCTGCTATGGAATGGAATGTTGAGGTACTGATCCACTTTGATATAGAATGGAATGTTGAGGTCCTGATCCACTTTACTATCGAATGGAATGTTGAGATACTGATCCACTCTGCGAGAGAATGGAATGTTGAGGTACTGATCCACTTTGATACAGAATGGAATGTTGAGGTGCTAATCCACTTTACGATCGAATGGAATGTTGAGGTACTGATTCATCTGCTATGGAATGGAATGTTGAGGTACTGATCCACTTTACTATAGAATGGAATGTTGAGATACTGATCCACTCTGCTATAGAATGGAATGTTGAGGTACTGATCCACTTTACTTTCGAATGGAATGTTGAGGTACTGATCCACTTTGATATAGAATGGAATGTTGAGGTGCTAATCCACTTTACGATAGAATGGAATGTTGAGGTACTGATTCATCTGCTATAGAATGGAATGTTGAGGTACTGATCCACTTTACCATAGAATGGAATGTTGAGGAACTGATCCACTCTGCTATAGAATGGAATGTTGAGGAACTGATCAACTTTGATAGAGAATGGAATGTTGAGGTACTGATCCACTCTGCTATAGAATGGAATGTTGAGATACTGATCCACTCTGCTATGGAATGGAATGTTGAGGTCATGATCCACTTTACTACAGAATGGAATGTTGAGGTACTGATCCACTCTGCTATTGAATGGAATGTTGAGGTACTGATCCACTTTACTACAGAATGGAATGTTGAGATACTGATCCACTCTGCTATAGAATGGAATGTTGAGGTACTGATCCACTTTACTATAGAATGGAATGTTGAGGTACTGATCCACTTTACTATAGAATGGAATGTTGAGGTACTGATCCACTTTACTATCGAATGTAATGTTGAGGTACTGATCCACTTTACTATAGAATGGAATGTTGAGGTACTGATCCACTCTGCTATGGAATGGAATGTTGAGATACTGATCCAGTCTGCTACAGAATGGAATATTGAGGTAATGATCCACTTTACTACAGAATGGAATGTTGAGGTACTGATCCACTCTGCTATTGAATGGAATGTTGAGGTACTGATCCACTTTACTACAGAATGGAATGTTGAGATACTGATCCACTCTGCTATACAATGGAATGTTGAGGTACTGATCAACTTTGATATAGAATGGAATGTTGAGGTCCTGATCCACTTTACTACAGAATGGAATGTTGAGGTACTGATCCACTCTGCAAAAGAATGGAATGTTGAGGTGCTGATCCACTCTGCAAAAGAATGGAATGTTGAGGTACTGAACAACTTTGATACAGAATGGAATGTTGAGGTAATGATCCACTTTACTACAGAATGGAATGTTGAGGTACTGATCCACTCTGCCATAGAATGGAATGTTGAGGTACTGATCCACTTTGATACAGAATGGAATGTTGAGGTACTCATCCACTTTACTATAGAATGGAATGTTGATGTACTGATCCACTTTACTATAGAATGGAATGTTGAGGTACTGATCCACTTTACTATGGAATGGAATGTTGAGATACTGATCCACTCTGCTTCAGAATGGAATGTTGAGGTACTGATCCACTTTGATATAGAATGGAATGTTGAGGTACTGATCCACTTTACTATGGAATGGAATGTTGAGATACTGATCCACTCTGCTTTAGAATGGAATGTTGAGGTACTGATCCAATTTGATATAGAATGGAATGTTGAGGAACTGATCCACTTTACTACAGAATGGAATGTTGAGGTGCTGATCATTTTTGACATAGAATGGAATGTTGAGGTACTGATCAACTTTGATACAGAATGGAATGTTGAGGTACTGATCCACTTTACGATAGAATGGAATGTTGATGTACTGATCCACTTTGATATAGAATGGAATGTTGAGGTACTGATCCACTTTACTATGGAATGGAATGTTGAGATACTGATCCACTCTGCTTTAGAATGGAATGTTGAGGTACTGATCCACTTTACTATAGAATGGAATGTTGAGGTACTGATCCACTTTGATATAGAATGGAATGTTGAGGTACTGATCCACTTTACTACAGAATGGAATGTTGAGGTACTGATCCACTTTGATATAGAATGGAATGTTGAGGTACTGATCCACTCTGCGATAGAATGGAATGTTGAGGTACTGATCCACTTTGATATAGAATGGAATGTTGAGGTACTGATCCACTTTACTACAGAATGGAATGTTGAGGTACTGATCAACTTTACTATAGAATGGAATGTTGAGATGCTGATCCACTTTACTATCGAATGGAATGTTGAGGTACTGATCCACTCTCCTATGGAATGGAATGTTGAGGTACTGATCCAATTTACTATAGAATGGAATGTTGAGGTACTGATCCACTCTCCTGTGGAATGGAATGTTGAGATGCTGATCCACTTTGATATAGAATGGAATGTTGAGCTAATGATCCACTTTACTATAGAATGGAATGTTGAGGTACTGATCCACTTTACTATAGAATGGAATGCTGAGGTACTGATCCACTTCACTATAGAATGGAATGTTGAGATACTGATCCACTTCACTGCAGAATGGAATTTTGAGGTACTGATCCACTTTGATATAGAATGGAATGTTGAGGTACTGATCCACTTTGATATGGAATGCAATGTTGAGATACTGATCCACTTTGATATAGAATGGAATGTTGAGGTACTGATCCACTTTGATATAGAATGGAATGTTGAGGTACTGATCCACTTTGATATGGAATGGAATGTTGAGATACTGATCCACTCTGCCATGGAATGGAATGTTGAGGTGCTGATCCACTTTACTATGGAATGGAATGTTGAGGTACTGATCCACTTGACTGTAGAATGGAATGTTGAGATACTGACCCACTTTACTGTAGAATGGAATTTTGAGGTACTGATCCACTCTGCTATAGTATGGAATGTTGAAGTACTGATCCACTTTACTACAGAATGGAATGATGAGATACTGATCCACTTTACTATGGAATGGAATGTTGAGGTACTGATCCACTCTGCTATAGAATGGAATGTTGAGGTAATGATCCACTTTACTGCAGAATGGAATGTTGAGGTACTGATCCACTCTGCTATAGAATGGAATGTTGAGGTACTGATCCACTTTACTATAGAATGGAATGTTGAGGTACTGATCCACTCTCCTATGGAATGGAATGTTGAGGTGCTGATCCACTTTACTATCGAATGGAATGTTGATGTACTGATCCACTTGACTATAGAATGGAATGTTGAGGTACTGATCCACTTTACTACAGAATGGAATGTTGAGGTACTGATCCACTCTCCTATGGAATGGAATGTTGAGGTGCTGATCCACTTTACTGTAGAATGGAATGTTGAGATACTGATCCACTCTGCGAAAGAATGGAATGTTGAGGTAGTGATCCACTTTACGAGAGAATGGAATGTTGATGTACTGATCCACTCTGCTATGGAATGGAATGTTGATGTGCTGATCCACTTTACTATAGAATGGATTGTTGAGGTACTGATCCACTCTCCTATGGAATGGAATGTTGAGATACTGATCCACTCTGCAAAAGAATGGAATGTTGAGGTACTGATCCACTTTACTATAGAATGGAATGTTCAGGTGCTGATCCACTCTCCTTTGGAATGGAATGTTGAGGTACTGATCCACTTTGATATAGAATGGAATATTGAGATACTGATCCACTTTACTATAGAATGGAATGTTGATGTACTGATCCACTCTGCTATAGAATGGAATGTTGATGTAATGATCCACTTTGCTACAGAATGGAATGTTGAGGTACAGATCCACTTTGATATGGAATGGAATGTTGTGATACTGATCCACTCTGCTATAGAATGGAATGTTGATGTACTGATCCACTTTCCTATCGAATGGAATGTTGATGTACTGATCCACTCTGCTATAGAATGGAATGTTGAGATACTGATCCACTTTACTGTAGAATGGAATGCTGAGATACTGATCCACTCCCCAATGGAATGGAATGTTGAGGTGCTGATCCACTTTACTATGGAATGGAATGTTGAGATCCTGATCCACTCTCCTGTGGAATGGAATGTTGAGATGCTGATCCACTTTGATATAGAATGGAATGTTGAGCTACTGATCCACTTTACTAAAGAATGGAATGTTGAGGTACTGATCCACTTTGCTATAGAATGGAATGTTGAGGTACTGATCCACTTTACTATAGAATGGAATTTTGAGGTCCTGATCCACTTTACTATCGAATGGAATGTTGAGGTACTGATCCACTTGACTATAGAATGGAATGTTGAGGTACTGATCCACTCTGCTATGGAATGGAATGTTGAGGTACTGATCCACTTTGATATCGAATGGAATGTTGAGGTCCTGATCCACTTTACCATCGAATGGAATGTTGAGATACTGATCCACTCTGCGAGAGAATGGAATGTTGAGGTACTGATCCACTTTGATATAGAATGGAATGTTGAGGTACTGATCCACTTTACGATAGAATGGAATGTTGATGTACTGATCAACTTTACTGTCGAATGGAATGTTGAGATACTGATCCACTCTGCTATAGAATGGAATGTTGAGGAACTGATCCACTTTACTTTCGAATGGAATGTTGAGGTACTGATCCACTTTACTATAGAATGGAATGTTGAGGTACTGATCCACTATGCAAAAGAATGGAATGTTGAGGAACTGATCAACTTTGATATAGAATGGAATGTTGAGGTACTGATCCACTCTGCTATGGAATGGAATGTTGAGATACTGATCCACTCTGCTATAGAATGGAATGTTGAGGTACTGATCCACTTTACTACAGAATCGAATGTTGAGGTACTGATCCACTCTGCTATTGAATGGAATGTTGAGGTCCTGATCCACTTTACTACAGAATGGAATGTTGAGATACTGATCCACTCTGCTACAGAATGGAATGTTGAGGTACTGATCCAATTTTCTATAGAATGGAATGTTGAGGTGCTGATCCACTTTACTACAGAATGGAATGTTGAGGTACTGATCCACTCTGCGATAGAATGGAATGTTGAGGTACTGATCAACTTTGATATAGAATGGAATGTTGAGGTACTGATCCACTTCACTACAGAATGGAATGTTGAGGTACTGATCCACTCTGCAAAAGAATGGAATGTTGAGGTACAGATCCACTTTGATATAGAATGGAATGTTGTGGTACTGATCCACTCTGCTATAGAATGGAATGTTGATGTACTGATCCACTTTCCTATCGAATGGAATGTTGATGTACTGATCCACTCTGCTATAGAATGGAATGTTGAGATACTGATCCACTTTACTGTAGAATGGAATGCTGAGGTACTGATCCACTCCCCAATGGAATGGAATGTTGAGGTGCTGATCCACTTTACTATGGAATGGAATGTTGAGGTACTGATCCACTTTACTATAGAATGGAATGTTGGGATACTGATCCACTCTGCTATGGAATGGAATGTTGAGGGACTGATCCACTTTACTATAGAATGGAATGTTGAGATGCTGATCCACTTTACTATCGAATGGAATGTTGAGGGACTGATGCACTCTCCTATGGAATGGAATGTTGAGGTACTGATCCACTTTACTATAGAATGGAATGTTGAGGTACTGATCCACTCTCCTGTGGAATGGAATGTTGAGATGCTGATCCACTTTGATATAGAATGGAATGTTGAGCTACTGATCCACTTTACTATAGAATGGAATGTTGAGGTACTGATCCACTTTGCGATAGAATGGAATGTTGAGGTACTGATCCACTTTACTATAGAATGGAATTTTGAGGTACTGATCCACTTTACTATCGAATGGAATGTTGAGGTACTGATCCACTTGACTATAGAATGGAATGTTGAGGTACTGACCAATCTGCTATGGAATGGAATGTTGAGGTACTGATCCACTTTGATATCGAATGGAATGTTGAGGTCCTGATCCACTTTACCATCGAATGGAATGTTGAGATACTGATCCACTTTACGATAGAATGGAATGTTGAGGTACTGATCCACTTTGATAGAGAATGGAATGTTGAGGTACTGATCAACTTTACGATAGAATGGAATGTTGAGGTACTGATCCACTCTGCTATAGAATGGAATGTTGAGGAACTGATCCACTTTACTTTCGAATGGAATGTTGAGGTACTGATCCACTTTACTATAGAATGGAATGTTGAGGTACTGATCCACTCTGCTCTAGAATGGAATGTTGAGGAACTGATCAACTTTGATATAGAATGGAATGTTGAGGTACTGATCCACTCTGCTATGGAATGGAATGTTAAGATACTGATCCACTCTGCTATAGAATGGAATGTTGAGTTACTGATCCACTTTACTACAGAATCGAATGTTGAGGTACTGATCCACTCTGCTATAGAATGGAATGTTGAGGTGCTGATCCACTTTACTACAGAATGGAATGTTGAGGTACTGATCCACTCTGCGATAGAATGGAATGTTGAGGTCCTGATCAACTTTGATATAGAATGGAATGTTGAGGTACTGATCCACTTCACGACAGAATGGAATGTTGAGGTACTGATCCACTCTGCAAAAGAATGGAATGTTGAGGTACTGATCCACTTTAATACAGAATGGAATGTTGAGGGACTGATCCACTCTGCTATTGAATGGAATGTTGAGGTACTGATCCACTTTACTACAGAATGGAATGTTGAGATACTGATCCACTCTGCTAAAGAATGGAATGTTGAGGTATTGATCCACTTTACTATAGAATGTAATGTTGAGGTAGTGATCGGCTTTACTACAGAATGGAATGTTGAGGTACTGATCCACTCTGCGACAGAATGGAATGTTGAGGTACTGATCCACTTTACTATGAATGGAATGTTGAGGTACTGATCAACTTTGATATAGATTGGAATGTTGAGGTACTGATCCACTCTGCAAAAGAATGGAATGTTGAGGTACTGATCCACTCTGCTATAGAATGGAATGTTGAGGTACTGATCAACTTTGATACAGAATGGAATGTTGAGGTAATGATCCACTTTACTACAGAATGGAATGTTGAGGTACTGATCAACTTTGATATAGAATGGAATGTTGAGGGACTGATCCACTTTACTATGGAATGGAATGTTGAGATACTGATCCACTCTGCTTCAGAATGGAATGTTGAGGTACTGATCCACTTTACTGTAGAATGGAATGTTGAGGTACTGATCCACTTTACTATGGAATGGAATCTTGAGATACTGATCCACTCTGCTACAGAATGGAATGTTGAGGAACTGATCAACTTTGATACAGAATGGAATGTTGAGGTAATGATCCACTTTACCACAGAATGGAATGTTGAGGTACTGATCAACTTTGATATAGAATGGAATGTTGAGGGACTGATCCACTTTACTATGGAATGGAATGTTGAGATACTGATCCACTCTGCTTCAGAATGGAATGTTGAGGTACTGATCCACTTTACTATAGAATGGAATGTTGAGGTACTGATCCACTTTACTATGGAATGGAATCTTGAGATACTGATCCACTCTGCTATAGAATGGAATGTTGAGGAACTGATCAACTTTGATACAGAATGGAATGTTGAGGTAATGATCCACTTTACCACAGAATGGAATGTTGAGGTACTGATCCACTCTGCTGCAGAATGGAATGTTGAGGTACTGATCCACTTTGATATAGAATGGAATGTTGAGGTACTGATCCACTTTACTACAGAATGGAATGTTGAGGTACTGATCAACTTTGATATAGAATGGAATGTTGAGGGACTGATCCACTTTACTATGGAATGGAATGTTGAGATACTGATCCACTCTGCTTCAGAATGGAATGTTGAGGTACTGATCCACTTTGATATTGAATGGAATGTTGAGGTACTGATCCACTTTACTATGGAATGGAATGTTGAGATACTGATCCACTCTGCTTTAGAATGGAATGTTGAGGTACTGGTCCACTTCACTGCAGAATGGAATGTTGAGGTACTGATCCACTCTGCTATAGAATGGAATGTTGAGGTACTGATCCACTATAATATGGAATGGAATGTTGAGGTACTGATCCACTTTACTATAGAATGGAATTTTGAGATACTGATCCACTCTGCTATAGAATGGAATGTTGAGATACTGATCCAATCTGCTATAAAATGGAATGTTGTTGTGCTGATCCACTTTACTATAGAATGGAATGTTGAGGTACTGATCCACTCTCCTATGGAATGGAATGTTGAGGTACTGATCCACTTTACTATAGAATGGAATGTTGAGGTACTGATCCACTCTCCTGTGGAACGGAATGTTGAGATGCTGATCCACTTTGATATAGAATGGAATGTTGAGCTACTGATCCACTTTACTTTAGAATGGAATGTTGAGGTACTGATCCACTTTACTATAGAATGGAATGTTGAGGGACTGATCCACTTTACTATAGAATGGAATGTTGAGGTACTGATCCACTTTATTATCGAATGGAATGTTGAGGTACTGATCCACTTTCCTATAGAATGGAATGTTGAGGTACTGATCCACTCTGCTATGGAATGGAATGTTGAGGTACTGATCCACTTTGATCTAGAATGGAATGTTGAGGTCCTGATCCACTTTACTATCGAATGGAATGTTGAGATACTGATCCACTCTGCGTGAGAATGGAATGTTGAGGTACTGATCCACTTTGATATAGAATGGAATGTTGAGGAACTGATCCACTTTACGATAGAATGGAATGTTGAGGGACTGATTCATCTGCTATAGAATGGAATGTTGAGGTACTGATCCACTTTACTATAGAATGGAATGTTGAGATACTGATCCACTCTGCGATAGAATGGAATTTTGAGGTACTGATCCACTTTACTTTCGAATGGAATGTTGAGGTACTGATCCACTTTACTATAGAATGGAATGTTGAGGTACTGATCCACTCTGCTATAGAATGGAATGTTGAGGAACTGATCAACTTTGATATAGAATGGAATGTTGAGGTACTGATCCACTCTGCTGGAGAATGGAATGTTGAGATACTGATCCACTCTGCGAGAGAATGGAATGTTGAGGTACTGATCCACTTTACTACAGAATGGAATGTTGAGGTACTGATCCACTCTGCTATTGAATGGAATGTTGAGGTACTGATCCACTTTACTACAGAATGGAATGTTGAGATACTGATCCACTCTGCTATAGAATGGAATGTTGAGGTACTGATCCACTTTACTATAGAATGGAATGTTGAGGTACTGATCCACTTTACTGCAGAATGGAATGTTGAGGTACTGATCCACTCTGCTATAGAATGGAATGTTGAGGTACTGATCAACTTTGATATAGAATGGAATGTTGAGGTACTGATCTACTTTACTGCAGAATGGAATGTTGAGGTACTGATCCACTCTGCAAAAGAATGGAATGTTGAGCTACTGATCCACTCTGCCATAGAATGGAATGTTGAGGTACTGATCAACTTTGATCCAGAATGGAATGTTGATGTAATGATCCACTTTACTACAGAATGGAATGTTGAGGTACTGATCCACTCTGCTATAGAATGGAATGTTGAGGTACTGATCCACTTTGATATAGAATGGAATGTTGAGGTACTCATCCACTTTACTATAGAATGGAATGTTGATGTACTGATCCACTTTGATATAGAATGGAATGTTGAGATACTGATCCACTTTGATATGGAATGGAATATTGATATACTGATCCACTTTACTATACAATGGAATGTTGATGTACTGATCCACTTTACTATAGCATGGAATGTTGAGATACTGATCCACTCTGCTATAGAATGGAATGTTGAGGTACTGATCCACTTTACGAGAGAATGGAATGTTGAGATACTGATCCACTTTACTATAGAATGGAATGTTGATGTACTGATCCACTTTACTGTAGAATGGAATGTTGATGTACTGATCCACTTTGATATGGAATGGAATGTTGATGTACTGATCCACTTTGATATAGAATGGAATGTTGATGTACTGATGCACTTTACTGTCGAATGGAATGTTGATGTCCTGATCCACTCTGCTATAGAATGGAATGTTGAGGTACTGATCCACTTTGATATCGAATGGAATGTTGAGATACTGATCCACTCTGCTCTAGAATGGAATGTTGAGGTACTGATCCACTTTGATATAGAATGGAATGTTGAGGTACTCATCCACTTTACTATAGAATGGAATGTTGAGGTACTGATCCACTCTGCTATAGAATGGAATGTTGAGGTACTGATCCACTTTGATATAGAATGGAATGTTGATTTACTGATCCACTTTACTACAGAATGGTATGTTGAGATACTGATCCACTTTACTACAGAATGGAATGTTGAGATACTGATCCACTCTGCTATAGAATGGAATGTTGAGGTACTGATCCACTCTGCTATAGAATGGAATGTTGAGATACTGATCCACTCTGCTATAGAATGGAATATTGATGTACTGATCCACTTTGATATCGAATGGAATGTTGAGGTACTGATCCACTCTGCTATAGAATGGAATGTTGAGGTACTGATCCACTCTGCTATAGAATGGAATGTTGAGGTACTGATCCACTCTGCTATAGAATGGAATGTTGAGGTACTGATCCACTTTACTATAGAATGGAATGTTGATGTACTGATCCACTCTGCGATAGAATGGAATGTTGATGTACTGATCCACTTTGATATCGAATGGAATGTTGAGGTACTGATCCACTCTGCTATCGAATGGAATGTTGATGTACTGATGCACTTTACTGTCGAATGGAATGTTGATGTACTGATCCACTCTGCTATAGAATGGAATGTTGAGGTACTGATCCACTTTGATATCGAATGGAATGTTGAGGTACTGATCCACTCTGCTATAGAATGGAATGTTGATGCACTGATCCACTCTGCTATGGAATGGAATGCAGATGTACTGATCCACTTTACTATAGAATGGAATGTTGAGGTACTGATCCACTTTGCTATAGAATGGAATGTTGATGTACTGATCCACTCTGCTATAGAATGGAATGTTGATGTGCTGATCCACTTTACTATGGAATGGAATGTTGAGGTACTGATCCACTCTGCTATAGAATGGAATGTTGAGGTACTGATCCACTTTACTATAGAATGGAATGTTGAGGTACTGAGCCACTCTGCTATAGAATGGAATGTTGAGGTACTGATCCACTTTACTATAGAATGGAATGTTAAGATGCTGATCCACTTTACTATCGAATGGAATGTTGAGGTACTGATCCACTTTACGATAGAATGGAATGTTGAGGTACTCATCCACTTTACTATAGAATGGAATGTTCAGGTACTGATCCACTTTACTATAGAATGGAATGTTGAGGTACTGATCCACTTTACTATCGAATGGAATGTTGAGGTACTGATCCACTTTACTATAGAATGGCATGTTGAGGTACTGATCCACTTTACTATAGAATGGAATGTTGATGTACTCATCCACTTTACTATGGAATGGAATGTTGAGATACTGATCCACTTTACGAAAGAATGGAATGTTGAGGTACTGATCCACTTTACTATAGAATGGAATGTTGATGTACTCATCCACTTTACTATGGAATGGAATGTTGAGGTACTGATCCACTTTACTGTAGAATGGAATGTTGAGATACTGATCCACTTTACTGCAGAATGGAATGTTGAGTTACTGATCCACTCTGCTATAGAATGGAATGTTGAGATATTGATCCACTTTACTATAGAATGGAATGTTGAGATACTGATTCACTTTGCTATAGAATGGAATGTTGAGGTACTGATCCACTTTGATATAGAATGGAATGTTGAGATACTGATCCACTTTGATATAGAATGGAATGTTGAGGTACTGATCCACTTTGATATAGAATGGAATGTTGAGGTACTGATCCACTTTGATATGGAATGGAATGTTGAGATACTGATCCACTCTGCTATGGAATGGAATGTTGAAGTAATGATGCACTTTACCATGGAATGGAATGTTGAGGTACTGATCCACTTTACTGTAGAATGGAATGTTGAGATACTGATCCACTTTACTGCAGAATGGAATGTTGAGTTACTGATCCACTCTGCTATAGAATGGAATGTTGAGATATTGATCCACTTTACTATAGAATGGAATGTTGAGATACTGATTCACTTTGCTATAGAATGGAATGTTGAGATACTGATCCACTTTGATACAGAATGGAATGTTGAGATACTGATCCACTTTGATATAGAATGGAATGTTGAGGTACTGATCCACTTTACTATCGAATGGAATGTTGAGGTACTGATCCACTTTACTATAGAATGGCATGTTGAGGTACTGATCCACTTTACTATAGAATGGAATGTTGAGGTACTGATCCACTTTCCTGTAGAATGGAATGTTGAGTTACTGATCAACTCTGCTATAGAATGGAATGTTGAGATACTGATCCACTTTGCTATAGAATGGAATGTTGAGATACTGATTCACTCTGCTGTAGAATGGAATGTTGAGGTCCTGATCCAATTTACGTAAGAATGGAATGTTGAGATACTGATCCACTCTGCCATAGAATGGAATGTTAAGGTACTGATCCACTTTACTACAGAATGGAATGTTGAGATCCTGATCCACTTTACTATAGAATGGAATGTTGATGTACTGATCCACTTTGATATAGAATGGAATGTTGAGATACTGATCCACTTTGATAGAGAATGGAATGTTGATGTGCTGATCCACTTTGATATAGAATGGAATATTGATATACTGATCCACTTTACTATAGAATGGAATGTTGAGATACTGATCCACTTTACTATAGAATGGAATGTTGATGGACTGATCCACTTTACTATAGAATGGAATGTTGAGATACTGATCCACTCTGCTATAGAATGGAATGTTGAGGTACTGATCCACTTTACTACAGAATGGAATGTTGAGATACTGATCCACTTTACTATAGAATGGAATGTTGATGTACTGATCCACTTTACTATAGAATGGAATGTTGATGTACCGATCCACTTTGATATAGAATGGAATGTTGATGTACTGATCCACTTTGCTATAGAATGGAATGTTGAGATACTGATCCACTCTGCTATAGAATGGAATATTGATATACTGATCCACTTTACTATGGAATGGAATGTTGATGTACTGATCCACTCTGCGATAGAATGGAATGTTGATGTACTGATCCACTTTGCTACAGAATGGAATGTTGAGTTATTGATCCACTTTGATATCGAATGGAATGTTGAGGTACTGATCCACTCTGCTACAGAATGGAATGTTGATGTACTGATGCACTTTACTATCGAATGGAATGTTGATGTCCTGATCCACTCTGCTATAGAATGGAATGTTGAGGTACTGATCCACTTTACTATCGAATGGAATGTTGATGTACTGATCCACTCTGCTATAGAATGGAATGTTGAGGTACTGATGCACTTTGATATCGAATGGAATGTTGAGGTACTGATCCACTTTGATATAGAATGGAATGTTGAGGTACTCATCCACTTTACTATAGAATGGAATGTTGATGTGCTGATCCACTTTGATATAGAATGGAATGTTGAGATACTGATCCACTTTGATACAGAATGGAATATTGATATCCTGATCCACTTTACTATACAATGGAATGTTGATGTACTGATCCACTTTACTATAGAATGGAATGTTGAGATACTGATCCACTCTGCTATAGAATGGAATGTTGAGGTACTGATCCACTTTACGAGAGAATGGAATGTTGAGATACTGATCCACTTTACTATAGAATGGAATGTTGATGTACTGATCCACTTTACTGTAGAATGGAATGTTGATGTACTGATCCACTTTGATATGGAATGGAATGTTGATGTACTGATCCACTTTGATACAGAATGGAATGTTGAGGTACTGATCCACTTTACTGTCGAATGGAATGTTGATGTCCTTATCCACTCTGCTATAGAATGGAATGTTGAGGTACTGATCCACTTTAATATCGAATGGAATGTTGAGATAGTGATCCACTCTGCTATAGAATGGAATGTTGAGGTACTGATCCACTTTGATATAGAATGGAATGTTGAGGTACTCATCCACTTTACTATAGAATGGAATGTTGAGGTACTGATCCACTCTGCTATAGAATGGAATGTTGAGGTACTGATCCACTTTGATATAGAATGGAATGTTGAGATACTGATCCACTTTGATATCGAATGGAATATTGATATACTGATCCACTTTACTATAGAATGGAATGTTGATGTACTGATCCACTTTACTACAGAATGGAATGTTGAGATACTGATCCACTCTGCTATAGAATGGAATGTTGAGGTACTGATCCACTTTACTATAGAATGGAATGTTGAGATACTGATCCACTTTACTATAGAATGGAATGTTGATGTACTGATCCATTTTACTGTAGAATGGAATGTTGATGTACTGATCCACTTTACTATAGAATGGAATGTTGAGGTGCTGATCCACTCTCCTATGGAATGGAATGTTGAGGTACTGATCCACTTTACTATAGAATGGAATGTTGAGATACTGATCCACTCTGCTATAGAATGGAATATTGATATACTGATCCACTTTACTGTAGAATGGAATGTTGATGCACTGATCCACTCTGCGATAGAATGGAATGTTGATGTACTGATCCACTTTGATATCGAATGGAATGTTGAGGTACTGATCCACTCTGCTATAGAATGGAATGTTGATGTACTGATGCACTTTACTGTCGAATGGAATGTTGATGTACTGATCCACTCTGCTATAGAATGGAATGTTGAGGCACTGATCCACTTTGATATCGAATGGAATGTTGAGGTACTGATCCACTCTGCTATAGAATGGAATGTTGATGTACTGATCCACTCTGCTATGGAATGGAATGTTGATGTACTGATCCACTTTACTATAGAATGGAATGTTGAGGTACTGATCCACTTTGCTATAGAATGGAATGTTGATGTACTGATCCACTCTGCTAGAGAATGGAATGTTGATGTGCTGATCCACTTTACTATAGAATGGAATGTTGAGGTACTGATCCACTCTGCTATAGAATGGAATGTTGAGGTGCTGATCCACTTTACTATAGAATGGAATGTTGAGGTACTGATCCACTCTGCTATAGAATGGAATGTTGAGGTACTGATCCACTTTACTATAGAATGGAATGTTAAGATGCTGATCCACTTTACTATCGAATGGAATGTTGAGGTACTGATCCACAATCCTATGGAATGGAATGTTGAGCTACTGATCCACTTTACTATAGAATGGAATGTTGAGGTACTGATCCACTTTACTATAAATGGAATGTTGAGGGACTGATCTACTCTCCTGTGGAATGGAATATTGAGATGCTGACCCACTTTGATGTAGAATGGAATGTTGAGGTACTGATCCACTTTACCATGGAATGGAATGTTGAGGTCCTGATCCACTTTACTATAGAATGGAATGTTGAGATACTGATCCACTTTACTGCAGAATGGAATGTTGAGTTACTGATCCACTCTGCTATCGAATGGAATGTTGAGATATTGATCCACTTTACTATAGAATGGAATGTTGAGATACTGATTCACTTTGCTATAGAATGGAATGTTGAGGTACTGATCCACTTTGATATAGAATGGAATGTTGAGATACAGATCCACTTTGATATGGAATGGAATGTTGAGGTAATGATCCACTTTGATATGGAATGGAATGTTGAGGTACTGATCCACTTCGATATAGAATGGAAAGTTGAGGTACTGATCCACTTTGATATGGAATGGAATGTTGAGGTAATGATCCACTTTGATATGGAATGGAATGTTGAGATACTGATCCACTCTGCTATGGAATGGAATGTTGAAGTAATGATCCACTTTGATATGGAATGGAATGTTGAGGTAATGATCCACTTTGATATGGAATGGAATGTTGAGATACTGATTCACTTTGCTATAGAATGGAATGTTGAGATACTGATCCACTTTGATATCGAATGGAATGTTGAGATACTGATCCACTTTGATATAGAATGGAATGTTGAGGTACTGATCCACTTTGATATAGAATGGAATGTTGAGGTACTGATCCACTTTGATATGGAATGGAATGTTGAGATACTGATCCACTCTGATATGGAATGGAATGTTGAAGTAATGATCCACTTTACTGTAGAATGGAATGTTGAGTTACTGATCAACTCTGCTATAGAATGGAATGTTGAGATACTGATCCACTTTGCTACAGAATGGAATGTTGAGATACTGATTCACTCTGCTGTAAAATGGAATGTTGATGTACTGATCCACTTTGATATAGAATGGAATGTTGAGATACTGATCCACTTTACTATAGAATGGAATGTTGATGTACTGATCCACTTTACTATAGAATGGAATGTTGAGATACTGATCCACTTTACTATAGAATGGAATGTTGAGATACTGATCCACTTTACTATAGAATGGAATGTTGAGATACTGATCCACTTTACTATAGAATGGAATGTTGATATACTGATCCACTTTACTATAGAATGGAATGTTGAGATACTGATCCACTTTACTATAGAATGGAATGTTGAGATACTGATCCACTTTACTATAGAATGGAATGTTGATGTACTGATCCACTTTACTATAGAATGGAATGTTGAGATACTGATCCACTTTACTATAGAATGGAATGTTGATATACTGATCCACTTTACTATAGAATGGAATGTTGAGATACTGATCCACTTTACTATAGAATGGAATGTTGAGATACTGATCCACTCTGCTATAGAATGGAATGTTGAGGTACTGATCCACTTTACTATAGAATGGAATGTTGAGATACTGATCCACTTTACTATAGAATGGAATGTTGATGTACTGATCCACTTTACTATAGAATGGAATGTTGATGTACTGATCCACTCTGCGATAGAATGGAATGTTGATGTACTGATCCACTTTGCTACAGAATGGAATGTTGAGTTACTGATCCACTTTGATATCGAATGGAATGTTGAGGTACTGATCCACTCTGCTACAGAATGGAATGTTGATGTACTGATGCACTTTACTATCGAATGGAATGTTGAGGTACTGATCCACTCTGCTATCGAATGGAATGTTGATGTACTGATCCACTTTACTATCGAATTGAATGTTGATGTACTGATCCACTCTGCTATAGAATGGAATGTTGAGGTACTGATCCACTTTGATATCGAATGGAATGTTGAGGTACTGATCCACTCTGCGAAAGAATGGAATGTTGATGTACTGATCCACTTTACTATAGAATGGAATGTTGAGGTACTGATCCACTCTCCTATGGAATGGAATGTTGAGGTGCTGATCCACTTTACTAAAGAATGGAATGTTGAGATACTGATCCACTCTACTGTAGAATGGAATGCTGAGGGACTGATTCACTTTACTATAGAATGGAATGTTGAGGTACTGATCCACTCTCCTATGGAATGGAATGTTGAGGTGCTGATCCACTTTACTATAGAATGGAATGTTGAGATACTGATCCACTCTGCTATAGAATGGAATGTTGAGGTACTGATCCACTTTACTATAGAATGGAATGTTGAGGTACTGATCAACTTTACTATAGAATGGAATGTTGAGATGCTGATCCACTTTACTATCTCATGGAATGTTGAGGTACTGATCCACTTTACTATAGAATGGAATGTTGAGGTACTGATCCACTCTGCTATCGAATGGAATGTTGATGTACTGATCCACTTTACTATCGAATGGAATGTTGATGTACTGATCCACTCTGCTATAGAATGGAATGTTGAGGTACTGATCCACTTTGATATCGAATGGAATGTTGAGGTACTGATCCACTCTGCGAAAGAATGGAATGTTGATGTGCTGATCCACTTTACTATAGAATGGAATGTTGAGGTGCTGATCCACTCTCCTATGGAATGGAATGTTGAGGTACTGATCCACTTTACTACAGAATGGAATGTTGAGGTACTGATCCACTCTCCTGTGGAATGGAATGTTGAGATGCTGATCCACTTTCATATAGAATGGAATGTTGAGGTACTGATCCACTTTACTATAGAATGGAATGTTGAGGTACTGATCCACTTGACTATAGAATGGAATGTTGAGGTACTGATCCACTTGACTATCGAATGGAATGTTGAGGTACTGATCCACTTTACTATAGAATGGAATGTTGAGGTACTGATCCACTCTGCTATAGAATGGAATGTTGAGGTTCTGATCCACTTTGATATAGAATGGAATGTTGAGGTCCTGATCCACTTTAATATCGAATGGAATGTTGAGATACTGATCCACTCTGCAAGAGAATGGAATGTTGAGGTACTGATCCACTTTGATATAGAATGGAATGTTGAGGTGCTGATCCTCTTTACTATCGAATGGAATGTTGAGATACTGATCCACTCTGCTATCGAATGGAATGTTGATGTACTGATCCACTTTACTATAGAATGCAATTTTGAGGTACTGATCCACTCTCCTATGGAATGGAATGTTGAGGTGCTGATCCACTTTACTATAGAATGGAATGTTGAGATACTGATCCACTCTGCTGTAGAATGGAATGTTGATGTACTGATCCACTCTGCTATAGAATGGAATGTTGAGGTACTGATCCACTTTACTTTCGAATGGAATGTAGAGGTACTGATCCACTCTGCTATAGAATGGAATGTTGAGGGACTGATCCACTTTACTTTCGAAAGGAATGTTGAGATACTGATCCACTTTACTATAGAATGGAATGTTGAGATACTGATCCACTCTGCTATAGAATGGAATGTTGAGGTACTGATCCACTTTACGACAGAATGGAATGTTGAGATACTGATCCACTCTGCTATAGAATAGAATGTTGAGGTACTGATCCACTCTACTGTAGAATGGAATGTTGACGTACTGATCAACTTTGATATAGAATGGAATGTTGAGGTGCTGATCCACTCTGCTATAGAATGGAATGTTGAGGTACTGATCCACTCTGCTGTAGAATGGAATGTTGATGTACTGATCCACTTTACTGCAGAATGGAATGTTGAGGTACTGATCCACTCTGCGATAGAATGGAATGTTGAGATACTGATCCACTCTGCTATAGAATGGAATGTTGAGGTACTGATCCACTTTACTACAGAATCGAATGTTGAGGTACTGATCCACTCTGCTATTGAATGGAATGTTGAGGTCCTGATCCACTTTACTACAGAATGGAATGTTGATGTACTGATCCACTTTACTGCAGAATGGAATGTTGAGGTACTGATCCACTTTGATATCGAATGGAATGTTGAGGTACTGATCCACTCTGCGATGGAATGGAATGTTGATGCACTGATCCACTTTACTATAGAATGGAATGTTGAGGTACTGATCCACTCTCCTATGGAATGGAATGTTGAGGTGCTGATCCACTTTACTATAGAATGGAATGTTGAGGTACTGATCCACTCTCCTATGGAATGGAATGTTGAGGTGCTGATCCACTTTACTATAGAATGGAATGTTGAGGTACTGATCCACTCTCCTGTGGAATGGAATGTTTAGGTGCTAATCCACTTTACTATAGAATGGAATGTTGAGATGCTGATCCACTCTGCTATAGAATGGAATGTTGTTGTACTGATCCACTTGACTATAGAATGGAATGTTGAGGTACTGATCCACTCTCCTATGGAATGGAATGTTGAGGTGCTGATCCACTTTGCTATAGAATGGAATGTTGAGATACTGATCCACTCTGCTGTAAAATGGAATGTTGAGGTACTGATCCACTTTACTAAAGAATGGAATGTTGAGGTACTGATCCACTCTGCTATGGAATGGAATGTTGATGTACTGTTCCACTTTACTATAGAATGGAATGTTGAGGTACTGATCCACTCTGCTATGGAATGGAATGTTGATGTACTGATCCACTTTACTATAGAATGGAATGTTGAGGTACTGATCCACTCTGCTATGGAATGGAATGTTGATGTACTGATCCACTTTACTATAGAATGGAATGTTGAGATACTGATCCACTCTGCTATGGAATGGAATGTTGATGTACTGATCCACTCTGCTACAGAATGGAATGTTGATGTACTGATCCACTTTACTATAGAATGGAAAGTTGATGTACTGATCCACTCTACTATAGAATGGAATGTTGATGTAATGATCCACTCTGCTACAGAATGGAATGTTGATGTACTGATCCACTTTACTATAGAATGGAATGTTGATGTACTGCTCCACTTTATTTTCGAATGGAATGTTGATGTGCTGATCCACTTTACTATAGAATGGAATGTTGAGGTACTGATCCACTCTCCTATGGAATGGAATGTTGAGGTGCTGATCCACTTTACTATAGAATGGAATGTTGAGATACTGATCCACTCTGCTATAGAATGGAATGTTGAGGTACTGATCCACTTTACTATAGAATGGAATGTTGAGGTACTGATCAACTTTACTATAGAATGGAATGTTGAGATGCTGATCCACTTTACTATCTCATGGAATGTTGAGGTACTGATCCACTTTACTATAGAATGGAATGTTGAGGTACTGATCCACTCTGCTATCGAATGGAATGTTGATGTACTGATCCACTTTACTATCGAATGGAATGTTGATGTACTGATCCACTCTGCTATAGAATGGAATGTTGAGGTACTGATCCACTTTGATATCGAATGGAATGTTGAGGTACTGATCCACTCTGCGAAAGAATGGAATGTTGATGTGCTGATCCACTTTACTATAGAATGGAATGTTGAGGTGCTGATCCACTCTCCTATGGAATGGAATGTTGAGGTACTGATCCACTTTACTACAGAATGGAATGTTGAGGTACTGATCCACTCTCCTGTGGAATGGAATGTTGAGATGCTGATCCACTTTCATATAGAATGGAATGTTGAGGTACTGATCCACTTTACTATAGAATGGAATGTTGAGGTACTGATCCACTTGACTATAGAATGGAATGTTGAGGTACTGATCCACTTGACTATCGAATGGAATGTTGAGGTACTGATCCACTTTACTATAGAATGGAATGTTGAGGTACTGATCCACTCTGCTATAGAATGGAATGTTGAGGTTCTGATCCACTTTGATATAGAATGGAATGTTGAGGTCCTGATCCACTTTAATATCGAATGGAATGTTGAGATACTGATCCACTCTGCAAGAGAATGGAATGTTGAGGTACTGATCCACTTTGATATAGAATGGAATGTTGAGGTGCTGATCCTCTTTACTATCGAATGGAATGTTGAGATACTGATCCACTCTGCTATCGAATGGAATGTTGATGTACTGATCCACTTTACTATAGAATGCAATTTTGAGGTACTGATCCACTCTCCTATGGAATGGAATGTTGAGGTGCTGATCCACTTTACTATAGAATGGAATGTTGAGATACTGATCCACTCTGCTGTAGAATGGAATGTTGATGTACTGATCCACTCTGCTATAGAATGGAATGTTGAGGTACTGATCCACTTTACTTTCGAATGGAATGTAGAGGTACTGATCCACTCTGCTATAGAATGGAATGTTGAGGGACTGATCCACTTTACTTTCGAAAGGAATGTTGAGATACTGATCCACTTTACTATAGAATGGAATGTTGAGATACTGATCCACTCTGCTATAGAATGGAATGTTGAGGTACTGATCCACTTTACGACAGAATGGAATGTTGAGATACTGATCCACTCTGCTATAGAATAGAATGTTGAGGTACTGATCCACTCTACTGTAGAATGGAATGTTGACGTACTGATCAACTTTGATATAGAATGGAATGTTGAGGTGCTGATCCACTCTGCTATAGAATGGAATGTTGAGGTACTGATCCACTCTGCTGTAGAATGGAATGTTGATGTACTGATCCACTTTACTGCAGAATGGAATGTTGAGGTACTGATCCACTCTGCGATAGAATGGAATGTTGAGGTACTGATCCACTTTGATATCGAATGGAATGTTGAGGTACTGATCCACTCTGCGATGGAATGGAATGTTGATGCACTGATCCACTTTACTATAGAATGGAATGTTGAGGTACTGATCCACTCTCCTATGGAATGGAATGTTGAGGTGCTGATCCACTTTACTATAGAATGGAATGTTGAGGTACTGATCCACTCTCCTATGGAATGGAATGTTGAGGTGCTGATCCACTTTACTATAGAATGGAATGTTGAGGTACTGATCCACTCTCCTGTGGAATGGAATGTTTAGGTGCTAATCCACTTTACTATAGAATGGAATGTTGAGATGCTGATCCACTCTGCTATGGAATGGAATGTTGTTGTACTGATCCACTTGACTATAGAATGGAATGTTGAGGTACTGATCCACTCTCCTATGGAATGGAATGTTGAGGTGCTGATCCACTTTGCTATAGAATGGAATGTTGAGATACTGATCCACTCTGCTGTAAAATGGAATGTTGAGGTACTGATCCACTTTACTAAAGAATGGAATGTTGAGGTACTGATCCACTCTGCTATGGAATGGAATGTTGATGTACTGATCCACTTTACTATAGAATGGAATGTTGAGGTACTGATCCACTCTGCTATGGAATGGAATGTTGATGTACTGATCCACTTTACTATAGAATGGAATGTTGAGGTACTGATCCACTCTGCTATGGAATGGAATGTTGATGTACTGATCCACTTTACTATAGAATGGAATGTTGAGATACTGATCCACTCTGCTATGGAATGGAATGTTGATGTACTGATCCACTCTGCTACAGAATGGAATGTTGATGTACTGATCCACTTTACTATAGAATGGAAAGTTGATGTACTGATCCACTCTACTATAGAATGGAATGTTGATGTAATGATCCACTCTGCTACAGAATGGAATGTTGATGTACTGATCCACTTTACTATAGAATGGAATGTTGATGTACTGATCCACTTTACTATGGAATGGAATGTTGATGTACTGATCCACTTTACTATAGAATGGAATGTTGATGTACTGATCCACTCTGCTATAGAATGGAATGTTGATGTACTGATCCACTCTGCTGCAGAATGGAATGTTGAGGTACTGATCCACTTTATTTTCGAATGGAATGTTGAGGTACTGATCCACTTTACTATAGAATGGAATGTTGAGGTACTGATCCACTCTGCTATCGAATGGAATGTTGAGGTACTGATCCACTTTACTATAGAATGGAATGTTGAGGTACTGATCCACTCTCCTATGCAATGGAATGTTGAGGTACTGATCCACTCTCCTGTGGAATGGAATGTTGAGATGCTGATCCACTTTGATATAGAATGGAATGTTGAGGTACTGATCCACTTTACGATAGAATGGAATATTGAGGTACTGATCCAATTTACTATAGAATGGAATGTTGAGGTACTGATCCACTTTACTATATAAGAACATAAGAACATAAGAAATTGGAGCAGGAGTAGGCCAATCGGCCCCTCGAGCCTGCTCCGCCATTCAATAAGATCATGGCTGATCTGATCCCAACCACAAATCTAAAGAACACAAGAAGTCGGAGCAGGACCCGGCCACATAGCCCCTGGGCCCTCTCCGCCACCCACAGGGCATTGACCGATCCGAACTCAGCTTCATGTCCAATTTCCTGCCCGCTCCCCATAACCCCTAATTCCCTTTACTTCTAGGAAACTGTCTATTTCTGTTTTAAATTTATCTAATGATGTAGCTTCCACAGCTTCCTGGGGCAGCAAATTCCACAGACCTACCACCCTCTGAGTGAAGAAGTTTCTCCTCATCTCAGTTTTGAAAGAGCAGCCCCTTATTCTAAGATTATGCCCCCTAGTTCTAGTTTCATCCATCTTTGGGAACATCCTTACTGCATCCACCCGATCAAGACCCTTCACAATCTTATATGTTTCAATAAGATCGCCTCTCATTCTTCTGAACTCCAATGAGTAGAGTCCCAATCTACTCAACCTCTCCTCATATGTCCGCCCCCTCATCCCCGGGATTAACCGAGTGAACCTTCTTTGTACTGCCTCGAGAGCAAGTATGTATTTTCTTAAGTATG